>NC_084557.2:18875691-19250691 GCF_033978685.3 Nerophis lumbriciformis
TGGTTGCAATTTTTCTCAACCACTAATGATGAGCTCGACTAACCACGTTAAAACCAGATTCCGAACTAACAAAGGTCTTAACTCATTCTCTTTCTATGCCACTTCAATGTGGAATGCGTTCCCAACAGGTATAAAAGAAAGTGCATCTCTATCATCCTCCAAAACCGCAATAAAAGTTCACCTCCAGGCAGCTTCAACCCTAAACTAACACCCTCCCCGGATTGTTAATAATCAAATGTAAACAACCAAATGCAGATACTTTTTCTTATGCCTTCTGATCTCTCTCTCACTCTCTCCCTCCCTCCCTCCCTCCCCACTACTTGCTGTCCATATCCTACCGAGTCAGACCTACACTGTTCCAATATCCATTTCTCTGTTCTCAATTGTTGATGACTGATGATAACAACCAAACCCCCCCGCACACCCCGGATTGTACATAATGTAAATAATTCAATGTGATTATCTTGTGTGATGACTGTATTATGATGATAGTATATATCTGATAGTATATATCTGGATCATGAATCAATTTAAGTGGACCCCGACTTAAACAAGTTGAAAAACTTATTCGGGTGTTACCATTTAGTGGTCAATTGTACGGAATATGAACTTCACTGTGCAACCTACTAATAAAAGTCTCAATCAATCAATCAATGAAGATGTATCAACAAACTGTTTTGCATTGCAAAAAACTAAACATGCTATGGTCGGCTGCAACCACACCACATCAACATATGGCAAACTCAACTATCCTATTTGCACAAGTCCATCTTTCTTGGCGTTTACTAAGAGCTGCCAATATTTAAGTGTTTGCAGTTCAGCAGATTCTAAAGCAAACCCAACTGACAACACGTGATAATACAGTAGACAGTGTGATTATGGTCATTATGTCATATTTTACGCTAGGCAATTATGTATGTGACCGAAATGCTCTAATGTTGTTAAGGACCTAGTTAGTGTGTACGTATTTATGACAATAGTCATCACACCACACACCTCATTCTCCCGGTAGCACCTACCTCAGGAAGCAGGAAGGGATCATTTTGCAGTAAGAGTCGAAACAGCTGTTTTTCTGACAGGAATTGGAGGTCAAGTTTCTTCAACAGTTCGGCATTGTGTAGGCAAGTCACCGTGTGTGGAAGTTTACACTTGAACCTAAAAAACAACACAAACAGTAAAACTAATATACCGGTAATACAAACGGTATTTCAACAGAATTAACATGATTTTAGCATTACATACTCATATGCCTTGTCCATACTGTTGTGATTACAACACACTCAGTATTTGTGAATAAACCAACAAGTTGTTCATCTAATCAAAAGGATTTGTGTTAGGTGAAGTTTTTTAAAAGATTACCCAGTTGCTCTGTCAAAGAAGTGTTAGTGTCCTATTTCTTTATATGGTACGAAACCCAAAACTAGTGAAGTTGGCACATTGTGTAAATCACCACCTTGTGTGAGCAAATTGTCAAACAGTTTAAGAACAACATTTCTCAACGAGTTATTGCAAGGAATTTAGGGATTTCACCATCTACGGTCCGTAATATCATCAAAAGGTTCAGAGAATCTGGAGAAATCACTACACGTAAGCGGCAATGCCCATGACCTTCGATCCCTCAGGTGGTACTGCATCAAAAACCGATATCAGTGTGTAAAAGAATATCACCACTTGGGCCTCAGGAACAGTTCAGAAAACCACTGTCAGTAACTACAGTTTGTCGCGACATCTGTAAGTGCAAGTTAAAACTCTACTATGCAAAGCGAAAGCCATTTATCAACAACACCCAGAAACGCCGCCGGCTTCGCTGGGCCCGAGCTCATCCAAGATGGACTGATGCAAAGTGGAAAAGTGTTCTGTGGTCTGACGAGTCCACATTTCAAATTGTTTTTGGAAACTTTGGATGTCGTGTCCTCCGGACCAAAGAGTAACACACATGTATATATACATATACATATCAGACATATATACACATGTATATGTATACATACATATATATATATATATATATATATATATACAAACCCCGTTCCCATATGAGTTGGGAAATTGTGTTAGATGTAAATATAAATGGAATACAATGATTTGCAAATAATTTTCAACCCATATTCAGTTGAATATGCTACAAAGACAACATATTTGATGTTCAAACTGATAAACATTTTTTTTTGCAAATAATCATTAACTTTAGAATTTGATGCCAGCAACACGTGACAAAGAAGTTGCGAAAGGTGGCAATAAATACTGATAAAGTTGAGGAATGCTAATCAAACACTTATTTGGAACATCCCACAGGTGAACAGGCAAATTGGGAACAGGTGGGTGCCATGATTGGGTATAAAAGTAGATTCCATGAAATGCTCAGTCATTCACAAACAAGGATGGGGCGAGGGTCACCACTTTGTCAACAAATGCGTGAGCAAATTGTTGAAAAGTTTAAGAAAAACCTTTCTCAACCAGCTATTGCAAGGAATTTAGGGATTTCACCATCCGTAATATCATCAAAGGGTTCAGAGAATCTGGAGAAATCACTGCACGTAAGCAGCTAAGCCCGTGACCTTGGATCCCTCAGGCTGTACTGCATCAACAAGTGACATCAGTGTGTAAAGGATATCACCATATGAGCTCAGGAACACTTCAGAAACCCACTCTCAGTAACTACATCTGTAAGTGCAAGTTAAAACCCTCCTATACAAGGCGAAAACCGTTTATCAACAACACCCAGAAACGCCGTCGGCTTCGCTGGGCCTGAGCTCATCTAAGATGGACTGATACAAAGTGGAAAAGTGTTTTGTGGTCTGACGAGTCCACATTTCAAATTGTTTATGGAAATTGTGGACGTTGTGTCCTCCGGACCAAAGAGGAAAATAATCATCCAGATTGTTATAGGCGCAAAGTTGAAAAGCCAGCATCTGTGATGGTATGGGGGTGTATTAGTGCCCAAGACATGGGTAACTTACACATCTGTGAAGGCGCCATTAATGCTGAAAGGTACATACAGTAGTGATGGGTCCGGCAACACCGATGCATCGGCGCATGCGTCGAGCTCATAGAGCAAAACCCTGTGTCGGTGCGCGTACCGCTTTTAGAAAGTCACGACACCGATCATGAGCTGTTTTGGTCACGTGACCGATACGCGAACTGTGTCGCACTGACGCCTCCTCTGTGCCCTGTGAGCGGCTCTTTTCTACAGCCGGAGAAATAATAACTAAGAAGAGAAAGCGTCTAAAATTTAATACGTTGGAAAAACTGTTTTTTTTAAATAAAAATGTGTAAAAAAAAAAAATAATAATTTCCAGGTCCACAAGCATCCTCATTCACAACACGTTCTCTTAGATTTCCATGTTATGATACATGTTCACATTATTTATTCACTGTATCTAAAAAAGATAAAAAGTAAATTTTTATTTAAATGAAGTTATGAAATAATCCTAAATGAAATACAATGACTTGGTTTATATTATTGTATATACTAGGTCATAAAATCAGTGTCAGTTGAGTCGGTCCATAGGTTGCCTGTAGGGATTTTTAATGTCCAGCAGATGTCAGTATTTAGTGACACAGTATCGACACAGTATCAATACAGTTTTGCAATGTGTCGAAACGCTTCATGACACCTCATCAACCCATCACTAACATACAGGTTTTGGAGCAACATATGTTGCCATCCAAGCAACGTTACCCCTGCTTATTTCAGCAAGACAATGCCAAGCCACGTGTTACATCAACGTGGCTTCATAGTAAAAGAGTGCGGGTACTAGACTGGCCTGCCTGTAGTCCAGACCTGTCTCCCATTGAAAATGTGTGGCACATTATGAAGCCTAAAATACCACAACGGAGACTCCCGGGCTGTTAAACAACTTAAGCTGTACATCAAGCAAGAATGGGAAAGAATTCCACCTGAGAAGCTTAAAAAAATGTGTCTCCTCAGTTCCCAAACGTTTACTGAGTGTTGTTAAAAGGAAAGGCCATGTAACACAGTGGTGAACATGCCCTTTCCCAAATACTTTGGCACGTGTTGCAGCCATGAAATTCGAAGTTAATTATTATTTGCAAAAAAATGAATAAAGTTTATGAGTTTGAACATCAAATATCTTGTCTATATATATATACACATACATATATATATATAAAAAAAAATATATATATATATATATATATATATACTGTATATATATATACACACACATACACACAGACACACACACGCACACACCCGGATGCTGACCGTGTGTGTGTATATGTTTGACAAAACTAAGCTTTTGTTACGACAAACTAACGTATGCGCTCTCCTATTTTAAGTGAGTTTCTAATATTGTATTGTCATTTTGAAATACATCCAATACAAACATTTGACATTTACTTACCCAAACGCGCAGCTCCCCAAAACGTAAAATTTGCACAGGTGCAAATTGTGGCATTGCGTACACTCGCCAGGTTTCTTCTGACAAAGTCGTAGGGCAGTTTTGGCCACTATCAAGCTGTCCTGGCTGAATAATTGACCCTGGCCGACAGCAAGGACGCCTGGAATCACTGCTACTTTACCATCTTCGGAAAGAACTTGGCGAAGGATCGAGGTCGCCACAGTAAACCTCTGTCCCAGAATGGCTATGAGGCTTTGAAAGTCCACACTGCCGTGGTTGTCACAGAGGGTCTGGACCACGAATTTAGAGACCTCCGCAGTCATCTTCCACTTGGTTTGTCACAGTTTGTGGAACTAGTTTCGTCTACTGTGGATAGCAAGCTGCTTTCAGAGAAACGAAAGTGGTTACAGGGTAAGTCCTGCCCTATCATGTGTTTCGCCAAAACACGGAAGTTGATAAAAAATAAGGCATCGGAAAAAGATGGGTGGAGTTATTGTTTCAACATTAACTCCACACATCGAGAAAAATGGTTTATATATACATATATATATAATTTTATTTTTTTAATGTTATTTTATTTTTCAAAATCTTTATTTATAATAATCAACATTACCGATCAAATAACAATAATCAAAACAAGTACATAAACAGTACAAAACAGCGCCAGGGTGTTGTAAATTCAATACAGCAACAAAAGAAGAATGCAAAATATATATATTTAGGTATATGTAAATTCCGTAAATAATCCAAATTTGGAGCAAAGCGTCATCGTTTTCACAGCTTGTTGGTTGTTAGAGGTAGAAAACGTTTTAAAGTAAATTTCTTATTCTTTTTTTAAAGGCACAAAAAAACAGGTCGGGTATTGATAAACTTATATTTATAAATATATAAAACTAAAATATGTTTTTTTTATTTTTTTTAATAAAAGCAAGTCTGTGAAAACAACATCAGCGCGAACCAATTTGACGTGGGCAATAGTGCAAATGTTGGTGTCGACTCGATACCACATTTTGTTGTCAAATTTGTTCGTAAGCAATTTAAAACTATATACAGTTATATCAACACAGCGCGAAAGACAAACAAAATATTGCTAGAGATGAAGAGAAGTGAAATATGTCGATGTTGTCACGCTAGTATCGACACACTACAGACCCCACCCTTGAGGTTGGTATCCGAAACGATCCGGCCTCCCCTAGCAACCGCTGCAGTGTAGCGTAGCAACCATGGAGGGAAAACCGTCCCTAATGGAGAAGAACATTCCACAAGAACTCGTCGACGCTCGTGTACAACAGCTACGGTAACTCAAAAGATAGCCATAGCTGAGTTCAAATAAGTTATACCAGTCGAATGTGGCCGTTTGTTTGTTTTCACGCACTTTGGCAACGGGGAACACTGCTCATGCTAGCTTAGCTTGTAGCATATACAAAACCCAAAACTAGTTGGCACGTTGTCTAAATCGTAAATAAAAGCAGAATATAATGATTTGCAAATCCTTTTCAACCTATATTCAATTGAATAGACCGCAAAGACAAGATACTTAACATTCGAACTGGAAAACGTTATTTTTTGCAAATATTAGCTCATTTGGAATTTGATGCCTGCAACATGTTTCAAAAAAGCTGGCACACGTTGCAAAAAAGACTGAGAAAGTTGAGGAATGCTCATCACACACTTATTTGGAACATCCCACAGGTGAACAGGCTAATTGGGAACAGGTGGGTGCCATGATTGGGTATATAAGCAGCTTCCATAAAATGTTCCGTCATTCACAAACAAGGATGGGTCGAGGGTCATCACTTTGTGTACAAATGCGTGAGCAAATTGTTGAACAGTTTAAGAGCAACATTTCTCAACGAGCTATTGCAAGGTATTTAGGGATTTCACCATCTACAGTCCGTAATATTAAGTTCATTAAAGTTAAAGTACCAATGATTGTCACACACACACACTAGGTGTGGCGAAATTATTCCCTGCATTTGACCCATCACCCTTGATCACCCCCTGGGAGGAGAGGGGAGCAGTGGGCAGCAGCGGTGGCTGCGCCCGGGAATCATTTTTGGTGATTTAACCCCCAATTCCAACCCTTGATGCAGAGTGCCAAGCAGGGAGGTAATGGGTCCCATTTTTATAGTCTTTTGTATGACTCATCATCAAAAGGTTCAGAGAATCTGGAGAAATCACTGCACGTAAGCGATGATATTATGGACCTTCGATTCCTCGATCCCCTGCATCAAAAAGCGACATCAGTGTGTAGAGGATATCACCACATGGGCTCAGGAACACTTCAGAAAACCACTGTCAGTAACTACAGTCCGTCGCTACATCTGCAAGTTAAAACTCTACTATGCAAAGCGTAAGCCATTTATCAACAACACCCAGAAACGTCGCCGGCTTCGCTGGGCCCGAGCTCATCTAAGATGGACTGATGCAAAGTGGAAAAGTGTTCTGTGGTCTGGCGAGTCCACATTTCAAATTGTTTTTGGAAACTGTGGACGTCGTGTCGTCCGGAACAAAGAGGAAAAGAACCATCCAGATTGTAATAGGCGCAAAGTTGAAAAGCCAGCATCTGTGATGGTATGGGGGTGTATTAGTGCCCAAGACATGGGTAACTTACACGTATGTGAAGGCGCCATTAATGCTGAAAGGTACATACAGGTTTTGGAGCAACACGGTCCACGGTGGTGAGGCTTTACAGGGGCGTGAAACTTCCAGTAATAGGTCCTTATTCATTCTTGAACGATACACAAGCCTCCAACAAGGTGGCAGCACTGCTCGAATTAATCAACAGGCTCAACCAGGAAATATGATATCCTTTAAAGTTTTACAGCCATTAGATCAGTACTTCTTAAACAGTGGGACTGGCATGATAAGGTGTCCGGGTGGCGTGAGATAACAACACACATGTCTTCAGCTAAGTGGCATGTCGGTGCTGGTGCCAACAACTCATACAATGGTTTGTACGGATGAATAAATAAATATGATCAGGTTCCCCATCGTATTTCAATTTAGTGGGGGTGTGGAAAAAATATGTCCCCAAGGGGGGCATGACAAAAATAGTTGAGAAGAACTGCCTTAATCTAACACATGGATGGAATGTTCAAACATTTTGATTCCCCCTTTTTAGTTTTAAGCCTTTTCACTGACTTGAATATTCTGTCCGCTAGATGTTCCAACGCAGCACTCTTGGCAGAGAATGAGATGTTTGAACGTTTTATCACCCGCATGAACCCTCAGGAACTCTTGTTGACCGAGTATGAGAGTCTGGGAGTAGAGAAAACCACTGAGAGCAAGGTGAGCATGTTGTAAAGACCTATACCAGGGGTCCCCAAACTACGGCCCACGGCCGGTTACGGCCCGCCAGCGTCCAAAATCCGGCCCGCGGGAAGTCTCAAGTTTTTTTAAAAAATGTGTTTTTTGCTTCACACGTCATACGTCAGCAGCCAAGAGGCACTTTAGTTAGTACCTGTAACCTGTTTTAAAAACATTTTACTAAAATGTATATACGAAATAATATATTGCGTGAATCGGTTTGAAATGAGAATCGTGTTGAATCGAGAATAGATTCTGGTTTCGAATTGGAATCGAACTTACCGTATTTTTCGGACTATAAGTCGCAGTTTTTTTTCATAATTTGGCCGGGGGTGCGACTTATACTCAGGAGCGACTTACAGTATGTGTAAAATTATTAACTCATTACCGTAAAATAACAAATAATATTATTTAGTTCATTCACGTAAGAGACTAGACGTATAAGATTTCATGGGATTTAGCGATTAGGAGTGACAGATTGTTTGGTAAACGTATAGCATGTTCTATATGTTATAGTTATTTGAATGACTCTTACCATAATATGTTACGTTAACATACCAGGCACGTCCTCAGTTGGTTATTTATGCGTCATATAACGTACACTTATTCAGCCTGTTGTTCACTATTCTTTATTTATTTTAAATTGCCTTTCAAATGTCTATTCTTGGTGTTGGGTTTTATCAAATACATTTCCCCAAAAAATGCGACTTATACTCCAGTGCGACTTATATATGTTTTTTTCCTTCTTTATTATGCATTTTCGGCCGGTGCGATTTATACTCCGGAGCGACTTATACTCCGAAAAATACGGTAATCGTAAGACAACATCCCTGGCCAGCATGCTGTTAATCTTCATTTTATATTTACGGTACTTGTTTGGTATTGCAGCTTGTCACTATCGGATCAACTGCCAATTTTCGTATGAGTGATGGTAATACTACATGAACAAAAATGCATTGCCAAAGACGTTTTAGGTATTCTGAGTCAATCTGCGCAGTAGATGGCTTAATTGCGTCTAATTACATTAATAATGATGACAAATTAATGCCAATATTGCTTTTCAAACCCCTAATCATATTCAAGATTCAAGATTCAAGATTGTTTATTGTCATATGCACAGTTAAACAGACAGTTTGCCGTACAATGAAAATCTTACTTTGCTAGTCCACCCTTCAACAAGTCACATGGTACTTAGCTAAAAATAAAAAATAAAAATGTATATACAAGGCACAGTAAGTAGCATAACATTATTGCACATTCATTATTGCATATTATTATATTATACTTTGCAACAGCAATTGCCCATGTCAATAATAATACCAGTACGGTCACAATACAGCAATTGTGCATGTCAATAATGATACCAGTAAGATTACGTTACAGCAATTGCGCGACAGAGAATCTATTAGAAGAAAAATAATTACAGCAAGTTGCAGCACCATATCTACAGTGTATCACAAAAGTGAGCACGTCCTTCAAATATCAGCAACCATTTTATTATATGGATATTAAACTTGGATATAACTGAGAGTAGTCATTGTACAGCTAGTACAGCAGTATATATTTACCAGCCATTGAAAAAAAAAACACACATCCATTTTGTATGTTTTACCTTATCAGGATCAAGAATGGAGGCGGAGATCTCAGTGCAACTTGCCCGATGGCCTTTTGCAGCTAACATTGGAACAGAAACTCTGCGTGGCGCAAAGGGAAGTAGCAGAGGTGATAAAAGACAAAGAGAAGCACAGAGAAACATTTGAGAGAACCAAGGACAACTACAAGGTTAATGGCACAAAGTAAAAGAAACGTAAAAAAAAAAAAGAAATACATACACCCGCCACATTTTCACTACCCTTTTACTGTATTCAAGGCCTCCCTGAAAGAAATAGAACTGCAGCGTGCAGACATTCACAGGTCCAAGAATGAATTGGAAGATGCAATGATGAAGATCTCAAACTTGAGAGAACCAGAGATGGTGCTCCAGTACATCAGGAGTAAGGTAAGTATAACCACTGTGTTTATTTACAGGTGTATTTGCTTACTTAACTGCAGAGAATATTTTTTTAAACTAAAATATTGATATAAGTTGTCTTGTTTGGTGCTTCGTCATGCCATATTGTGCCTCATTTGCTATGTTAATGACATTAGACTGGGCTAGAAGTGGTAACATGTTTTGACTATTGTGTTTATAATTTAATTGAATTAGTTTCAATATTAATTAATGCTATCCCTACCCACAATCCCAGCAAGCTACCCAGTGTGAGACTTTGAAACTAAAGATCCAAGCCCTGAAGCGGCAGGAGAAGAAGCTCCAGCAGCAGCTGCAGGAGAAACGAGACATGGGAAAAGCAGGACTTGGGGTGAGGAGGCTCGATTTGACATGAGGGACACACATGAGCAAACTTGATGTCAAGTTGATGTTTGAACACTCCTTCATTTGTGTTGCATGCAGGACATTTTCATGGAGTACAGCGAGCCGATAATCGACGTCAACATTGGAGAGCTCCGAATCAAACTTTTGCAAGCGCAGCGTGTCCTCAACTCTCACCAGGTAGCTCACACACCTGTGCCAGACCAGTTAAGTTCTTTACATCGCCATTTTGAGCTGTGTTTCTTTTCAACTCATGGTGTCAAAGGGGTACTGCATTTTTTGGGGAATTTTGTCTATCCTTCACAATCCTTACGTAAGACAAGCACGCATGTTTAAAAAAAATAAAGCATTTTAACTTGTAAATAAGCGCTACCCAAAGTCAGCTAACAATGGAGCTAATTCCGCCTATAAGGCGCACTAAAACATCCGAAAACCTCCATCAACATTTTATTGCACACATTCATAATGACACATAATATTTTGGAATTTTGGTACTTTTAAGTGCATCAATTTCACTGACGCATCACAAAGTTTGCTATTTCCTTCAACAACAACAACTACCACTAATTATGACAGACATGAGAGCCAATAACGACTACTTTGGGACAAATGATGATCCAGAACCCTATATATTTGGACCTGAATACAAGAAGGATGAGCTACAAGTTTTAGAAGCTGTGTGATTAGCAGATCCAGAAAGTAGCAATAGTGCTAAACAAGAAATACAATCACTTACTGTACAATGTCTTCTCTCACTGGAATGCCAACTGATGGCATATTTATATCTTCCCATTCGGATGAAGAATTAATCATCATTCTCACTAAGGTAAAACAAACAAACAAAAAGGATGGGCGCAAACAAGCGTCTTTTTGTGTCTTTCTTACAATACCCGAATGTAAGTTAAGTGTCAACGCTTGAAAATTTGTCCCACAGACCGGGGGCGTGGGACAAATTGTATTTTTTTTTGTCATAAAAAAATACAATCATGTGTGCTTACGGACTGTATCCCTGCTGACTGTATTGATCTATATTGATATATATAATGTAGGAACCAGAAATATTAATAACAGAAAGAAACAACCCTTTTATGCGAATGAGTGGGGGGGAGAGGTTTTTTGGGTTGGTGCACTAATTGTAAATGTATCTAGTGTTTTTATGTTGATTTAATAAAAATAAAAATAATAATGTTTTTTTATTTTTTATTTCTTGTTCAAGTTAAAGTAGCAATGATCGTCACACACACAGTAGATGTGGCAAAATTATTCTCTGCATTTGACCCATCACCCTTGATCACCCCCTGGGAGGTGAGGGGAGCAGTGAGCAGCACCGGTGGCCGTGTCCAGGAATCATTTTTGGTGATTTAACCCCCAATTCCAACCCTTGATGCTGAGTGCCAAGCAGGGAGGTAATGGGTCCCATTTTTATAGTCTTTGGTATGACTCGGCCGGGGTTTGAACTCACAACCTACCGATCTCAGGGCGGACACTCTAACCACTAGGCCACTGAGTAGGTGCGGCCCGGTACCAATCGATCCACGGACCGGTACCGGGCCGCGGCCCGGTGGTTGGGGACCACTGCACTACAGTATGTCAATAGCTGCATACACTAGTTACCTCTCTGTTATCACGGTGCCACTAAAAGTAGTTCCTAGGCATTCGTGCTTATAATAATACATGGCACAACATGTAAATAGTATTGTTGGCAGTTTTTGGATGTTTTGTTTAGAGGCTTTATGGGCACAATAGATGACTCCCATTAGCTTCATTGTTAGCCACCTCATACTTGCCGTATATTACAAATTAGAATGCATAAACAAAACAAAGATAGATGTGTTCTTGTCTTACATAAGAATTGTGAATAATAGGCAGTATTCAACAAAATGCAGTTCCCCTTCAAAATGTGTGGACAGGAAGCACTTCATGGTGTGACACAGGAATCTGTAGAGCTGAGCAGTGACATCACCAGGAGGAAGAAGATGCTGCAGAAAATTGAGCAGGAGATACTGCGTGCTGAAGAGGTTATCAAACAATTACACTTTTGTGTGGGCTTTGCATGTTCTCTTCATGCTAGCGTGGGTTTTTCCATCAACTCTGGTTTCCTCCCACAGTCCTAAAATGTCCACGTTAGGTCAATTGGAGCCCTAAAGTGTCCATGTGTATTAATGTGTCTATATGTGCCCTGTGACTGACTGGCTTCTTCTTTAAAGTCATCTGGGATAAGCTCCATGTCAGGTTCAAACACTGATGACATCTATTAAACAGACAAAGAAACAAGGAATCAAACAGAGACAGAATTAAATTTGGCTCAATTGAGGAGAAACACCTGGGCTGTACTCTTGTACAGTCTCCCACCACGCTCTGACCAAAGATTATACGCCTCCTCTTTTATTTGGACTTTCCCTGATTACATGGCAACAGCTGTTTCTAAGGGAGGGGGGTCGTAAACAGCCGTCGCCTTTGGTTACAAAACAGTTCAAAGAAAAGGTTGGTTCAAAGAAAAGGTCGTAAACAGCCGTTGCCCTCGGTCACAAAACAGTTCAAAGAAAAGGTGCCCGGAGGGGAGTCAGGTCCTGCTTCCTCTTCGCTTTGTAGATCTCGGGTCAAGACACAATACATCAAAGAAACCGACACCTTCATGTCGTTTCCCATCCTACACAGTGGAGTTTTACAAGCCTTTTGCTTGGTAGGACCAAAGACAGCTTTTGTCCTCTCGTCGGGAACGCATGGCAACACAAAGTTTTGTGATAACTTAGAAACAATTATTCTGACACTCCAGCTCTCACACGTGACACTAAACAGTATAAGTCTCTCCCGTGTCATCATCATCATCAAAGTTGACTTATATAGCCCTTAGTCACAAATGTCTCAAAGGGCTGCACAAGCCACAATGACATCCTCGTCTCAGATCCCACATCAGGGCAAGAAAAAACTCAACCTAATGGGGACAACGAGAAACCTTGGAAGGGACCGCATATGTTGGGCTCTCGGGAATACACCAAATTATGGCTGGTTTACTAAACTGATGGGAGTCCCTATAATGAAAGTGTGTTTAAAAGGGGTGATTACTGATTAAAATAATCATCTACATTGATTGGTTGATTGATTGATTGAAACTTGTATTAGTAGATTGCACAGTACAGTACATATTCCGTACAATTGACCACTAACTGTAACACCCCAATAAGTTTTTCAACTTGTTTTAAAGTCGGGGTCCACGTTAACATATGATCTACGTTGACTACACAGATGCCCCCTGCTCCGTCGTCTTATTCTCTGGCAGACCAGATGAGCATACTTGCCAACCCTCCCGGAATTTCCGGGAGACTCCCGAAATTCAGCGCCTCTCCCGAAAACCTCCCGGGACAAATTTTCTCCCGAAAATCTCCCGAAATTCAGGCGGAGCTGGAGGCCACGCCCCCTCCAGCTCCATGCGGACCTGAGTCCGCTTCCCCACAATATAAAGAATGTCTACAGTAAAGCAATCCGTCTGCCGTAAACAGCAGTGTTGTGACACTCTTAAACAGGACAATACTGCCATCTAGTGCATTTGATGAAAGCACTTTTGTGCGTGCCACACAGCAATGCATAATCAGAGAGGGTGTTCAGCGTGGCTAGAAAGATAGTGACAGAGAATAGAACAAGGATGGACAATTCAACCCTTAACTCAACAATGAGTAGATGAGTGTTATGTGTAATTCAAGTATTTCTTTTATATATATATATATATATATATATATATATATATATAGCTAGAATTCACTGAAAGTCAATTATTTCTTATACTGTATATATATATATATATATATATATATATATATATATATATATATCCATCCATCCATCCATCCATCCATTTTCTACCGCTTATTACCTTCGGGGTCGCATGGATATATATATATATATATATATATATATATATGAGAAATACTTGACTTGGTGAATTCTAGCTGTAAATATTCTCCTCCCCTCTTAACCACGCCCCCAACCACGCCCCCGCCCCAACCACGAAATTGGAGGTCTCAAGGTTGGCAAGTATGCAGATGAGTTATAACGTGTTTCCAATGATCGGGGGTGAACCAGTAGTGCCAATTTTGTCGAACGTATGTGAAACACTGGACATAAACGGTATGCCGTCACCTAACATTTACCATTCGTGTTCTGTTGGTGCTATGAGGTCATTGTGGGTCCAACAATACATCATCAGTTATTGCAGACATTGTTTCACATTCTTTTCTTCTAGTGCTTCCTAATCTTCCTCCCAACTATTTCTCTTTGCAGGAACGTTTGAAGGCCGAGGGCGTCAACAAGCAGCTGCGTCGCCAGATGTCAGAGTACCAGGCGCCGGACGTTTCTCAATACATGCACATCAAGGACGAACACAAGAAGCTGCAGCAGAGCGTTCACGCTTGGCAGAGGAAGGTTGGAGTTGCTGAGGTAAGGTAACCTTTTGACACAAAGCCTTTTTTGGGTGTTTGGTATTCTGGAATAGAATCTCGTCTGCTCTGACCAGATGACCTCAAAGACGAAATCCTGGAAGCAACCCAGAGGCACTGCTGTAGACAGTACAGATGTTGGCACAGTGAAGCTGCCACACATAGCATAGAATGCCAGTGAACACAGCGTAGAGTCAGAAGAATTTAGAATTAGAAATTAACTTCTTCTAATGATCCTGTTTAATTTTACGGTCGTTTCTTAGTTGAGTTTCAAATTTCCAGAAAACTTTGATGGAAAAGTTCCAAAATTGGACACCTTTTAGGGCAATCAATTACAATACATAGACCAGTGGTTCTTAAGCTGGGTTCGATCGAACCCTAGGGGTTCGACGGAGCCTCCACCGCGGAGGTCAAGACACACCCGACTCATCTTGTAAATAAAAACTTCTCCCTATCGGCGTATTATAGATAATACCAAACAATGTCCCCTCTAATTTTCCATCTGATTTGCAAGTGTGTAATTTGTTGTGAGTTCATGCACTGTGTTGGTTTTGTTCTTTGAACAAGGTGATGTTCATACACGGTTCATTTTGTGCACCAGTAAAAAAAAACATAACTCTGTCTTGAATTTGAAAAAAATTATAATTTCATTTTTTACTAAAGAAGTGTTCGGTGAATGCGCATATGAAACTGGTGGGGTTTCGGTACCCCCAACCAGGTTAAGAACCACTGATATAGACATTTACTGGAAAATTAAAATATCAATTAAGATATTGCAAAGAAACATTCAACCCCCGTAGAAAATCACGTGACTTAGACGGTAGAGCGGCTGTGCCAGCAACATGCGGGTTACTGGTTTGAATCCAGCTTCCGCCATCCTCGCCACGTTGTGTCCTTGAGCAAGACACTTCACCCATCTGATATATCGTGGTTAGCAGTGGTGGGCCGTGCGTTTCCCACCTAGGCCTTCAGTGATGTCCGACTTCAATGATTACCTCTCAAAATACCATCATTGATGTCACCTCATGACCATTGCTGGAGAAATACTATACAGGAACACATTTACGCCCTACTGTGAATTGAAACACATCAACAGTGTACAAAATGGGTTATTTTCTGGCGCATTTAAAAAACAATTCAAACACATCAGCAATTTAAACATATCTTATGTAGTACTGTCTAAATTTAAATTGCAAAAAAACATTAAAAGTGAAAAAATATATATATTTGAACTCACAATTTGTAGCAGATATTCGACGCCGTATAAGCCAGCGGTACCCCTCGTCGCCGGCTTATTCGAGTGGAAATGGCGAGCATTTGCCCATTTCATCGCCAGAACAGCTGAGCTAGCTTCCGGGGTTGGCCGACATCATCTCACAAGATGTAGTTTCTCTTTAAATATCCTTCTTGAAAATGGCCTTGCAAATATATATCTGCCACCTAGTCAACGTTTTGTTCTCCCTCTCTGCTATCCCGGTCTGGCTATGGCGCAACACTTCCTGCTTCCTGCTAAATTGAAACTTGTGAATGGATACTCACTTTGGAATGACAAGTGAGTGTCCAATCACAGTCTCGTTAACATCAGGCTACTTAGATAGGCTACTTGTGATCTGATTGGCAATCACAACTGTCTCTCAACTCTGTGTTTCCAAATTCATGGTTCAACATGAGGCCATCTAGAAGGCCTTACTGACAACTCGTGATCTGATTGGCTATCGCAACTGTCTGTCAACTGTATGGCCCCGTTCACTTACAGTGCACAGACGCCCGCATTGTTGATTCTGAAGGCCTTGGGCAGATTTGGTACAGCATGGCAACATAAACTAGCTGAATTCTGATTGGATACAAACTAAAACTAAAACAACAGCACTGGAAGGAGCATAATATGACATGAAGAGAATATGAATACTTTTAGACATTCAGGGAAAGTAAATTAAAAAATAATTTAATCTTTAATTATGATCATGATTTCTGGTTATGTTAGGCCAGGGGTCACCAACCTTTTTGAAACCAAGAGCTATTTTTTGGGTACTGATTAATGCAAAGGGCTACCAGTTTAATACACACTTAAATAAATTGCCAGAAATTGCCAATTTGCTCAATTTACCTTTAACTCTGTTATTATTAATAATTAATAATATTTGTCTTTGTGGAAACACTGATCATCTTAATGATTTCTCACAATAAATATATAGAGAAACAGATAAATATCAATATGCAACACTTTATTTTTATATTTTCTCCAAGTGCACATTTTTCAAATTGAACATTTTCAAATGATCACTTCTAAGACAGTCTTGTGAAATCACAATATCCCATTTTAACTAGCTAGCCACTAACATTTTTTAACAAATCATGAATTACTTTGCACCATGTTTGTACAAATAACTCATGTAAAATACAAAAGTCAACTCTCAAATGTTTAAATAAATCATGTCACACTTTGAACTGGACACCAAATCTGTTATCTGTTTCTTTGTCAGTTAGTGAAGACCAAGTCTTTAAAATATTTTCTTGGATTTTCAAATTCTATTTGAGTTTTGTCTCTCTTAGAATTAAAAATGTTGAGCAAAGCGAGACCAGCTTGCTAGTAAATAAATAAAATTTAGAAAATAGAGGCAGCTCAATGGTAAGTGCTGCTATTTGAGCTATTTTTAGAACAGGCCAGCGGGCGACTCATCTGGTCCTTACGGGCGACCTGGTGCCCGCGGGCACCGCGTTGGTGACCCCTGTGTTAGGCCAACAGAGGGTTAGCGCATCGCATGGCAGCTTCCGCCATCAGTGTGTAAATGTGTGTGAATGAATGGTTGAATGTGACCTACAGTGTAAAGTGCTTTGGGTATAGTAAAAGTGTTATATGAATACAGATCATTTACAATTATTTACAAAATGCACAAAGAACCAATAGATTAAAACATTTTTAACAGTTGCAAGTATAATTTACAATTGTGTCTGAATCATTTTGAGTGCAACTTAGTTCCATTTCGCATGAGATAACAGAAGTGAATGAATGAAATAAAAACAAAAATATGAATGATTAGGAGAATGTTTTTTTCCATTAGAATAGGTGAATGACAAGTGTTCACATGTTGACATTAAACTGATTCACAACACAACATTGTTTATAATTGAATGACCTTGTAGTGTACTGCCTGCCTTTGGCTGACCTGCAATTTTACAGATGTATTCACTTTTCCGATAAAAAATAAATACAAAGGCAGATGGGATAGGCTCCAACTCCCCCGTGATCCCAATGAGGACAAACTGTATACAAAATAAACTATATAAACTGAGACTCAATGAGTATTTCAACTACATTAGTTTGATTTTGTTGTACTTTTTCAACAAAGTTCAAAGAAGACCTTTCCTCTCACGTGGCAATTAACCGAATAAAACAGCTTCCATGCAGTTATACTGTGCAATAATTCCACCTCACACTGGATAAACAATTTCATTTATTAGAAAGAGGTCACTTGAGGACCAGTTATGATGTTACATGCCTTATATGCATTTACATACATCAAAGTGCAGTAGGTGATCTGCTTCTCTTAATATGAACTCTGCAGGAGGGCATCATTACTTGCATGAATGTGTCTGCTCAGCACACAGCAACTGAATGAATGAATGTCCAGAAACATCTTTGAAGGCACTTTCACAAGTACGTACAGTAGTACACTTCTACTGTCCACATCATTACAGTATATGATGAAAGCACACTTTCTTATACTGCTTACTTATTTATCCTACATCATTTGCGCTCTAAATGTCAGTCAGTTTTACTCAGAAACAAACAAAAAAAATTATATACGTCAGTAATCTATGTAGCGTTCCACAAACAATACCTTTCGAGACAAATTCAGCAATTGTTTGGATGGACATTCCTAAAACAACCTACAGAGATTTAAATATACACACACACAAATTGGAACTCTTTGCTGCTGACTGGCACGAGTGCTCCGCTTCGACGCACCACCGCTGTCACACAGGAAAGGGATTCAGAATGTTCTAGTAACATTCTCATCACAGCATGTAAACTCTTGACAGAGCGAAGTTGTCATAGTGAGTCCTTTACTAGCAACAATACGTCTTTTGGAGAGTCCTCATCCATGCTTTGGCTGGAGGACGCCAACCAAGCGACATTTTTGTGTGCACGTTTCCTCCTTAGATGTCAAATTTTAACGATGCTCATAAAGTAGTGGTTTTCTCAGAGTGTTGACGCAAGATGACGGCTCAACCATGACTCATTCAACAACACAGTACTAGAAAGTCTGTTGACAGCAGCTTTACAATGGCAACTTATAACATGTGCAAGATGTCAGAGGCGACACCTGTCAGTGGAAAGAAAACAAGACGGTGGTTGTTAGTTCTCACTGAGCGCAGCCTCAGTGGTAAACATGTGTTACATGCACCATGGAGTGTCCAGTTGTTGTTAACCTAACTATGATGCAACATGACAGGGAGCCTTTGTGATTTGTTGTTGGTGTTCATTCTAGACGTGTCAAGGTTTTGATTGGCCAGCTACAGTTTTAGGTGAATCTGCTGCATGCGTTGTGCAGCCTTTGTGGAAGTTGCTTTCGTCCCAAACGTCACATGGTGCAGGATTTGTCCAACGAATCCTGAGTGGACGCGGCGGGAGGGTGCGGCGTCTGACCGGTCTTGGGCACGACCGTCGGTTTGGGTCTCAAAGCGGGCGGCTTGAGTTGCACCCCCATGCGGGGCGTGACCGCAGGCTTGAAGGTGCTCATGTTGTCGCTGGAGGCGCTGGTGCTGCGGCGGAAAGGCGGCTCGGTGTTGGCGGTGGACCTGAGCATGACGCCGTGGATAGGAAGGCCGAGGGATTCGCTGGAGCTGGCCGGCGTGGGACCACCGACGCTACCGGGGGTCTGGCGCTGCTCCAGGGTATCCAGCACCACGTCGGGGGCGTGCTTCGCCGAGCTCTGGCGCTCTAACTCGCGCAGCTCATTCAGAGCGGTGTTCATGGTTTCTTCTATGTCCTGCGGGAGAAAAACAGTGTTTGTAACGGGAAGAGGCGAAGGCGGTGATGATGCAGACATACAGGAAGTGAAAGTGGATAAAAGCATCAATAGTAAATGTGAGAGAATGAGGACTTAAAGCACCCAGCATGCATTGCACCTTGTAAAACAAAAAAACTTGGCGTGGGTATCGTCTTCTGTGCAATGCAAAGTATGCAGTGAGGATAAAGTAAGGTGGTGGTTGTCTTGGTTCACTCTAAACGTCAGCATCGTTACTCTGCAGCAGCGTTTCCAACCTTTAAACTACACTTTCCCTTTGGGAGCAAGGGGAAAAAATGCTAAAATACTTTTAAAATTAAACGGATGTACGTACGATCTGGTTCTATTAAGATCTAAAGAAACTATTTCAATTAAAGTGGGTTGCAACTTAATTATTTTGGCATATTGTGTGTGCCAGGGTGCGACCAGTGGAGAATCCCAGCTCCACAGGATCTATTCTGTCCTCTGAGTGGTGTTATGTATGTGGTTAGAGTAGATCGGTAGGTTGTGAGTTCAAACCAAACCCCGGCCGAGTCATACCAAAGACTATAAAAATGGGACCCATAACCTCCCTGCTTGGCACTCAGCATCAAGGGGGTTAAATCACCAAAAATTATTCCTGAGCGCGACCAGCGCTGCTGCTCACTGCTCCCCTCACCTCCCAGGGGGTGGAACAAGGGCATGAGTCAAATGCAGAGGGTAATTTCTCCACACTTAGTGTGTGTGTGACTATCAGTTTATCTTTAGAGAAGCTAAACAGCATCATTCACAGACTTTTCATTAAAAGAAAGACATTTGAGTTTCATGCCTTAAATACAAACAAATGACTCTACCGAATGTTTTTCTTTTAACAAGTATGCTCATCCTCACGTGAAATACGTTGATGAAATATGAATAAACAGCCTTTTCTACATCTTACACATCGGAACTTGAACAACTACATAAATAATTGCATGTTGCTGTGATTTATCTGATGACATAAATAAAAATGACTTACATTACATCACTACTACCGTATTTTTCGGACTGTAAGTCGCAGTTTTTTTCATAGTTTGGCCGGGGGTGCAACTTATACTCAGGAGTGACTTATGTGTGAAATTATTAACACATTGCCGTAAAATATCAAATAATATTATTTAGCCCATTCACGTAAGAGACTAGACCAGGGGTCGCCCTAGTGGCTCTCTGGAGCTTTTTCAAAAATGTATGAAAAATGGAAAAAGATGAGGGGGAAAAATATATTTTTTGTTTTAATATGGTTTCTGTAGGAGGACAAACATGACACAAACCCCCCTAATTGTTATAAAGCACACTGTTTATATTAAACATGCTTCACTGATTCGAGTATTTGGCGAGCGTCGTTTTGTCCTACTAATTATGGCGGTCCTTGAACTCACCGTAGTTTGTTTACATGTATAACTTTCTAGGACGTGTTTTATGCCACTTCTTTTTCTGTCTCATTTTGTCTACCAAACTTTTAAGGTTGTGCATGAATGCACAAAGGTGAGTTTTGTTGATGTTATTGACTTGTGTGGAGTGCTAATCAGACATATTTAGTCACTGCATGACTGCAAGCTAATTGATGCTAACATGCTATTTAGGCTAGCTATATGTACATATTGCATCATTATGCCTCATTTGTAGCTATATTTGAGGTCATTTAGTTTCTTTTAAGTCCTCTTAATTCAATGTATATCTCATGACACACTATCTGTATGTAATATGGCTTTTAATTTTTTGCGGCTTCAGACAGATTTGTTTTTGTATTTTTGGTCCAATATGGCTCTTTCAACATTTTCGGTTGCCGACCCCTGGACTAGACGTATAAGATTTCTCGGGATTTAGCGATTAGGAGTGACAGATTGTTTGGTAAACGTATAGCATGTTCTATATGTTAGTTATTTGAATGACTCTTACCATAATATGTTACGTTAACATACCAGGCACGTTCTCAGTTGGTTATTTATGCGTCATATAACGTACACATTCAGCCTGTTGTTCACTATTCTTTATTTATTTTAAATTGTCTTTCAAATGTCTATTCTTGGTGTTGGGTTTTATCAAATACATTTCCCCAAAAAATGCGACTTATACTCCAGTGCGACTTATATGTTTTTTTCCTTCTTTATTATGCATTTTCGGCCGGTGCGACTTATACTCCGGAGCGACTTATACTCTGAAAAATACGGTAGTTCTAATGATTGTATTATTTAATGACCCTTATACTGAGCTTGGGAAGCCATGCTACATTAATCCTACATGTGTCCCATTTGGCTTCAGATTGCCATCACGAGAGATCTGACATCCGTGCAGCGAGCGTGATTAGCGTGTGTCATGTGGGCGAGTGCATATAATGTGTGATGAAAAGCCCTCAAGTCAAGCTGCCCTCTTGCGTGTAGTTAGCACACAAAGACACGGTAGCAGAAGACAGGGACTGACTAGGTTGTTACAGGGCGGGGCTGTGACGGTGGAGGGAGCCGCGGTCACGTCGCCGCTCTTCCCGCGCTGACCTGTGCGATGGTCTCCGGGTCCAGGGGCTTGCCACCGTGGTGGCGATGGTGGTGGGCCTCGCTAAAGCCTGTGTACTGGCCCGACGAGGTGGAGCGGCGGATGGGCGGGCTTTCCATCTTTTTCAGGGACTCGTGGCGACTGATGTTGCTCAGGCTGCCGTGGCCGGTGCGGCGCCGACGCTCTGGACTGTCCGCAGGCAAATGATTGCGACTGCGCAGCATGTCGCGTGGACTGAAGTGGCCGAGGACTGGCGAGCCCATCTCGGGGGTGCCTCCGTGTGCAGGGTGACCCTGCTGGGAGGGATGGACCTTACAGTGAGCATCGCTGGGGCGGGCAGGAGGGCGGCGGGATGGCGGATCTAAACGTTTTCTGTGCCTGCTGCAAAAGAAGTGAAGAGAAAATCATACATGTTAACACTTTTATTTAATACGTTCTTCTTCACCATGCTAAATACTTCATTATCTATATTCATTTCATCTCATAGTCATTCACATCGACGTCCCACTGGGGTGAGTTTTTCCTTGCCCTTATGTGGGCTTTGTACCGAGGATGTCGTTGTGGCTTGTGCAGCCCTTTGAGACACTTGTGATTTAGGGCTATATAAATAAACATTGATTGACATTGATTGATTACTGCAGTTAGGTATTTGGGAAAAGATTAAATCATTCATTTTCTACCCGCTTATCCTGAACAGGGTCATGAGTGAGCTGGAGCCTATCCCAGCTGACTTACAGTGAGAGTTAATCACAGGACACATTCACTGAATCCTTGTAACACCTACACACAATTTAGAGTCTCCAATTAGCCTGCCATGCGTCATTTTGGAATATGTACAATAACGGACTACCCTTACTTTCTTTATAACACACTACTGTACCCTTACTTTGTGTTTAACAGCATTGCTAAAATAAAACAATGACGCTGTAATTGTGGTTTTCACAACAGTACAGCATGCAGGGATTACATGTGTTTAATGCAATTGCACACAAGGTGCTTGTATAAAGTCAAATTCACTGTCTAAATACTTTTGATTGCAATAACCAACACGCCATTAAAAAAACAACTGCAGTAACTATTAGTGGCCTGCAGGGGGAGCTGTCTGCCTGAACAAATCACACCACAGTGAATGCCACTGCAATTGAGATCACCCAGTCAGTCATTAATTACCAGGAGTGCTCCAAAAAATTAAAATAGAAAATAAATTTAAAACATTCACATCCACCAAATTGAGATTTTTCTTTAACCCGATTCAAAATAGATTCATAATTTTCTGGAATAGTTTTTTTTTTAACTATATTTTTATAAGAATCTATTTTTGGATTAAAAACAAAACTAATTTTATATTATTATTGATACAGTTTCTTTTATACATTTTTGGTTTTCCTTTTTTTTTTTACATGTGTATGTTTTATAAGCTTTGTAGATTTGTAAAGCTAGGATTGGTTTAGGTTGCTCTATTTTCCATCCATTTCCTACCGCTTATTCCCTTTGGGGTCGCGGGGGGCGCTGGAGCCTATCTCAGCTACAATCGGGCGGAAGGCGGGGTACATCCTGGACAAGTCGCCACCTCATCGCAGGGCTTGCTCTATTTTCTTTTATTAAATTGATTAACATTCCGTGATTTTTGGAAATAGCATTTCAAAAATACATTTTTTTAAATACGTCTTTTTAGGCCAATACTGCGCGTTACTGTCACTCCTCCCCCGATGAACTGCTAACACGCTACATGAAAGAACTAAGCAGCATTTTAAACTCACTTGCACCAGTAAAATCCCGGTCTGTCTTCTTCACCACAACCCCTCCCTGGTACACCGCCGAGCTCTGGAAATTAGAAGCTAAATGTCGCCAGCTTGAGCAACTCCATAAAAAGACTGGTCTTACCATCCACAGGGGAATGCACAAACCCAGACTCTACATTACAAGGACTATCATAATATTACTCCAGCCGAATCACTTCCAACGATGGTGACACCAAGACACTTTTTATTATTTAACATTTCCAACCTCATCCCTATTGCACCGCCACCAAACCTGCCACTCCCTCTATGGACCTTTCCAATCTGGTTTTCGCCCCCGTCACAGTACAGAAACTTCCCTGTTATCACCAACGACCTCTTCACTGCAGCTGATTCTGGATGTCTCTCCATCCTCATCCTCCTGGACCTGAGTGCAACCTTCCACACCGTTTCTCATCCAGTCCTCCTCAACAGACTCATCCATTGGCATCACTCATACCTCACAGACCACACTCAGTTCATACAACTCAAATACTTTAAATCCGATCATTCTGCAGTCACAAGTGTTCCACAAGGATCTGTCTTGGTCCCTCTTCTCTTTATCGCTTACCTTCTCCTCCTTGGCCATATCTTCACAAAATCTAACATTCACCTTCACTGCTTCGCTGACGACACCCAGCTCTACCTGCACCAAGCCACCTCCCTCCTTCACCTCCTGCTTATTTGAAATACAATCCTGGTTCACCTCAAACTTCCTCAATTCAAACCAACATAATTCTTATTGGTACCAAATCCACACTTTGACACTGAGTGTCATCTTAGACAGCACACTGTCATTCCAATCTCACATCAATAACATCACTCGCTCTGCTTATTTCCATCGCCACAATTTGAACCGTCTCCGCCCCTCTCTTACGGTCTATGCTGCCTCCATCCTTGTTCACAGTCTGGTCACCTCCCACATTGATTACTGTAACTCCCTTCTCATTGGCCTCCCCCAGATGTCCCTCTACGAGCTCCAACTGGTCCAAAACTCTGCTGCCCGGATCATAACCCAAACATTCCATCACATCACACCTATCCTACAAACATTTCACTGGCTCCTGATCAGGCAAATAATTAACTACAAAATCCTTCTCTATACCTTTAAGGCCATCCACGACTTCACCCCTCCTTAATTGTCAGACCTTCTCCTCATCGTTACTCCAGCACGCTCCCTCTTCTATCCACCTTGCTGTGCCATCAACCCTCCTCGTTCAGTCACTCTGCTCCCAAACTCTGGAACTCTCTACCATCTGACCTTCGCAATATTGACTCCATTCATACATTTAAATCTGTACCTGTTTAAAATGGCTTAGTCACTGTAACTGCCTCTACACTGTCCTTTGTTTCTTATCAATCAATCAATCAATCTTTATTTATACAGCCCTAAATCACAAGTGTCTCAAAGGGCTGCACAAGCCACAACGACATCCTCGGTACAAAGCCCACATACGGGCTTTGTACGGGCACATGTTGATTTTATCCTTTTTTAATTATTTTATTTGTATATTATAAAGTGTCCTTGGGTTTTTAAAAAAAGGTGATTTCTTATAAAAATACATGTATCATTTAGAGATGTCCGATAATATCGGACTGCCGATATCGGCCGATAAATGCTTTAAAATGTAATATCGGAAATTATCGGTATCAGTTTCAAAAAGTAAAATTCATGACTTTTTAAAACGCCGCTATACCGAGTGGTACACGGACGTAGGGAGAAGTACAGAGCGCCAATAAACCTTAAAGGGGAACATTATCACCAGACCTATGTAAGCGTCAATATATACCTTGATGTTGCAGAAAAAACACCATATATTTTTTTTAACCGATTTCCGAACTCTAAATGGGTGAATTTTGGCGAATTAAACGCCTTTCTATTATTTGCTCTCGGAGCGATGACGTGACGTCACATCGGGAAGCCATCCGCCATTTTCTCACTTTCGTCGGTGTGTTGTCGGAGGGTGTAACAACACGAACAGTGACGGATTCAAGTTGCACCAGTGGCCCAAAGATGCGAAAGTGGCAAGAAATTGGACGAAATTTGTTCAAAATACGAGGCTGTGGGGAAAGCCGACGAAATGGTCAGTCGTTTGTTCCGCACACTTTACCGACGAAAGCTATGCTACGACAGAGATGGCAAGAATGTGTGAATATCCTGCGACACTCAAAGCAGATGCTGACATCAACTCCAAAACCGGACGGATCAGCTTTCAGGAAAAGAGAGCGGATGAGGGTATGTCTACAGAATATATTAATTGATGAAAACTTTATTCATTACTCGCGGTTTTACGTAAATGATTATACATAAACTGTGTTTACCAATAATTTAGCTTAAAAACATTTATTTTTTTCAATCATTCGAGTACATTCGGGTAGTCTTGTGTAATGCAGTATTTTGTGTCTATTTAGGTATGGTTAACCTGAGTGCTGAAATCGTGGAAAAATATATGTTCTTAGCGCGCCTGAAATGGGCTGTCTGCACTCTCAAAGTGCATGTTGTTGCCAAATGTATTTCATATGCTGTAAACCTAGTTCATAGTTGTTAGTTTCCTTTAATGCCAAACAAACACATACCAATCGTTGGTTAGAAGGCGATCGCCGAATTCGTCCTCGCTTTCTCCCGTGTCGCTGGCTGTCGTGTCGTTTTCGTCGGTTTCGCTTGCATACGGTTCAAACCGATATGGCTCAATAGCTTCAGTTTCTTCTTCAATTTCGTTTTCGCTACCTGCCTCCACACTACAACCATATGTTTCAATACATGCGTAATCTGTTGAATCGCTTAAGCCGCTGAAATCCGAGTCTGAATCCGAGCTAATGTCGCTATACCTTGCTAATCTATCCGCCATGTTTGTTTGTATTGGCATCACTGTGTGACGTCCCAGGAAAATGGACGGGTGCATATAACGATGGTTAAAATCAGGCACTTTGAAGCTTTTTTTTTTTAGGGATATTGCGTGATGGGTAAAATTTTGAAAAAAAACTTTAAAAATAAAATAAGCCACTGGGAACTGATTTTTAATGGTTTCAACCCTTCTGAAATTGTGATAATGTTCCCCTTTAAAGGCACTGCCTTTGTGTGCCGGCCCAATCACATAATATCTACGGCTTTTCACACACACAAGTGAATGCAAGGCATACTTGGTCAACAGCCATACAGGTCACACTGAGGGTGGCCGTATAAACAACTTTAACACTGTTACAAATATGCGCCACACTGTGAACCCACACCAAACAAGAAAGACAAACACATTTCGGGAGAACATCCGCACCGTAACACAACATAAACACAACAGAACAAATACCCAGAACCCCTTGCAGCACTAACTCTTCCGGGATGCCACAATATACACCCCCCGCTACCCTCTACCCGCCCACCTCAACCTCCTCATGCTCTCTCAGAGAGAGAATGTCCCAAATTCCAAGCTGCTGTTTTGAGGCATGTTACATTTTTTTCCATAACTTGATTTATTTTGGAAAACCTTGTTATATTGTTTAATGCATCCAGCGGGGCATCACAACAAATTTAGGCAAAATAATGTGTTAATTCCACGACTGTATATATCGGTTGATATCGGAATCGGTAATTAAGAGTTGGACAATATCGGAATATCGGCAAAAAAGCCATTATCGGACATCTCTAGTATTATTATTATTATGGGCCTGCTGCAATGCCAGCACCCATTCACGTGCTGCAAGTTGGTGGTAAAACACTTGAGTTACTAATATCCAAATACCACGCAGTAAACACTTTGTGCAATAAAATAGCGTGTACTATCGGTGTGTTTTACTTACACTGTGTGTGCAATTGTAAAGTGTTGCAGACCGCCTTATTTAAATGATTTTGTGTGCATTGTGTACTATACAATGCATCGCCATGGAGACACTCATCTACTGCACATTCCTGTATTCATGCTTCAACTCGTGGCGTTTTGCTCTCTTTTCAAAAAAGCAGGAGACATTTGCCACTTTTTATGGACATTTTAGAAGCAGTCCCAATGGAACCACTTTTTTTTAACGCTGAAGGTACACTCATAGGAGAAAGGCTGCACTTATTCCTCTCAAGACGCAAAAAAAATGCATACTCCCAAGTTTTTTTCATATAAGAAATATGATTACCGTATTTTTCGGATTACCGTATTTTTCGGACTATATATTTTTCATAGTTTGGCTGGGCTCCAGTGCGATTTATATATGTTTTTTTCCTTCTTTATTATGCATTTTCGGCAGATGCGACTTATACTCCGGTGCGACTTATACTCCGAAAAATACGGTATAAGTCGCAGTTTTTTCCATAGTTTGGCCGGGAGTGCGACTTATACTCCGGAGCGACTTATGTGTGGAATTATTAACACACTACCGTAAAATATCAAATAATATTATTTATCTCATTCGCGGAAGAGACGAAGCAAATGTCAGCAATCGTCACACACGTCAACCAATAAAAATTTGTCGGGGCGGGTCATGGCAGAAGTGCATTGTGGGTCATGGGATGCTAACTGCTGCCTCGTCTGTAGCTATTAAAAGGGATTATTTCAACATTGGCGGTAACTTATAAAAACTGAGAAGGGCTGAACAAAAATGGCACCGAAAAGGAAATCATATACTGCAGATTACAAGCTGGACGTAGTGAAATATGCAGACATACCAGAGGCGACACCGGGGAAGAAGATTTCATGGGATTTAGCGATCAGGAGTGACAGATTGTTTGGTAAACGTATACCATGTTCTATATGTTATAGTTATTTGAATGACTCTTACCATAATATGTTACGTTAACATACCAGGCACGTTCCCAGTTGGTTATTTATGCGTCATGTAACGTACACTTATTCAGCCTGTTGTTCACTATTACTTATTTATTTTAAATTGCCTTTCAAATGTCTATTCTTGGTGTTGGGTTTTATCAAATAAATTTCCCCCAAAAATGCGACGTATATATGTTTTTTTCCTTCTTCATTATGCATTTTCGGCCGGTGCAACGTATACTCCGAAAAATAGGGTAGGTTAGTTTGTCAAATTTATTTTGGTCCCTTAAAAGGTGGAAGGCACATATAAAATGTGTTGTAATTCCTGCACCGTTCACCTGATTTGGATATAAATACCCTCAAATTAAAGCTGAAAGTCTGCACTTAAAGCACATCTTCATTGTTTCATTTCAAATCCATTGTGGTGTTGTACAGCGCTGGAATACTGAAAATGATGTCAATGTCCAAATATTTATGGACCTAACTGTATGTAGTAAATTCAGTGGTTTTACCAGACCTCCAGAGGGCAGTAAAAAACAGCTCGTCAGCGAATGTGATAAAGTCAGTACTGAAACCAAGCAAAACTAGATTTTGTCGCGCCAACCTGGTGATGAAGGCCTCCGAGATCCTGGTGTCAGTGGCGGGACTGATGTCTTTTCCTGAGCATTTGTCCTCTGCAGCATGGCCGCTGCTGGCCTCGCTGTCAGCCTTCTGGCTCAGAGTGTCTGAGAAGTTGTCATCTCTGGAGACACAGAAAGAGGAGGAAGTGACAGCGAGTGTCTCAGGGATTGAAATGAGTCACATTTCTATGGCTTTCAGTGGCCCTGATGATGCAGCGCATACTGTACTGTACTGTACACACAAGCCAGCTGGATGCGTTCAATGAGCTGTGTTATTAGACGGTGGCTTGAAGGTAACATTTAGCTGCTTTTAGAGGAAGCGCTGAAGTGGTCTCTGCGATGCATGTTTTATTACGGGCCCTTTTAAGATCACGACAGGCTGGGTACTTGCACTGCTCAGCCGTCTCGATGGTTTTAGTAGAGGGCAGGATGTGACGGCATCTGGACAGCGGTAAATCCTCCTGCTCTTTTCATTAAGCGAGAGGACATCAGCAATGCCCCTTCTGGTGATTTATGGACGGAGGCACAGAGGCAGGGCATGAGCACAGCAAGAACTCTAAATGGCCATTTTGTGGGGTTTGGAGGGAATATGCTGCAGTCTTAACAAGACAGTGAATCAGTTCATTAGGCACCAGCCGTCACCATGGCAGAGGGTGTGCTTGTTAGGGCACAGAGGGGCCACCTCGTGACTCTGGGCATTGGCAGCACCACAGTAATAAAGAGGGGCCATAGTTGTGGGCAGGAAAAGACATGGCTGGAGTTCCTCTTCTTATTTATTTGAATTAGGAAAGTGCACATTAATCAATGTGTAAAACATGGGTGTCAAACTCTGGCCCGCGGGCCAATTTTGGCCGCTGTAACACCGCATTCACCGCTAATACTCATACTTGCCAACCCTCCCGATTTTCAGTGCCCCTCTCGAAAGTCTCCCGGGGCAACCATTCTCCCGATTTCCACCCGGACAACAATATTGGGGGCGTGCCTTAAAGGCACTGCCTTGAGCGTCCTCTACAACCTGTCGTCACATCTGCTTTTCCTCCATACAAACGGCGTGCCAGCCCCTGTCACATGATATATGCGGCTTCTACACACACATAAGTGAACGTAAAGCATACTTGATCAACAGCCATACAGGTCACACTGAGGGTGGGCGTATAAACAACTTTAACACTGTTACAAATATGCGCCACACTGTGAACCCACACCAAACAAGAATGACAAACACATTTCGGGAGAACATCCGCACCGTAACACAACATAAACACAACAGAACAAATACCCAGAACCCCTTGCAGCACTAACTCTTCCGGGACGCTACAATATACACACCCCGCTACCACCCAAACCCCGCCGCCCCTTTCTCTTGCTACTTCAAGGCTTGAATGTTTGATTCATTCATTATTGTTATTTTATTTTAAAATGTATTATTAGCCTGTGGAAAAAGTTAATGTTGATATTTACCTCAGAAGGCTGCAAATAGAAAAGAGGCATTCAATTTTTATTTAAATTTTATTTGATATGCCATTGATATTTTTGAATTATTATTATTATTATTTGAAACTCGATTTTGCATGTCACTATAAAGTTATATAAGCCTTGCTTGTTCAATATTTAATGCAAAACTTGTTTGGGTCCCTATTGAAAGGTTCATTTGTTCAACCTTGGCCCGCGGCTTTGTTCAGTTTTAAATTTTGGCCCACTCTGTATTTGAGTTTGACACCCCTGGTGTAAAAACAGCTTCAACATAAATGTGTTGGAATTAGCCCAAAAGCTCAATTGCATCCATTGACCTAAGGCAGGTAGAAAAACACAAACTCATAGACCGGGGGTCAGCAACCCGCAGCTCTTTAGCGTCGCCCTAGTGGCTCCCTGGACCTCTTTCAGAAATATGTGAAAAAGGAAAAAGATGAAGAAAAACATTTATTTTTTGTTTTCATATATTTTCTCTAGGAGAACAAATAATTGTCAGAAATCCCCCAGTTTATATTAAACATGCTTCACTGATGAGAGTATTTGGCGCGCGCAGTTTTGTCCTGCGAATTTCAGCGATCCTTGAACTCACTGCAGTTTGTTTACATGTACAACTTTCTCCGATGCTGCAACAGAAAGATGTGTCACTTCGTCTTTGTCTCATTTTGTCCACCAAACGTTTTATACTGTGCGTGAATGCACAAAGGTGAGCTTTGTTGATGTTATTGACTTGTTGGAGTGCTAATCAGGCATATTTGGTCAGTGCATGACATCAAGCTAATCGATGCTATCATGCTATTTAGGCTAGCTGTATGTACATATTGCATCATTTATCCCTCATTTGTAGGTATATTTGAGCTCATTTAATTTCCTTTAATTATGGTCCTCTTTGTATTTAATTTATATTTACATGTCTCATGACACATTATTTGTATGTAATATTGGCTGCATTTCTCATAGTTGTTTGTGTGCCATGTTGTTCCAGACCACAGCAAACATTACCCAGCTTGCAAAGATTTTAATAAATCCATTAAAAAAAGACAGCCTGCCGTTTCCTTAAACTCAGACACACACATCTATACCTTTGTCCATTATAAGCCAGTAATTTCCAGGAGTTATCTCATCCTGTGAGAAGCCTCCATTTTACTAATGATTTCCAAAGTTCCAAAAACGTGTAAAATAAAATTAAAATACAACATTTCTGTCAACGAAGATTTGCGTCAGCCTTTGATAGTAGCTAATATAGACACTTACATCATGTGTTGTCTTCATTATAACACTTATAAAATACTTTTAAAGTCATTTTGATAGTAGTCTCATATAGCTAATATAGACACTTACATCATGTGTTTCCTTCATTATAACACTTATATAAAGCTTTTAATTTTTTGCAACTCCAGACAGATGTTTTTTTTTTCGTATTTTAGATCGAATATGGCCCTTTCAACATATTGGGTTGCCGACCCCTGCTATAGACAATAATACAGCAGGTACAAATAACCAGAGTTTTAAAAGAGAGAGTCCAAGGAGAGGTCCATCTATGGGAGCACGACTGGTTTGACTTTCACAGACTGACCATAATTTGCACAATCCATGCTTGAACAATCATTGTGTAGAAGTATAATGCATAATACCGAGAGGCTTGTCTAATCTTTAAAACTACATAAATCTCATGTAACATTTAAAATATTAGACACCAATCAGTATGGTGCAGCACAGTTATAAAGTAAAAACACCTCTCTGACAGTGTCAAATTATTATGATTATTTAATATTATTGTCTTCTATAAAGCATACATCCTTCTTACAAAGAGTTTAACAGCTTGCATTAGTAGCTTAGTCAAAGCTAAGGAAAAAAAAGTAATACAAAGATGTACTGGAAAAAAATTATCCTCAGCTGGTTAGTAGTGTTTCTTTTATATATTTTTTTATTTGCCACGGATAAATATGCACCGCCACAATAAGATTTGTTGCTACCATCTAACGCCCTGGCTCATAAACACATTATAATGGGAATGTCTGTGACTGCAGCTCACCGTTACAACTCTGTAAAGTAGATGGCATCATAACTCTGATTGCTTTTTTGTTTTTATGTCCTGTCCAGCTACTCAGGCAAATCATATTGTTGATGGAGATGCCCATATTTGCTGTACAGATTGAATTTACAAAATAAAAAAGTGTGGAATACTTCTCTTGTTGCCTTATTTGCATTTGATTTTATTAAATGGATTTATATTAATGTTAGGCGAAGCAGGAGGGGATAGAACGAGAAAAAAAGGTAGACAGACGGGGAAATTGCAGGGACAAGCTCCAGCGCCCCCCGCGACCCCGAAAGGGAATAAGCGGTAGAAAATGGATGGATGGATGGAAGAAGGGATAAGACAGAGAGACAACAACAACAACAACCACAACAACATCAGCAAATAGGATATGTACAAATATGATATGAAAAGTGATAGCAAAGAAGCATTTAGTGAAGTCAATATTAATAACACAGAAATGACAATTAACATTATTGCACTACAAATAGCAATACAATACCAATAGAAATAGCACTATTGATAATGAATAATAGGAATAATGACCTCTATTATCAACAATACAATTGTTTCAAATGCAACAATACATTTATGTAGTAAATTACTAAAGAAAACAGATACCGTATTTTTCGGAGTATAAGTCGCTCCGGAGTATACGTCGCACCGGCCGAAAATGCACAATAAAGAAGGAAAAAAACATATCGGCTGGGAACATCTCTGCGCTGCTGACCCGTCTCCGCTCGGGATGGTGTCCTGCTGGCCCCACTATGGACTGGACTCTTACTATTATGTTGGATCCACTATGGACTGGACTCCCACAATATTATGTCAGACCCACTCGACATCTATTGCATTCGGTCTCCCCTAGAGGGGGGGGGTGGTTACCCACATATGCGGTCCTCTCCAAGGTTTCTCATAGTCATTCACATCGACGTCCCACTGGGGTGAGTTTTTCCTTGCCCTTATGTGGGCTTTGTACCGAGGATGTCGTTGTGGCTTGTGCAGCCCTTTGAGACACTTGTGATTTAGGGCTATATAAATAAACATTGATTGATTGATTGATTGATATATACGTCGCACTGGAGTATAAGTCGCATTTTTGGGGAAATTTATTTGATAAAACCCAACACCAAGAATAGACATTTGAAAGGCAATTTAAAATAAATAAAGAATAGTGAACAACAGGCTGAATAAGTGTACGTTATATGACGCATAAATAACCAACTAAAAACGTGAATGGTATGTTAACATAACATATTACGGTAAGAGTCATTCAAATAACTATAAAATATAGAACATGCTATACGTTTACCGAACAATCTGTCACTCCTGATCGCTAAATCTGATGAAATCTTCCTACCCGGTGTCACCTCTGGTATGTCCTTTCTTTCTGCTGCTCGAATGCCGTTCTCTGCTGCATATTTCACTACGTCCAGCTTGTAATATGCCGTATATGATTTCCTTTTCGGTGCCATTTTAATTCAGTCCTTCTCAGTTTTTATAAGTTACCGCCAATGTTGATGTGATCCATTTTAATAGCTACGGCAGTAGCATATAGCAGTTAGCATCCCATGACCCACAATGCACTTCTGCCATGACCCTCCCCCGCCGAATTCTTATTGGTTGACGTGTGTGTGACGATTGCTGACATTTGCTTCATCTCTTACACGAATGAGATAAATAATATTATTTGGTATTTTACGGCATTGTGTTAATAATTTCACACATAAGTCGCTCCGGAGTATATGTCGCACCCACGGCCAAACTATGAAAAAAACTGTGACTTATAATCCAAAAAATACGGTAAATAGAGGGGAAGAAAGAGAAGCAAACTGTATTAACCTTGTAGACTGTTATAGTAACAATAGGTTAAGCTTTGTCAGTGTGCCATGTGTTATACCCAGTTTACCCTAGGGCAACAACGTTAATATATGTTTGATGTATAACTCTGATTTCTTATAAAAGGTCATAATGGTTTGCCAGAGCATAAGAAGTCATAGCAGAGATCAATGTCACAAACCTAGTAACTTTCTGACTATATTTAACGAGCATTCAAAATCCTTTGGATTGTTTAAAAAAAACAACAACAAAAAACGACTAGCGACTAGCAACAAATCGAGTTACATTTTCTGAGATACCCATACTTACCAACCCTCCCGGATTTTGTGGGAGACTCCCGAAATTCAGCGCTTCTCCCGAAAACCTCCCGGGACAAATTTTCTCCCGAAATTCAGGCGGACCTGAGTGACGTGTCGACAGCCTGTTTTCACGTCCGCTTTCCCACAATATAAACAGTGTGCCTGCCCAATCACGTTATAACTGTACAATGATCGAGGGCGAGTTCTTAGTTTCTCATGTGGGTTTATTGTTAGGCAGTTTCATTAACGTCCTCCCAGCGCGGCAACAACACACAACAACAGCAGTCACGTTTTCGTCTACCGTAAAGCAGTTTGTCTGCCGTAAACAGCAATGTTGTGACACTCTTAAACAGGACAATACTGCCATCTACTGTACATGCATATGTGACATTAACATCTAAGGCTTTTAGAGAGTGGAGTGCACAACTGCGCACACAACAAGGAGACGAAGCAGAATGCATCATCAGAGAGGGTGTTCAGCATGGTTAGAAAAATAGTGACAGAGAATAGAACAAGGATGGACAATTCAACCCTTAACTCAACAATGAGTAAATGAGTGTTATGTGTGTGTATATGTGTAAATAAATGAACACTGAAATTCAAGTGTTTCTCTTATTTATATATATATATATATATATAATAAATATATATATATATAGCTAGAATTCACTGAAAGTCAAGTATTTCTTATATATATATATATATATATATATATATATATATATATATATATATATATATATATGAAATACTTGACTTGGTGAATTCTAGCTGTAAATATACTCCTCCCCTCTTAACCACGCCCCCCCCCACCTCCCGAAATTGGAGGTCTCAAGGTTGGCAAGTATGGAGATACCTACCACTTTAAAAGCACGAACAGGTTTGTGACATTTCAAAATGTTTAAAATCACACACACAAAAAATTACAAAACCAAGCTATTTTGATTTCTAAACATGTTAGTTCTGCTTTTCTTATTTATTTTTATTTTTTTGTCCTGTTTTGCTCACATGCATCATGTCAACCCAACGTCAGAGATAGGTTGTAGTTTTCTGGGACACTATTTAGGTGAATCACTGTAGGTGTAAATATTATCAGCTGATCAAATAGTAGTAGGAGTACAATAGTGTACATTGGTAGGGTGTACTGTATAGTATTATAGTACAGTGGAACCTAAATTTAAAAACTTAATAATTGGTTCTTGAAAAGGGTTCCCTTAAATTTAACTGTTTAAATATTCAAGCAGCGTTCCCCATAAACAATATAAAAATTGAGTTCCAGCCTCAACCACAGTCCATTTTTGTTTGTGAAAGTTTGTACACTTTGAACACAATTTGAAGTGCTAGACGGTACTGTATATCAAACAAACATAACTGTTGCCATTTCTAATATAAAGTAGTGTCAAGTTCTTACTTAAATATGTCAGTAAACTCGCCACCTAAGCGCTAAAACATACCGGTGTAGTGAGTTTACATTATTCACCCAAGGAACTTTAGTTATTAGAGAGTTCCGGTCGGACGGTTTTTCACGGGACACATTTCCGGCCTTGTTGTTGTTTCCGAATGAGGAGACGTTATTGATTTAAGTAAAGTCTGAATGTCATTAAAACAGTTAGCTCCATCTTTTGACACTTCGTCCACTCCCGTCCTTGCACGCTACACCGCTACAACAAAGATGACGGGGAGAAGACGCTGCCGAAGGTGAGCCACGTAAATAAGACCGCCCACAAAACAGCGCATCCAGAAGAGACTGTCAGAAAGCGGCTTGAAGATGATCTGTAAAACATCATCTATGCAACATTTTGACCAAAGAATCACCATTACATGTTATGTAGACCAGTGTTTTTCAACCACTGTGCCGCGGCACACTAGTGTGCCGTGAGATATAGTCTGGTGTGCCGTGGGGGATTGTCTAATTACACCTATTTGGGTTAAAAATATTTTTTGCAAACCAGTAATTGTAGTCTGCAAATTATGTGCTGTTGTTGAGTGTCGGTGTTGTCTAGAGCTCGGCAGAGTAACCGTGTAATACTCTTCCATATCAGTAGGTGGCAGCCGGTGCTAATTGCTTTGTAAATGTCGGAAACAGCGGGAGGCTAATGTGTCTAATGCTTAAACCAAAAATAAACAAAAGGTGAGTGCCCCCTAAGAAAAGGCATTAAAGCTTAGGCAAGGCTATGCAGAACAAAACTAAAACTGAACTGGCTACAAAGTAAATAAAAACAGAATGCTGGACGACAGCAAAGACTTACTGTGGGGCAAAGACGGCGTCCACAATGTACATCCGAACATGACATGACAATCGACAATGTCCCCACAAAGAAGGATAAAAACAACTAAAATCTTCTTGATTGCTAAAACAAAGTACTCCTTTAATGCGCCCTATAATCAGGTGCGCCTTATATATGAAAACAATTTAAAATAGACCATTCATCGGCAGTGCGCCTTATAATCCGGAAAATACGGTAAGTGGAGGGCCCCGCCTCCGCTACAATGAGACCCGTGTTTTGTCTGGCAGGCATGACTTAATAAAGTGTTTGTACACAGAGACATGGTTCGCACACGGAGGCATACCTGGCTCCATCTAAAAGTTTGCAAACGGAGAGGTTTGTAAATGGAGGTTCTACTGTGTAGGAAGCGGTACTATGTATTCCAGCTCATCTCAATCATTGTCATGATTCATGCTGTCATCAGTTTGTTGTGTTTGCACTAGAGATGTCCGATAATGGCTTTTTTGCCGATATCCGATATTCCGATATTGTCCAACTCTTAATTACCGATTCCGATATCAACCGATACCGATATATACAGTCGTGGAATTAACACATTATTATGCCTAATTTTGTTGTGATGCCCCGCTGGATGCATTAAACAATGTAACAAGGTTTTCCAAAATAAACCAACTCAGGTTATGGAAAAAATGCCAACATGGCACTGCCATATTTATTATTGAAGTCACAAAGTGCATTATTTTTTTAACATGCCTCAAAACAGCAGCTTGTAATTTGGGACGTGCTCTCCCTGAGAGAGCATGAGGAGGTTGAGGTGGGCGGGGTTGAGGGGTGTGTGTGTGGGGGGGGCGGGGGGTGTATATTGTAGCGTCCCGGGAGAATTAGTGCTGAGGGGGTTCTGGGTATTTGTTCTGTTGTGTTTATGTTGTGTTACGGTGCGGATGTTCTCTCGAAATGTGTTTGTCATTCTTGTTTGGTGTGGGTTCACAGTGTGGCGCATATTTGTAACAGTGTTAAAGTTGTTTATACGCCCACCCTCAGTGTGACCTGTATGGCTGTTGACCAAGTATGAATTGCATTCACTTGTGTGTGTCAAAAGCCGTAGCTTTTATGCGACTGCGCCGGCACGCAAAGGCAGTGCCTTTTAGGTTTATTGGCGCTCTGTACTTATCCCTTCGTCCGTGTACACAGCGGCGTTTTAAAAAGTCATACATTTTACTTTTTGAAACCGATACCGATAATTTCTGATATTACATTTTAAAGCATTTATCGGCCGATAATATCGGCAGTCCGATATTATCGGACATCTCTAGTTTGCACCAAGCGCGGCACCGCTGCTGCCCACTGCTCCCCTCACCTCCCAGGTGGTGAACAAGGGGATGGGTCAAATGCAGAGGACAAATTTCACCACACCTAGTGTGTGTGTGACTATCATTGGTACTTTAACTTTACTCACATGTCTTGGACCACAATGTACTGGTGTGGCACCAGGCCGTCGATACCGTTGTGACGTCCCTCCCACCAGTCTTCCGACGCTCGCTGATACAGCAGCAGCGAGGCGCCCTTCTTGAAGGACAACTCTCTGGAAGAGCGCCCGACGTAATCAAACTTGGCAATGGCTTCTATCGGCTCGCCCTCTGTCAACACAAGAGGATTAGACAGGTCAGGTGCAAAAATCTCAAACGTGACAAAGACATCCGAAAGACACGGATATTATTGTTATGTGAGGTTTGAAAAGGGGAAGTCGGTGGTCTGTCTGATGTGCACAATGCACTCAAACACTGCTGCAGATGTTGCTACACGTGGATGTACTGGTAGTGTGACAGCTGGCGCACGTGGAGTTGAAGTGTGCCGACTGTGCCAGCCTGTTGGTTATTTTAGCTTGACAACACAGCACACGCCTCAAGAAAGCGATGCCGTATTTATAGAAGCTGGTGAGAAGAGATCTGCATGACTCAGGGGCACGACAGTCCGTGTGCGGATTATTAGATTGAGCTGATAACTGTACAAGTGGACCTCTGGATGGCTGACAAGGGAAATAAACATGGTCAATAAACTTTTGTGCAGGTTTAGTGTGCCTCCGATAATTCATTGGAAGGATTTAATTTTGCTCTTTACGTTGAACACTTTTATATCCTGTGGACATAAAACAAAATAGTAACAGTTTAAAAATTCAAAGATCATCATCGTTGAACTATTGCATCATTGAACTATTCCCAACAATAAATAATAGTGTTTTCAACAGTGTGGATACTTCCTGAATGTTTCAAACCACACATTGCTTGTCCGTTGCTTTCTTCGGGCTCATATTGCGCTAGCAAAACTCAAATTTTTTTTTGTAAAAAGGCCAAAAAATACATACAAAACACACAAAGTAGCACTTAGCAGAGTAGTTAACAACAGCACCGCTCTGCTGACGGAAAGAGCTCCGTAGATAGATCAATGGATGTGCTGCCTGACACAAACTGGTTTGTAGCGCAAAGCAGATTTTTTACTGTGGTTTGTAAATTGAAAAATTCATACATAGAGGGGTTTGTAAAACGAGGTTCCATTGTACAAAACCCAAAACCAGTGAAGTTGGCCTGCCTGTAGTCCAGACCTGTCTCCCATTGAAAATATGTGGCGCAGTTAATTTGGATTTTGATGCATGCAACATGTTTTTTAAAAAGCTGGCACAAGTGGCAAAAAAAAGAGGTTTTGGAGCAACATATGTTGCCATCCAAGCAACGTTATCATGGACGCCCCTGCTTATTTCAGCAAGACAATGCCAAGCCACGTGTTACAACAGCGTGGCTTTATAGTAAAAGACTGCGGGTACTAGACTGGCATGCGTGTTGTCCAGACCTGTCTCTCATTGAAAATATGTAGCGCATTATGAAGCCTAAAATACCACAACGGAGACCCCCGGACTGTTGAACAACTTAAGCTGTACATCAAGCAAGAATGGGAAAGAATTCCACCTGAAAAGCTTCAAAAATTGGTCTCCTCAGTTCCCAAACGTTTACTGAGTGTTGTTAAAAGGAAAGGCCATGTAACACAGTGGTAAAAATGCCCCTGTGCCAACTTTTTTGCAATGTGTTGCTGCCATTAAATAAAAAAAAAAAAAAGTTTCGCAGTTCAAACATTAAATATCTTGTCTTTGCAGTCTATTCAATTGAATATAAGTTGAAAAGGATTTGCAAATCATTGTATTCTGTTTTTATTTACGAATTGCACAACGTGCCAACTTCACTGGTTTTGGGTTTTGTATTATTCTTTTTAATAAGAGACACTTCCGGTTCACAACATTTACACAACATCAGATTAAAGGTCTCGGGTTACACTACTTTACCACAATTTGAGGCTGCGAAAAAAGGTCTCAAAATAGTTTTTGTTGTCCAAAATCTAGCCTTAACACTTAAAAAAAGTGCTTTTCGTACAACGCCGCTGTGTGAGTCTATTAGCTTTATTGCTAATTAAATCGATTGTGTTCAACATGTCTTTTCAGATAGATTGCTGCAATATTCTTGTATTAAAAGTTTTTTGTGTAAGAAACCTCTCTTACGCAAAACACTTTGAACACAAGAATATTGAACCTTCTTATTGCAAATTAATTAGCTTTATTTAGTGTGTTTGTGGCTCCAAGAAGCGCTTTGTACACGTTTTACATGTGTACTGCAACTCCGCACTCGTCCAACATAACAGATGCCATACATTACATACAACAACGTAGCATTAGCAGAGGGGGAAAACACGAATGTTGGCTATGCTAACATAGCTCTGTGATTCACAGCGTCCTACCTGTCAAACTCTCACAATTAAATAGTGTCCAGTAATTTCCCTTATTTTAAGGGCAACACAAAAAAACTAACATAAATTATATCCAATTGAATGGAAAATGTCCCTTATTTTTAAATGCAAATGTTGACGGAAAAGTACAATGGCAACGCTTTATTTTAATAGGTGTAGCGAAGCATGCTGCCGCAGGGAGGCATTTGGGGGGGTTCTTGACCAGATGCCCGAACCACTTTATCTGGCTCCTCTCGATGTGGAGGAGCAGCAGCTTTACATTGACCTCCTCCCGGTAGGAGGCCACGGGGAAGACCCAGGACACGGTGGGGAGACTTTGTCTCCTGTCTGGCCTGGGAACGCCTTCGGATCCTCCGAGAGGAGCTGGACAAAGTAGCTGGGGAGAGGGAAGACTGGGCTTCTCTGCTTAGGCTGCTGCCCCCGCGACCCAACCTAAGCTAGCTAGCGGCTAATGTCCACCCACACAGTGTTTCAACTACTTCTAAATCACTAATCTTCGCCTCCATGGCGATAAACAAACAACGTATCTTACAAGTATCATCCCTGCAGAACGAGGAATAGCTAAACATGCTTCACTGAACACTGTAGCAGGATGCAATAGCTAACGGCTAACAGCAAGCTGGCGGTCCTGAATGTAACAAATGGGTGTATCTACTAAAATACCGATTTTAACGATAGCAACTACAAGAGCCGTAAATAGTCAATACTACAATGATTACGTTGATATTTTTTATTATCACAAAAAGGTAACCCGATTTCTTGAAATTTGCCGACCTTAAACTTGAGTCTGTGTACGATTATTTCCCAAAGTTTCAGTTATATAGATTGCTTTGCATAAAATTCATGTTCTCCGCAGTGTTTGAGACAAACTTGTATACGCCGCAAAAAACCTTCAATTACTCAAACACATTCCTCTTTGAGATTTCAGAATGAAGATTTTGCACAGTCCTATACTCTCTGGACTTCCGACCCCAGTCGCAAATTATGCTTTTTGATGGAAGCATGACGACACTCAAACGTTCTCCAAAAATGTGCTTCCTCTCAAGTGAAATATGTGTTGGAGGCAACATGTCTTTTCCTTGGTTGACCAAGACATGTTGAGGAAGACTATATTTCCAACAATTCATGCACAAAGTCAACTTGTATACCCTAAAAAAGAAAAGAACAACAATAAAATAACATTTATTTAATCAAATATTTGTGCTGCCTTGTTGAGAAGACACAAAGTACACCAACAGTAACTGACCACGGATAAATACTAGGAGTCTGTCTGCTGACTTGTAATGCTGGTGGTCCTGCTAAAATGCATAAGTCTTCAAGCCAATATGCGCAACGGCAACACCGGTCTAAAAATAGCATCTTTGTTCCTCCCTGCCCTCCTCCCACATCTCACTTCAAGTCAGAAGTGTGTTCCCTGGACAGTTGCAGCCTTACCCAAACACGACCACCATACTGCTAATATAGGAGTGAATGGATGGATCTTTTATTGGTTTTGAACAAGCTTGGATGTATATTTTAGGGGCCCGTGCAAATGATTTTCTGACATATTAAGTAACTGTTTTTTTATTTTTATTTTCCATGTTGTCTTTTTTCCCCCTCTAAATAAAGCTTTTAGTAGCAGCCTCTCGCCTCACTGGGTTGGCTAGAAAGACGCAATGGATGAGACGTGACTTCAATGAAATGTGACAAGCAGGAATTTACTGTCTGAATTAATTGGACTTAACTGCAGTGGGCAGGCAGTTAATAGAGCTGACCCTCTTTGGTGCTTGGAACGTCTCTTCCTCTCACTTCGATCTATTATGCATATTTAATTTTCCTGGTTTAGTCGACAAACTTCCATCCTTCTGCAGGGCCGGCCTGGCTAAACATTCTAATATTTCAAAGTTACAAACACAACCGGGAGTAAAGTTGCGGGTGAAGTAAATAAATAAATATTTGTACCACTTTTCTGGAAAATAGTTTTAACTTTACACACAATCCAATAAAAGAACCATAGTGTCTACTACGTGATTTAAAAAAAATATCCATGTGCTGGTTTGTTTAACTTTGTTGCAAAAATGAGCCGCTCCTAAAGCATCAATTTATTGATGGTGCAAGAGACACAACACAGCTAATGTCACAGAGCACCGTGTTCAATCATCCATCATCCTTTATGGTCCTTCTCTCCATTTAATTCCAGTAAAACATGATAAAAGGTTAGCATCAAATGACTTTACTTCCAGTATGCATGGCCCAATGTGACCCCAACAAGTCCAGATCATCTATCTGACTAATACGCGTCAATACACTCTACAAGACAGCACAACTTACTATTTAATTGGTTTCATCTATAAAGCTATTCATTGGAATAAATGACGTTTGGTGTCTGGCATACCTTGAGCCAGAATTCCACAGTTTTACAGACGAGATCCTAAGTCCGTAAGAGGCTCTACTGTACTTGTAACTCAGCAAAAAAACAGTTACGTCATATGAGATCACAAAAATGTGAACTATAACTTGACTCAGAGAGAGAGCAAAGATGTTAAGATGATAAAACACATATTAATGTACCGGCTCTGCCGGGGTATAAGAAGACAACAGAATGGATAATTACTGTTGCCAATTTAATGACGTTGTCGCTATATTTAGCAAGATCAGAGCCCTCTAGAAACTTTTTAACTAGCGATAAATCTTGTGGAGACCAAGGTTTTACAATTAATTCAATTTTGATCACAATCATAATTTTGACTGCCACGATTAAATTAGGATGATGGCCGGCAATATTAAAATTTAAAACACCGGCTCAGCTGCAAACCAAACTCGGCATTTTCCGCGGTAATTTTAATGGGCCTGCGATTTGTGCTGTGAACCTTTGGCCTGGGGTCGGTTGAAGCCAAAAAGCTACCATGTGATGTTAGCTTGTTAAAATGGGAACAGTGAACATACTTGCAAAATGGAGACAAGATTCAAAATTAAAAAAATAATCTGTGCCAACATTCGCTAAGCAATCGCAGTGGTGAACATTATCAAGAGCACCGCAGTGAATGGCCATGCACTTGGAAATCTATTAAAAGGTGAATATCACACTATCAGCTCAATCTACTGGATTGCAAACATTTTTGTCATGTGCCGTTCTCTCCGCCCAGAGAACAACTTCAAAAGGGGTGTCCAACTGATGACGGAGCTGCTAAAAGCAGCATAGAATGAGAAAAAGGTGAACTGTTAATACCTATAATGAACAAAAATACAAACATTTATCTTTAAATATATGGATAACGTGTCTTTATCCCAGTGATTCTCAAACTGTGTTATAGTACACATGCTCCCTATAGTGGTATGCCAAAGAATCACTTGATTAAAGTATAGTGTTTTATTTTCCTATATTTAAACACAGTGTTACTGTTCAATGACTTGTTACCTCCCTGCTTGACACTCAGCATCAAAGGTTGGAATTGGGGGTTGAATCACCAAAAATTATTCCCAGGCACGGCCACCGCTGCTGCCCACTGCTCCCCTCACCTCCCAGGGGGTGATCAAGGGTGATGGGTCAAATGCAGAGAATAATTTCAATCATTGGTACTTCAATCATCGGTACCTTAACTTAACTTTAACTTTAACTGTGTGTAATGTTACAGTGGCCAATAAAATAAAGATATTTGTTAAATAAAACCTTTGTCTTGTTTTTAATGTATATTTAGGCCTACTATGCTACTGTATTTTAATGTTGGTCTTTATTATCAGGTTTTTTCAAAAATAAAAGAGCTGCTCAGATCTCTCGGTGAGGTGGCTCGATGCAGTCAACCAAATTATAGTTGCATTACTTTATTTACAATAAATATAGCGATTATCGACGTTTACTAATCGATTTTATAATTGTCCCTGTTTGAATTGTGATGCATCTAAAAATCGATTATTTCCGAATATTTCAGATCATGTGTATTATGTCTTTCAACTGCTTGATATTTTCCTTTGATACATAAAACAGGAGGGGTTAAAAACAAAAAATTACAATTAAAATGTGAATACAATGTTTCTTAACAAAATGACTGAAAAACAAAAAACCTAGATGGAATTGGAAAATATAACCCTGAACCTTAAAACACAGTCTGCCTATTGGTGTTCATGATAAATAGAGAATAAAAGGAATGCTGGTGTTCTAAGGCCCTAAGGAAGAGGCTGAAACATTAGAATACTAATAGCTGTCCATCCCTTGGTCCTTCAAGGGCACTGCTTTTAACAGGCTGAAAGGCGGGATTAGCTGCGGTGAGCTGGGTTTAACCCTGAGGAAAGCACATGTGACCCGAGTGTATATTTCAGCCCAACACTTACAGTATGAATATGGTGATGTGCTTTACTTAAAATGAACGCTACTGCAATATTAAACAACTGTAGGCCTTTACTCACCATCCTCACTGGTGTGTGTCTCTGCCCCTCCTTCATTGTCAACTTCCTCCAGCGCTCCATGCTCACTGTAGGGACTCTCGCTGTGGGGGCACAAAAGCAAATAGACAGTCATGCAAGGTATTTCTCACATAATACTATTTATTCATTCTTCTGACATCTAACCTGGCCCTTCCATCACATTTAACTTTACTCCCCATAAAGTGAGAACAGTGGTTATGATGATACATATTCTATAAGGATTAGTTCCCCCATCTGTGGTGTGGCCTCCTTTTCCGAAATGGCCTCCCTCTGACATCATGGGAGAGCTGGCAAACACATCTCTGCAGAATAGATTACCCCCTGACTGTCTTCTCCCGTGGTAACGTGTCACCATCCGCCTCTTCTTTTTATAAGAAGCAAGGCAGTCAAGAGTACAAATCTCCCTAAGGGCTTCATGTGCTTTGCTCAAAGTGTGCAATCGTGCTGAGATAGCTGATTAGATCGAGCCGTTGGGAAAAAAAAAACCTGCCAGCACGGGACACAAGCAACGAAAGGGAAACAAAAAGCATCTTTATATGAGGGTCTCTGCATGTTTCAATACGTAATGAAAAAAACTTAAGACCAATTTCACATCCATACCAGTAAAAAAGTAGAATGAAAACTGGATGCGTAGAAATACTTGTTGCAAAGTATATAAATGTATTCACCGCTCTCTCAAATTTAGCATTCCAATGTTTTCATGCCCAATGTTCCAAGTTTTCTTGCATAAAGCGCAGTGTTTCGTACATGTTTCCATCCACCAGCTTCAACGATTCATTTGATTGTTTGTTCTGTAGCCACACATCATTGAACTTGTATTAATCCATCCATCCATCCGTTTTCTACCGCTTGTCCCGTTCGGGGTCGCGGGGGTTGCTGGAGCCTATCTCAGCTGCACATGGGCGGAACGCGGGGTACACCCTGGACAAGTCGCCACCTCATCGCAGGGCCAACACAGACAGACAGACAACATTCACACTCACATTCACACTGCAAAAAGTTCGTGTTCAAAAACAAGAAACAACTAAACAAAAATTAGGGGTATTCTATTTGAACTAAGCAAACATATTTGCCAATAGAACAAGAACATTTGGCTTGTCAAGACTTTCCAAAACAAGTAAAATTAGCTAACCTCGATGAACCCAAAAATACCTTAAAATAAGTATATTCTCACTAATAACAGGTGCACTTTTCTGACAGACAACATTCACACTCACATTCACACGCTAGAGCCAATTTAGTGTTGCCAATCAACCAATCCCCAGTGCATGTTATTTTTTGTTTTTGGAGGTGGGAGGAAGCCGGAGTACGCGGAGGGAACCCACACAGTCACGGGGAGAACATGCAAACTCCACACAGAAAGATCCCGAGCTCGGGATTGAACTCAGGACTACACAGGTCCTTAGTATTGTGAGGCACATGCACTAACCCCTGCTCCACCGTGCTGCCCCTTTGTATTAATGCATTTTACACAAATAATTACGTTTTGCTGTGGGCTTTCATAATTTCCATACCTCGGCGTTCATCCGTTTTCATCTGGCAGACTTCCTATCCTTCACTTGAATTGTGTACTGTGGGGAATCGGTACGCAGCAGTGACCGCTACGTAATGTCCCTCATAATAATTGTGAATTCCCAAAAAAGTGTTTTGTATCCTTTAAAGTCGGATTGCTGAAATGAATGGACTTTGGAACGATTTTCAACCTTTTTGAGTTTCACCTATATTTTATAATTCCCTAATCACACCACAAACAGCTGGTCCGATTTTTATCGTGCTACAGTGACCTCATCTTCATTCTTCCTCTGGACTTTGAATTCAACACAGACACCAGAAACCGTGTTTCATAAAACATTGCAAAATGTATATTGGTGCCAGCTTCAGTCATAATACTTTACCAATAGTCTCCTCCTGCCATGCACTTTTCATAGAGAGGCCCATCCAGCTCGTTGGCATCAGGAAAGATATTCTCCTGATGAACGATGATGGTCTTGATTATCTCGTTGACGTGGGCCTGACAGGAGACCTGGTCCTGGCACTCTGGTGTGGGCATGAGAGTAGGGCCAAAGCAAATGGCCAAGTTGTAAGGGTCCATCATGTTCTCGTCACTGTACTGGGACAGGCTGAGGAAAAACAGCATTTTAGAAAATACACAAATACTGTAGATAGGTGGATTCACAGATTAGTATTAATAAACTTACTGGTTGAGAAATGAAAAGAGGTAGCGCATCACAACAAGGACTGATCTGGGAATGGTCAGGAGGATCTTTCGAATGTACAGAGCTCTCTCGTACAGATTGTCCATTCCTGCAGGAGAGCAACAATTTGGAAAAACTTTGGAAAAACTCCTGACTAGATTCAAAACAATGTCCGTTATTGCAATCTACCTGTACCTCGTTCCATTGTGGCACCTGCGGCCATTTTTTTATTTGCCTGAGCAGTGGTCCTGCAGGTTGCTAAAAATAGCCCCTCTGTACCGTCGGGGTACTTGTAATGTATTACATTTTTTATGAACACCTAGGATTCCGCACGACTCTTGAGCTCTTCTATACATAATGAACTCAAATGGCATTGTGCACATTACCTATTGCCTGTGCACCAATTTTTTAATCTGATTACCGTAGTTATATTTTGCCTATAGTCGACGATCAATCGAATCTATGGCATTGGGTTTTTTTTAAAAGAGAGAAATAAACAGATGGTGATGATATGTGGTACTGTATTTTACCTGGCCACTAGGTGTCAGTCACATCAAATGGATGTAGATCTAGACGCTATGTGGTAATTCTTCCAAAGTTAATAACATAAACTTAAATATGGAATACAGGCTTTCCTTTAAGTAAACAAAACAGAGTTAACAGTTCTTTTTCCACTTCAAAAAAGACTGAATCAGGGATTCTCAAACTGTGGTACATGTACCACTAGTGGTACACGGGCTCCATCTAGTGGTAAGCCAAAGAATCACTTGATTAAAGTACAGTGTTTTCTTTTCCTATATTCAAACAGTGTTACTGTTCAAATTGTGTGGAATGTTACAGTGGCCAAAAATATTAAACATACTAAATATCTAAATAAAACCTCTGCCTTGTTTTTAATGAATGTGCGTTGGCCCTGCGACGAGGTGGCAACTTGTCTAGGGTGTACCCTGCCTTCCGCCCAAGAGCAGCTGGGATAGGCAGCCCCCTCGCTTCCCTGAGAGGAACAGGTGGTAAAAAATGGATGGATGTTTGGATGTTGGTTGCTTTGTTTTTAATGAATACTCAGGCCTACTTCGCTACTGTATTTAAATGTTGGTCATTATGGTGGTACTGGGGAGAGACAAGTTTTTTCTGAAGTGGTACTTGGTGAAAAAAGTTTGAATACCACTGGATTGGACCACTCTGGAGTGGAGATTGAATAGTTTAGTGACGTTCTCAGCTCTGGCACGTCAAACTTCACTAAATAAAGGAAGCAAAAGTTGTAACAAAGTTTGCGTATGTGAACCTGCGGAAGGATCGTTACCTTTGTCAGAGGAGAGTTACACCTCCCACCAGTGCAGACGACAGAATTTGACCGACTTGAGGCGCGCGGTGGAACGGCGGGCTCAGTGTCTAACAGACTGAGGAAGGCTGAAGTCGAAACTGTAGCAGGTAAGAGTTATCTCTTAGTCTCAAAAAATTATTTGGGTACACACAGGAATCTTTTACTAATATTTTAAGAATACATAATGAACAGTCGATCTGACCTTTGATCACACCCGTTGTTGGCGGTCCTCAAGTTGCCACAGAAGGAGGGGAGGTTTTTAATGTCCAACGATGTGACTGTGAGGTTGATAGTCACATCAAAATCCTCCTAATCGAATCGTCAAATATTTGACTTTTCGCTCAAGCAAAACAACCCCACTGCATATTTCACAATCAAAGACAAAGGCAACTGCAGTGTTGCTGACATCTACACTACATCGAGCACAGCCCACACTGCAATCACTAACATGTTGAGCTGGGGAATGTAACCTGGAATCGCTATCTCTTGTCCTGCACCAGTGTGCTCAAGTACACCCAGAAAAACACACAACCCACCCAAAGTCACACAAGGGCGCAAATACACACAACTCTGAAGTTTCATTGTCACGCAAGCCACCCATGTGATTTCTTGAAAGTTCAAAACAGACCACACAGAATCACAAGGTAGGCCTGGGCAATGTATCAGTTTCATCGATAAATACGAATTTTTTTGTTGCAGACGTTTTAAAAAAAGAAAAAAAATCGCTATTGAATGGAGATTAGTCAAACAAGAGCATCAGGCCGAAAACAACCGCTCAGGCTTCTCCCTGCCTTTTTGCCAACGTGCCAATAATTGACAGCACGCAGCAGCTCACCAATCGGCAGTCAGATGCGAGATAAGAGCGAGTTGGACTCCACATAGAAATATAAATCATGAACAATTAAGACAAATAAACAATCCAAACCAAAAAGGTAAACATTAAACTAAATCATAATGCAATCTTGGAAAACCAAAGTAAAGTTAAATCATCTGTTAATTTTATTTTGTACAAAAAATTGATTCTTGAACAATTTGTTTCCCATTCATAATACTCGGAAACATGCATCTAATCCCTTCAAACTACGCCCCCTTCAAGCCACGCCCTCTGTACGCAAGCCAGTTCTGTCCCCCTCACTTCTAAAAATCCAACTTTTGTCCTTGGCAACTTGCAAGTGTGCGTTGATTACAAAGAAAGTGTACAGTTTTACATGTAATATCATTATATGGATTAACAAAGACATAATAATTAGGGATGTAACTATATCAAAATCTTACGGTACTATATTGTCACGGTATTAAGGCAACGGTACGATATGGTTGTGGTGTTGTCCAAAAAAATAAAAAAATTACTTGGTAAAAATGCCATAGTGTGTAAAATTAAATGGCACGAATGTTAAAGGGGAACATTATCACAATTTCAGAAGGGTTAAAACCATTAAAAATCAGTTCCCAGTGGCTTATTTTATTTTTCGAAGTTTTTTTCAAAATTTTACCCATCACGCAATATACCTAAAAAAACCCGTCCATTTTCCTGTGACGTCACACAGCGAAGCCAATACAAACAAACAGCAAGGTATAGAGACATTAGCAAACTTACTGTAATTGAACGCAAACATAATGCTCAAATGTTCTAATCATATTTGTTACGACAAACATGTTTTTAAGTGCAAATAATTGTGCGGGAACACCCACTGTTAAAAGCAAATACAAAAAAAAATTACAAGTGTAAAACAATAATGTTCAATTTAGTGTCTTGCTAGTTGTACTTTCTGCAGTGGACATTTTCTTTTATATCCGTTTGGAAAATGCTGTTTCTCAGAAAAGTTACCTGACAATTTAATTTATAATGATGTAATTACCTTACAAATTGATGTTTAGCTTCGCTGACTTCAAATATGTTTTCCGGGTGATGGGTTGTCAAGGAGCGTCTCATATAGTGGCCACGCTCCCACCGGGCGCTTTCCCTCTGCGCCGTGACCGGCTTTGTGTCGGCGCTCGAGACGAATGTGACGTGCTCTGCGCTCAGTACGCAGACTTTATTACCTTCGCCAAAGAGGTTATGATTTCGCCAATGTTTGTTTGTCCGTTAGCAACGTAACTCAAAAAGTTATGGACAGATTTTGATGAAACAATTCCTCCTATCTACTACGACCACATTCCCTTGCATGCTTCTTTTTTTTAATACACTTTATGGCATCCCACGCTACCACAAAGGATTCTGGGAGATGTAGTTTATTTTCAGACCGGCCAATGCAAAAGCGCCAGAAAAAAACTACACTCGCCAATATTTCGTTACACACGTCACGACATTATTGTGGGGATTTTGAAACCGCAATATTGCGGTATCTACAATACCGTTACATTCTTAGTAATAATGCACAACTAAGTCAGTTGTGGTTGCTAGTTTTATCATTTCCAACTGTCTCTGAGGTCATGAATGTGTACAGGTTAAGTCTTCTTGACTGGTGATTAAACGAGAGAAAAGAAAGCAAGGAAAAGTGACAGAGACAGCTGGATGTCAAGTTTGCGGATAATATTTTGGCGCGTTTGCGAAAAACAGAGATTGTTGATTGACAACCTCCTTAAAAGACGCAAAAAAAAAAAGCTACAAAATGTTATATTCACTAGATATTCAAAAACATGATAATCATGGAAATCTTTAACTGCAGATGTTGGTAAACCAGTTCTACGAATGCCAAGGTGTGAATAAGTGAAGTGAACATAATATAATTAAGTTGAACAGGAATGCAATGGTAAGTAAAAGCAATCACAATGATTGAGGAGAATGACACTCTGTTCTTACGGATGCAGGACAGCAGGTCACTGAACTTCTCTTTGGGGAAAAGAGGGTTCTCCAGGCCACGAAAGTAAAGTTTAAGAACACCTGCCACTGAGTTGATGTCATGATTACTCTCATCGTCTGCCAGAGGGTCGTTTCCTTTAACATAGAAACAATAACATGTCATTTAAAGCACATTTGCGTGGAAATTAAATGCATAGCGTTGAAATCAGTTTTTTTTGTTTTTTTGAATGGTGCACAATTAGTGTACCTCTCTCAAATGAGTTCTTAATGTCATTGACTTCCAGCTGAGATCCAGACACTCGAAATATTCCCTGATGTTGGAGACCTGCACAGAGAGAAAGTAAACAAGCTCATAAATTAACTTATTTTTGAAAGTCACATTTTAATCATCACTTTCCTTAGGATTATTCAAATGAAGGACTGCTGGAGTGTCTTTAAACTAGGATTAGGATTTAACAAGAGAAGAGATCAAGGTTCAAAATGAGCTGTTATTAGCCTGCTGTTTGTCTCCTTTTAGATGACATTTTGTAAGGCATCCATCAGTTGCTTCAAATATGTAGCACAACACTGCTATTATACAAAGCCAACTTTTGTTACCTGTTTTTATTTATTTAGGATTTCTATAAGTCACAAAACTGTGAAATCAAACCATGGAGGCCTGGTTGAAATATTTATAAAACAAACTTGTCTTCTTCCAAACTTGTTTCAAATGAGCCGTTTGGAATTTGAGACTTAAGTGATGTTTTTTTCAAAGTTACATCATACGATATCGCTGTATATGGTAGAGTTTTACCCAAAGAGCTTTGAGCAACTACACCATTTTTATTCAGTTGTCATCGAAAATTGTAGTCAATAAGTTCCTTCTTTTTCTGTCCTCTTTTGTGGGGCAGATTGGCTCTTGTATGCACAAATGCATGCTAAAATCCTCTGTGTTGCCTTTTCTAATAAAAAGTAGCGTATTGTTCTAATTTATGTCTGTCAGACTCCATATGGAAGCGCTAAAACTACAACATGGTTGACGGGGTGGAGACGAAGTCGAAGGTTTGTGGCCTGGAGAAGGGCTTCGGCATGTAAACACAACCACCCACAAAATGGCGCATTCTGAAGAAACGGTCAGAAAGCGCCTTGAAGATGGTCCTTAAAGCAAAATCTATGGAAAATGTTGACCAAAAAAACAGCATTACATATTATGTAGACCATAAGCAAGTGTTTAAATGTAGAACACAATCATACTATGGCCCCCCTTTCAGTTAATATTCTTTCTGGGTGTCTTTTGCAATTATCTTTTTATGTTTATAGGCAAAGTTTGCATTTCCCCCACGTCTGCATCATGACATATTCCACCTTATACCAAAACATTTAACATACAGTAGGTAGTAGTCATTACTGAGGTCACATGCAGTATGATGATAAAGAAATGCACATACCAATTAATGACATTTCTAAACAATACAATAACATAAGAAACTCACCATACAAATTTATATAGCGAATACAACTTTCAACCACACGAGGGATAGCTTGTCCAGAGTCCTTTTAGAGGGGAAAAAACACACACACGTTTGAAAAATGTATCTTAATTTAAGCGGAACATACAAAAACTAAAACTCAAGATAAAAATATATTTTTTGATATAAATGTTTATTAATTCTTGCTTGTGTTTTAACATCGTCACAACCTATTAATGGATATAATTTTGTTCATGAAAAAAATTACAAAAATAGAAAATATACAATGCACGTTCAAATCAAAACATTTTTCTTTTGCAAATGTGAAAACACAAGTTCATACCAATATGTCTAAGTAACAGGCTCTAACATGAACGAAACAATGCACACAATCATGCACGTCTTTTGTAATGTGAGGGGGAAGAAAGTAAGTGTGGATTAGTAGATACTGACTCAGACAGACTTGACTTGATCAGCTGCAATTAGCCTTCGTTACAAATATCTTGGTTACGGAAATATTGAACTCCAACAACTGAGTTTACTAATACTGGAGGTATTAAATCATTTCAAATTCATATAAACTTTCCGTGTCTGACAGTAATCACATCAAACGTCTGCCTGAAGTGATGACCATTTATCATTCAGAAGTGAAGCAGCACCATCCATTCTATGAAGATACATTTGCCAAATGCACTTAGAAGAGGACTGCACTCTGCTTCTGGTTCTGTGCCAACCACTGCTGAAGATCAGTCCCGCACAGAAAGGCAGTGCATGCTTTAAATGATACAGCGGATGTGTTTACGGCTCTCTGGGGTATTCACATAGTCCAGCAGAGTCTCTACTGATCCAGGGTTATGTAATTTATCAGTCTAAACCTATCCATTCAGTTTTCCTCGAATCACTGCTGTTAATGTGTCATTTTTATAAACAGTAGGTATTTTGGTTAAACTGCATTATAAGGGATATAACACCATGTCTTTTGTCTGTACAGTAGTACCTCAGTTTTTGTGAGTAATCAGGTTCAAAATGTCCAACAAAAATTGAAACAATTGTTCCCCAAAAGAAATGATGTACCCGGTACTGCAAAGCCAATTAATCCGTTTTAAATACCCCAAAATATTGACAAATTTCATAAAAGATCATTCTAAATTTACATGCAGGCAATAAATACATATAACAGACGGATGGAATGGACAAATATCTATTCTCCCCTTTGTTAAAGATTTTAGTTGGCAAAGACATGGTGGAAGGGGTAGAGTCACACTGACGCAATTCAATAGAGTTTATCACCTTCTTTATTTCAAGTGCTGGCACTCGCAACTTTCGTTTATACTGTTCCACATGGCCGCGTTTGCTTTTCCATTCCAGTAGTACCTCAGTTTATGAGTGTTTTGAGACGAGAGCAGTCTCTCGGTTAATTGTTATGCTTTAAGATAAAGGCAAACATTTGAGTTACAGGCATCCCCCCTATTAGTTGGCGGCGCAAAGGCCACAGTAAACCCCAAAACTTGCTAGCAGTATCTTATAGCTAAAGATTGACATAACTTTGTCTTCCAACCATGGGAAAGAAGAGCGTGAGTGTGATGAACAGTGCTGAGAAGTAGAACTGGATGATAGTCATTGAATTAATTAACAAAATCAAAGCGTGTCGCCAACTTGACGAAGCAATTTGAATGCATCACTGCTAGTCTGCACCATACTGAAGCAGAATGAGTCTAACGCCAGCCAAGAATATAAAAATAATAATAATCTCAATGGGAGACATTAATTCATGAAAATATGGAAAAGTTGCAGACGGTGTGTTTGACGGAGGAGCAACAGGCAGGAGATACCATATAAGTCATGATGTACGGTACATTATTATTACATTATTTTGGTAAACTACTGTAGTTTTTTGTAGTACATTCTATTGTATTGTTTTTATACAAAGTTTATTATCAAGAAGTTTGTTTTTCTTTTAAAAAAGACATGTCACACGTTAAAAGTGTGCTGTTTTGGGGGTCAAATATCAATTAAATTAATTTCGGTGTTAAAAGTTAAAAGCTCCGTCACAGAGCCAATCAAGCTCGTAAGTTGAGGTACTACTGTTTCTTCTATTTCTGTGCTTTTATTTTGCTACACCTGTTCCTTGTTTCGTATTTTCTTGCTGTTTGTAATCACTAACCAGGAGGGTTTTTAAGCACAGCTGGTTCATTAGTTTACTATTTTGAGTGTAACTTGTATGTTAGACCCATTCCGTTACGTCTCATTCACTCTGTGTTAGCATGATCAGATACACTTTGTCCTACACGTCACCTCTGTCTAACCCAGTGGTTCTTAACCTTGTTGGAGGTACAGAACCCCACCAGTTTCATATGCACATTCACCAAACCCTTCTTTAGTGAAAAATAAAATGTTTTATTTTTATTTTTTTCAAATTCAAGACAAAGTTATGTTTTTTTTTTTACTAGTACACAAAATTAACTGTGCAAGAACATCACCTTGTTCAAAGAACAAAACCAACACAGTGCATGAACTCACAACAAATTACACACCTGCAAATCAGATGGAAAATTAGAGGGAACATTGTTTGGAAGTATCCATAATACTTCTTTTTTATTGTCATTCGAATTTTAACTTTACAGTACAGATACGCCGATAGGGAGAAGTTTTTATTTACACGATTGATTGATTGAAACTTTTATTAGTAGATTGCACAGTACAGTACATATTCCGTACAATTGACCACTAAATGGTTACACCCGAATAAGTTTTTCAACTTGATTAAGTCGGGGTCCACGTTAATCAATTCATGAGTCCGGTGTGTCTTGACCGCTGCGGCGGAGGCTCTGCCGAACCCCTGAGGCCGACTCACCGAACCCTTAGGGTTCGATCGAACCCAGGTTAAGAACCACTGGTGTTACCCTAACCCGAACAGACGTGTGAGATTCTTTGATTGGGCACTCGACTTCGCGGAATGATACGGGTAAACGGACTTGTTTGTTATGCTAAATGTTTGGCGGTACGTAGGTCTGCAGCTATCGATTATTGACAGTGCAAACATTTATTTTTCACTTTTAAATGATAGAAAGACCTGCCTCTCCTCTTCTTTGGGCCCTTTGCTCTCTTTCCACCTTGTCTTTGAGCCATCTCTCTTGGCACTCCACACACACAGACTACGTCACCCACAGTGCGATCTTCATCACCATAGGTAAACCGCTCTCATGTGCACTTTATTGCAGCAGTCTTCCGTTTAAATGTCAGCCTATTTTACGCATTAAATAAATGGTCAAAGCAACAATATACAAATCAAACCTTTTTAAAAAAAATCAAATTCATCAGTCTTGATGAATCGTCGAAGCCTTAGCCGCACAATAACCAAGACTTTATTCGAAAACTGGGGTAAAATCTTGTCAAAATTGTTTGTCCAATACCGAATAATAGGCACACTGTTCTTGTTTGCCTTTCAGTGTATTTAAATGTGAACAAAGACCTTTTTAATTAGCCCTAGTATATTAGAAATGTTTCATTACACTGGAGTGTGCTTTTCACTTGTGATATTTTACAGAAACATCTGAATAATTCTGACAGTCAAGGGTTCTGTCTGTGTCAGTATGAATATTATAGTACTGTACACACAAATATTGTTAAAAGTTAAGGCATTAGAGAAAGCAGGCAAGCAGTAGGGGCTCCCTAAGATGCTTCAAGGTGTCTACCTGATGACGAGCATGTGAGTTCCGTCGTCCACGGCTAGAGACAGGCATTGCAAAAGAGAGAAAAGAAGCAAGACCCAGATTAGGACCACAGCAGCTGCTCACCAAAGCTTTTGCTAAGAGCGCACCCTCAATCCACTTTGTCCTGGCATTGAACCAAAAAGAAGTGGACAGAATACGACAGTACTGGTCACCAGTTGTGGCAGCAAACATAGCGGAAGATTGTACTTTTTACAGCTCTCTAGAGATGCCAGAGAGTCCAGCAATAATTTAAGAGGAGATGACAGAGACAAACATTTAGCCTTCCAGGTGCCATTCCTCTTTTCCCGAAGCCCTTCCGATCTATCAATGCCACTGCCACACCTTAGGTGCAGACAAATATATTGCAGGTTAGCTTGAATGGTTTGGGGAATCCCATAAAATGGCCAGAAAGCTGGAGCAAGAGAGAAAATGAGGAGGAAGAGAAATGTCGAGTTGGCAGTGTGGTCATCAGTACCTTGATATACGACTCCATATTTCCATTAAATAACCTAACATTAAAAACAGAACGGGGTCTAGCCCGTCGGGTGCCAGTGTGGGTTTTGAACAGCCCATTAGGATGTCTAGAATACAAAAAAGGCATTAGAAGAAAAAGATGCAATTTTCTTTGTCCATCATTGAAGTGGAATTTAGCATTATGCTATTTAAGTAACAGTCCAGCATCCATAAGATGTTGCTGAAACCCATTAGGAATGTCTTTTTTTCATTATCTTGTCTTATAATAAAATCAAACCCGAAAAGCATTTCAGATTATAATAATCATTGAATGGCTCTGTTGATCATCAGTGGTATTACATTGATTGGTAATTTATCAAAATAATATTAGATTGCCACTTTTTGGCTGCAACCAAGAGTCACTGAAAATTAGCTTAGTCATTGGCCGCTTGTTGTCCCTTGTGTAGATTTCGCCACATGACATCTAATTTATATTGTTTGAATGCATGAGATGAATGTGATTATTGTTATACTGACCTAATTTATGAGTATGGATGGGTGTAACGTTCACATTTAAACCTGTTTACGGTATGTGGGAATTTATACTATAATTTGTTGGTACTTTTGTGTGTGTATATGTTAATTGTGAAAAAATGGAACACTTCTTACACTTCTGATACTCATTTGTAAGTATTATATAGTAGACTTTGCATGCGGTTACAATTCCAAAACAATAGATGGTAGCAGTGTATAGACTACGGCAGGGGTGCCCTTTAGGTCGATCGCGAGCTCGCGGTCGATCGCGGAGGGTGTGTCAGTCGATTGCCAGCCAAGCATTAAAAAAAATACACCTAAAAATTACAGATCAACAATTTTCACGACAACGTCACTTTCGTCACTTGATTGTAGTACATGGCAGCCGAGGATCTTGTGAGATGACGCTGGCTGCTGCGAGCTCAGTTGGAAGAAAATAACGACCGGCACAAAGGCGAGAAACACTTATTTCAACAAACTCTCTTACCATACTTGCTTTCAAAAGTCTAAAGACCGCCCGCCCAGTTCCTGTCTTCACAATAAAAGTGCTACTTCATGGTGCCTGTGCTTACTAAAAAAAAAAAAAGTCTCAGAAGGCTTGTGCACACAAGCTACAGAGTTTGCCGTCAAAGTTTTTCTTGTAAAGGATACCAGTATGCAAGAGGGACAAATAAGATGCCAAAAACCGACCACTTCCAAGTGGTATCGGACAGAAAGGAGGACTTTTTTTCTCCTCCACAATGTAAATTAAAAAATTTGGAAGTTATCAGCACTACTGTGAATCTTATCTGATTCCAATCAATGCAAGTTGTCAGAATCAGGTAATACACCAACGTATATTCTTGTCTAGATGAAAGAAAGGAATCTGTGTGTTAAACATGCTTGTTGTTTTTATTAAACACTTTTTTATATATATATATATATATATATATATATATATATATATATATATATATATATATATATATATATATATATATAAGGTAGATCATCTTGAATTGGTCATTTGAAAAGTAGTTCGCCTGCAGAAAAAGTGTGGGCACCCCTCCACTACGGTGTGCTGCGGTAACCCGAAAAGAGTCTTTGGATTGTCTTTTGTTGAGACTTACAAAGTGTTTGTAAGTATTGTGTTTATCATTGACCATCTGTTTGATTATAATATGCATTCGTGTTGTAGTTCTGATTACTAAATTTGGAGGCGTTGAATTCGGCATGTAAAATTGCTAATGCTGATCAGTAGCATGTACCTGTATATGGCATTTCCGATGTAAATAAGCATCGAGTTAGCGCATTTTGAAAAGTGTAGCCTTATTTTTGAGTGCTCTTTCTATCAGGCATACATGCTTTGTTGGCATGAACAATTGCAAAATTACGTAGAGGCTATCTGCTACGAATATGGCTGTTTGAGTTTTACAACCGAACGTAACGTCGCGTGCAAAAAAAGGTATCAAAATAGGGTACCGTTTGATATTAAGTGAATCGGAACCCTGTAGTGCCATAAAAATTTGGTCTGTACTTATAAAAGTAACACATTTGGTACTGTCACAAACATGTGGGAATGTTGTGGATGTGTGTTGTTCCTGAAGTGACTTAGGGTTTGTGCTTTACCTCGTCGTCATGTAGTCAGCTCTGTGACCTGCAGAGACCAAATGAAAAAATATGCTTTGTGATCCTAAATAAGTATTTGCAGAGACATGGCAATGGGAGTACAAGTCAATATCAAATAAATAAATATAAATGATACATTTATTTATAATATCAAATAGCAGCACAGTTGGACATGGACTTGTAGTATACACAAAGCTAATATGGACAAGAAGCCTAAACAAATAGCTTCTATCCGAGTTGTTGTATGTGAGACAATCTGTTCCATGTACAGGATCTGACCGGTTTGAGTGAGTCAAGCTTTGCTTCGGCTCATTTACATCAATAAGAGAGAAATTTGGGAGACCTTTCCTCGTTAGCAGACAGCACGCTTACTTACAAAGACTGACAGTTTAATTGAGACCACCAGGGCTACTATTTAGCAAAGTGACAGACAGACACACTGCGAATTCAAGATAGATTAACTGAGGTTCCCACCAGCGTAGTACAAGTGAATAATACCATAGTAACAACTGCATCCCCTCTATCATATTGCATTACAGTGAAGTTAAAAAATCCATCACTAAAACCAAATAGAAAAACAACTTCACCACTCCCTTCAACTCTGGGTTACTCGGCTAAAGACCAGGGTACCATTTAGTTCTTTCTAAGACCTTGAAATGATTGCAGCAGAGTATAAACCATCCAGATAATGACCGAAAAATATGGCATTGGGCCTAAGAACAGAGTAAGGAATTAGAAGTAAAAGAGCGTAACTGTGACAAAACAAGGACGTTTCTCACTATCAAAAGGGTCAGTGAGGGGAATGACCATACCTTCGCCAAGTGTCTTCTTCAACAAATCATGTTTGGCCTGCAGTTTGGAGATGAGATTGCTGCCCTCCAAAAACTCCCGGAATTTCTGTTGAGAATTAAAAATAATTACACAGGTGCCTCAAGTACCAGCCTCGGTGCCCACTCGTAGTCTATCATTATTAAGACAGCCAAGGGCAAAGTACACACAGGAAGAGGTTATAAACCTTTCCCAGAGCATGTCCATCTGCACAGTGGAACAAAAAAGCAGTAAGGATTACATCATGGGATCTTCACCTTTGCCAGACGAGGAGGAGGAGGAAGGATGGGTGAGTCATTGCAACAGAGTATGTAGTATTGATTTAAACATATATTCCAGCACATAGTATGAATCATACTCCGCGACAGAAGAATAAACTTTGCGATATGTTTTGCATGAAATAATTGTTTGGGGTGAATATCGCTAAAATTCGTTCTATTTTATCCACTAGCGACGCTGAGATCATTATTCATGCGTTCGTTACGTCTCGTCTCGACTACTGTAACGTATTATTTTCGGGTCTCCCTATGTCTAGCATTAAAAAATTACAGTTGGTACAAAATGCGGCTGCTAGACTTTTGACAAGAACAAGAAAGTTTGATCATATTACGCCTATACTGGCTCACCTGCACTGGCTTCCTGTGCACTTAAGATGTGACTTTAAGGTTTTACTACTATACTACGTATAAAATACTACACGGTCTAGCTCCATCCTATCTTGTCGATTGCATTGTACCATATGTCCCGGCAAGAAATCTGCGTTCAAAGAACTCCGGCTTATTAGTGATTCCCAGAGCCCAAAAAAAGTCTGCGGGCTATAGAGCGTTTTCTATTCGGGCTCCAGTACTATGGAATGCCCTCCCGGTAACAATTAGAGATGCTACCTCAGTAGAAGCATTTAAGTCCCATCTTAAAACTCATTTGTATACTCTAGCCTTTAAATAGCCCCCCTGTTAGACCAGTTGATCTGCCGTTTCTTTTCTTTTCTCCTCTGCTCCCCTTTTCCTTGAGGGGGGGGGGGGCACAGGTCCGGTGGCCATGGATGAAGTGCTGGCTGTCCAGAGTCGGAACCCGGGGTGGACCGCTCGCCTGTGCATCGGCTGGGAACATCTCTGCGCTGCTGACCCGTCTCCGCTCGGGATGGTGTCCTGCTGGCCCCACTATGGACTGGACTCTTACTATTATGTTGGATCCACTATGGACTGGACTCTCACAATATTATGTCAGACCCACTCGACATCCATTGCTTTCGGTCTCCCCCAGAGGGGGGGGGTTACCCACATATGCGGTCCTCTCCAAGGTTTCTCATAGTCATTCACATCGACGTCCCACTGGGGTGAGTTTTTCCTTGCCCGTATGTGGGCTTTGTACCGAGGATGTCGTTGTGGCTTGTGCAGCCCTTTGAGACACTTGTGATTTAGGGCTATATAAATAAAGATTGATTGATTGATTGATTGATACAAAATATCACAATGTTTTTGTTTTTTTATAATTATTTTTATTTGGATTGTTTTGTGCAGTGATAAAAAGGTATCTAGTGAATATTTATATTTGGTAGGTATATCAGTCATATTATGAATCAACTGCGAAAAAATTTTTTTGGGTGGGAACATTTATTTCTACATCTTGCTGCATTTGTTGCATTCACTATCTTTATCCTTTTTTATAGACAAAAAAGCAAGCAGTGGTAAGCCCTCCGATCCACCACTGAGGACATTAGATAAATGTGTTGCTTTCGTATCTTCAAAATGACTGTTTACGTGTTTGTGCATAACCAACTATGTATTGATTCAGCACTCAGTTTCTACCCTTAAAAACACAATAACTGCATTATGCTGGTCATTTTTGGGAAGACATATATGTTGTGCAAACGCCACCTCCGTACTTTGCTAAGACTTCTTTCTTGATTTCAATAGTGTTTCTCATTGTCTATATCAAAGTGCTAGTACTCCTGTTGTATCCAAAAATGCACACACAGCTCGACTGTGTGCATACAGTACACAACGGGAATGTAATTGTGCATTGAAGGACTATTTTACATTAGTACAATTGTTACACTAAATAATGCTAAACTATTGTACTTTGTCATTTAATATACATGTTTTACACTACAATCTATAGGATTTATTGTTTGTTTGTTTTTTTGCCATGAAAACGAAAGCGATTTGTTGACATCTTCATATGAAACCATAACCTAATAAATTGTAAACAATAAATTGCTTAACAGTTTGTAGTGTGAAACATGGATATTGAATTACAAAATACAAAAATATAGCATTATTTAGTCTAACAAGTGTTCTCGTGTAAAAGATTCCTCCATCCAACCATTTTCTACCGCTTGTTCCTTTCGGGGTCGAATGCTCAGATGCAGGGGGTGCATGGATCCCAATAAGAAACATGTCTCCCCAGAACATCGTTAATTATCCTTGATTCTTCAGCTTGACTTATCGTAGCAGTGTTGTGCGTTCACTGACACTCTGGAAACACAGACTCTAATGCTTTTGTTGACTTTGATTGGACTGCACTATTAATGTATGTAACAACACTATTTGGCTCTTTGACAGGGTTTTTTGCAGTCGTACTCAATTAAAAAAAAAAAGCACAGAGACAATTAAAACCAAAATGTCACTGTAACAGAATTACAACATTTACCTTTTAACTACGAAATATAAGCATTAACCCATGGGGATCTAAGACAATCTCTAAACTATTTGCTAGTATTTTTCTATATTTAGACTCACCATAAAGTAAAATTGTTCTGTCTCCTGTTGGTTGGCCCTCCTCTTAGCAATGCTTGGTTTGCTGAGGTATGTCTCTGACACAGTGGACCTGACTGACTCAGTGGATCTGCTGTGGTGGAAGCACTCGGACACGTCATAATCCTCAATGGTCACCATGTCCTGGATAGTGGTGAGGGTAGCCTCTGATGTCTTTTTCACCTGTAGATATATGAGATGGCAGGATTTGTGTCAGCTTGTATGTTCACACCCCTTACAATCCTCTTCGGGGAGCCAATGACTGTGGGGGCACGAGGAGGAGGCCGAAGCACTTAAACAGGCCAAAGGTGAACAGCAGATGGTACGAGTGAAAAAACTAGGTAAACTATTTATTTACCTCCTAAAATGAACTGATAATGATGTGCTGTTTATATCTTGTTTTATTATACTACTGAGTCTCATTTGCAAGTATGCATTCATTTTGGGTTGTCCTAGATGTGCTGTCATAGTCAGAAAGTAGTCTTTGCCATTAAGTTGAATGTGCCAGTCTTGTCTTTTGTTGAGCCCTACAAAGTGTTTATACTTATTACACATCAGCTGTTTGATTGCTAAATACACCTTAGTAGAATTTTAATAACCACATTTGGAGAAGTTGAAATCCAACGCCAATCAGGGTATAGTTATGGCATACTTAATGTATATTAGCATCGAGCTAGCTTGAATAAATACATAATCTGGTCATCTTCTATCTAACTATTGCTCAAATGCTGTTCTGTTTACCTGGGGAAAAACAAATAATGTACTCCTTGCCCAGGAATGAAGATGTACTGCAGAATAAAGTATTTGGGGTGAGAGATGCGTGCAGTCAATAAAGTTCTAAATCCATAGTATAAACACTGTCCTTGGGAAACAATTTAAGGCATATATCAGACCTTCAACCAAAGAAGAAATATTTCTCCATAAATTCCACTAAAACCACCACAACTAATGGTAAGTAAAATGTTGAGCAATGTTTTTTCACCATTTCACAGCAGTCAAAGAGCAAAGGAAACAGCTGCACTTCTGTCAAGCACTGCCCTCAAGCTTTTCCCGGCCGGACGAAGACCGGCTCTCCACATTTGACAGGTTATGCTTGTAGGTCATGAAAACGCTTTTAAAGATAATTTTTCAGGGATGTAACTGGCTCACTCCACCAGGGAAGAGAGGCCATCTGGTAATAATAACACAAAGCAGTGGTGTCGTTTTATTAGAACCCACCAACGCATTCATTTAAAGTCATAGACAAGGACATAAGGCTTGTCATCATACCCCCTTCCTCCACACACAAACACTCATACAGACAGAGCCTGTTAACGGTGATACTGTGCATACTGCAGGAAGTGTGTTGTGACGTAGGGTTGAACAGACCGGTGAATAATAGTTGCAGAAAATAATACTGAAAGAACTGATTGACAGATGATGATGTATTATTATTAGCATTATGGGAACACTAAATCCACAGAGGACATCACATCTTATTCACAACGAGTTAGAAAAAGGACTGCCAGCTACATGACTTGAGTGGAACAGAACTGACCTGAATGCAAAGTGAGATCACTCAGGTAATTTGGTTTACAGAAAGTGAATAAATCTGCAGGGTACACTACAGCCTAAAAAAACACACAAAGCTAATGCACAATCAAGAAATTACAGCTAAGGTATAATACAGACAATTACAGATTCAGCATTCATGACACCGCAAATTTGTGGATTTGTGGTCACAAAAATACAGTTTTATTTTTTCTTTATTTTTTGTCTGAAAATAAGCTGTTCTTTTCCCTCAGAAAACATGTCTCTTTAAGTTGGTAATAATCTATAAATATGTGATCGTACACAGTCAGGGAATGTAACAACATATTAATGATGAACCGCGGTACTGTTAACATTTCAAATTAAAATGATCGTAAAACCTTTATTGCTAAACACACTTCGATAAACTCATGGACCGTCCGTACTGCTCATTTCCTGCAGAAGCCAGAATAATCTTTGTTGTTTCTCCTGCCAAGGAAAATATATTATGTGTCTTATCAGGGCATTCAATCGATTGCTACTGGACTGTTCAGTTTGTTTTAGAAGACGTTTCGCCTCTCATCCAAGTGGGCTTCATCAATGCATGCTCATACACATAGATTGGTCAGATCTAGTCTCTAAATTAGAATGGTCAGAACTAGTCTAACTGCTGAAACTATGGTGTCATTCGATGATACCTCCCTGTTCACCTGTGTTCTAACCCAGAATGCAGTAAAGACAGTGAGGCAGCGTTTACTTCGAGATCACACCTTACAGGATGGAGCCACACTAAACCCAGAACAGATCTGCCTTTTGCTGGAACTTTGCCTTACATACTTTCCAAATCCTGGGAACTTTTTACTGACAAAAAATACGGTTGTGCCATGGGTTCACCTGTATCCCCAATTGTGGAGGACAGGACAGTGACATTGGAAAAACATTTCACAAGTTCACTAAGTTCACACGTGAGGATGTCAAAGACAGTAAGTTGCCTTTTTTAGACTGTGATGTTCACATTGTAGAGGACAGTGACCTCCATGTTGGAATTTACCGAAAACCCCCCCCCACACACACACACACACACACACACACACTTTTTGACTCACACCACCACTGGAGCACAAACTGGGCGTTATCAGCATAAGCATTTGAGGGAGGCCCTCAAAACCCATTGTTACCCCAGCTGGTCATTTGTGAACAGTATCTAGTTCTAGAAGGAACAAAAACTGAGTGGATGAAGAAGAAAAAGATGACAAACACAATAACATTGTCATTCCATATGTATCAGGTCTATCTGAGAAACTCAAAAAAATGTTCAACTAACAACATCCCAGTACACTTCAAACCAAGCAACACCCTGAGACATTGACTACCGTATTTTTCGGATTATAAGTCGCTACGGACTATACGTCGCACCGGCCGAAAATGCATAATAAAGAAGGAAAAAACATATATACGTCGCACTCGAGTATAAGTCGCATTTTTGGGGGAAATTTATTTGATAAAATCCAACACCAAGAATAGACATTTGAAAGGCAATTTAAAATAAAAAAAAGAATAGTGAACAACAGGCTGAATAATATGACGCATAAATAACCAACTGAGAACGTGTCTGGTATGTTAACGTAACATATTATGGTAAGAGTCATTCAAATAACTATAACATATAGAACATGCTATACGTTTACCAAACAATCTGTCACTCCTAATCGCTAAATCCGATGAAATCTTCATCCTCTGTGTCGCTTCTAAACAACTCTGCCAACTCCAAAGGTATGCGCCGCTTCCTCTTGCCGTTTTCTGCTGCATATTTCACTACGTCCAGCTTGTAACCTGCAGTATATGATTTCCTTTTCGGTGCCATTTTTGTTCAGCCCTTCTCAGTTTTTATAAGTTACCGCCAATGTTGAAATGATCAATTTTTACAGCTACGGACGTAGTAGCAGGTAGCATCCCATGACCCACAATGCACTTCTGCCATGACCCGCCCCCGACACATTTTTTTTGGTTGACGTGTGTGTGACGATTGCTGACGTGTGTGTGACGTTTGCTCTTACGGGAATGAGATAAGTAATATTATTTGATATTTTACGGTAATGTGTTAATAATTTTACACATAAGTCGCTCCGGAGTATAAGTCGCACCCCCGGCCAAACTATGAAAAAAGCTGCGACTTATAATCCGAAAAATACGATAGTGCACCCCAAAGACCGGACACCCTGCACACACAGTGTGTAATGATGAATTGAGGGCAACAATGCACATATTCTGGACAGGGAGGACAAATGATTCAAAAGGGAAGCCATCTACATCAAGGTTGAAAACCATCCCTGAGCAGAGGAGGTGGTCTGTGACACCACCTATCTCCCACATATAACACTGTCCTTTCAACTATCCCTTAAAATACTTTACAATTTAGGATGTAGGAAGTTTCTGTTCACGTATGCTCCTTTTGTGCCCTTTTTACAACTACCGGTAAATGAAAATGCTAACATTGGTGATTGTAGTCCAACGACTGAATTTGGGCTCGTAGTGGTCATTCCACAGCAATGGTTTTTCCACAAAATACATCAATAGCAACAATAGGGATTTCATTTTAATGTTAGTCGTTGGCATTGACAGAAGGTTTGCTCTTGTGCATGTCAACAGTTGTTTTTTCAGAACCATCCTTGCCCGGGATCACCCTCCTTGTGCTAGAGTATAAATAGTTGGGGTTTTGGCACCAGCTTAGAGACTAGACCAGACTGATATAAGTCTATGAGCATGAACTGATCAAGTTGTTTTTGGTGGGAGGCGAAACATCTTATAAAACAAACCAAACAGTGGAATTGCAATCAAGTGAATGACCTGAGAATACAATGACCTAAATGAATGAGCGCATCAATAGACATTTCATGTGTATGCTATTTATTTATTCCTAAATAAACCTTAGGTAAAAGATTTCAGTGTGTGCACAATAACCCTAATGTAAAAATATGTTTTTATTATCTTTTTTTACATTTTGGTTCATTGTTTTACATTATATTTGCACTGCAAGATCACATTATTTTCTATTGGTCTATTTATTCTATTCCAGGGATTCTCAAACTGTGGTCCACATAGCACAAGTGGTACGTGGGCTACATCTAGTGGTACATCAAAAGAAATCACTTGATTAAAGTGCAGTGTTTTATTTTCCAATATTCAAACGCAGCGTTACTGTTTAAACTGTGTGTAATATTACAGTGGCCAAAAATATTAAATATACTCGTTAAACAAAACCTCTATTTTGTTTTTAAAGAATACTTAGGCCTACTATGCTACTGTATTTTAATGATGGTCATTAAGGTGGTACTCGGAGCCAAATATTTTCTGAGGTGGTACTTAGTGACAAAAGTTTGAGAGCCACTGTTTTATTTTAGTCAACCTATATTAACTCTATTTTTTAAACCCATTCTATTATGATTATTGTGGTACTCATCGAGCAAAATATTGGGTATTAAATGGCCTCGGGTAACAAAGACCTTGGGTACTAAATGTCCTGCCACGTCATATGTCTCATGTGTGCTGGTATGATAATAAAGTTCTAATTGAAATCGTTATACACTATACAACCTAACATATATGTATGACATAATGAAATGGCATCAGTGCAAGATGGCATAGTCTTGTGATTGTTGCTATGTAAGTATTATTGTAGCTTTTACAGTCAACATTTAACAAACTGTCCACAAAACTTGCAGCGTGGTGAACAAAAGTTAATATATGATCATAAATTGTTGATCAGAACAACAAGACAGTAGTGTGGATTATGTATATGCGGCTTGGAGAAATACCCTCTTTGGCAGCTCACCGGGACGAGCCAGCGGCCTGCAGGGCATTGGACCCACGTACCCTCGCTAGCCGCTTTAGAGGGAGATGGCTCTAGCCTGACGACCAGGCTAGAGGCTAGACCATAACTCTGATCCAGTGCCTATATTTTTCTACTATTTAAGAATGTTTAATACCTGTGTGCGACCTAATTAGGGCCTGAACCTGGATAGTGTGTCCATGCATTTAGCTTGTTAGCTACCTTTGTCGCGAGTAAGCAATAGCAATTGAAGAGACTGACGTCAAAGGAGAACATCCAACTCAATCTAGCTGGAGGGTTTGGAGGGAAATGAGCAAGCCAAGCTTTATTAAGAGTGTCAAATGGGCATCTCAGTTACTCCTGTTTGCTATTTTGCGGGTAGTCTCAGAACATAACGAAGGGATTTACTGTACAATTAAAAACAAGGGTGCTATCTAATTCACCAACATAAAATGTACAATTTTACCTCTTCATTTTCAATCTTAAGAGTGGCTAAACGAGACTGCAGCTGCTGGAACCTTAGTATGAGCTCTCCATTCACCGGAGGCTGCACAGAAATCTGACACACCTGGGGAAGTAAATAAATAAACAAATTGCAAAAGACAATCAAGTCAGTGAAACAAGCACATCATTAGAAGATACCACAGCTATAATACAAACCACATCCTCTGCAATATATAATAATTCATGATACTGCAAGATACTTTATGATGCTGAAGTAAACTTACCTCATCTCCCATGTGGGACTGGAACTCGAATTTTGCGGGGGGGCAAAAGGCCGTAGGGAACATCTCCATAAACCTTTGTCTGTCGCTTCTTGGGTCCAGACTGTCCACGGCATTTTCGATTATGTCAAGACCTTCATGGCGGGAAGTCTCTAAGTTGTATTCAGCTGACAGGTATGTCCGCAAGGCTCTATTTAAACTGGCATGGTATCCCAAATCACAGCACTAGATGAAAAGATAAACAGCCTTTAGGTTAGACATATCATGACAGTGATTTTAAATAATTAGAAATATGGACAAGCTTTCTACAAGAAAGACATTTTGATTAAAGTCACAAAAAAGCAGTCAGACCATATTTGAGACCATAAAAAGTACACTTTAATAAACACATGTGTATGGGTCTGCAAATACAACATTGCATATCCCACACAAAAAGGAGAGATGTGAAGGCTTGTGAGCAAGGCGGTGTGAAGGGTAATTTCAGCACACAGCATGCTGCGGAATAGAGATTACACTTCCCATCTCCTTCAGTCCTGTCTGGAATATAAAATCTCAACTGCTTGATCCAGCCTTCTCTCATTCCCTTAAACGCACAGCAAAAATGTCAAATATTCTCTCTCAAAAAAAAAAGCAAAGTCATATAAAGCCTTAGAAATACATCCATCCATCCATTTTCTACCGCTTGTCCCGTTCGCGGTCGCGGGGGGTGCTGGAGCCTATCTCAGCTACAATCGGGCGGAAAGCAGGGGACACCTTGGACAAGTCGCCACTTCATCGCAGGGCCAACACAGATAGACACCATTCACACTCACATCCAAATACATTTTATATCAAATTATGTACATTTATAAACTGAATACAAATTCTAATAAAAAGTACAAAATGTGAAAATGTGCCAATAATTAAATGAGAATACAGTGTACAGTAAAACCTCGATTTACGAACAACTCATTACCGAATAGAAATACGGTTTATTGTATGAACCTTGTCTCAGTGTACGGACGTTTCATCCACCCATTGTGTGCCTACAGTAGAGCCATTTTGTGCCAGGCAACACATCCATTGTGGGCTGGCCTAACGATCACTGTGCTTATTCTGTCGGCAGACCAGTGCTGTCGTTAGCTACTGTGCTACTTTTTGTGTTCTTCAAGTGTTTCTGAGGTTTTTTTTACAGCATTTTCTAGCTAGCTAGCTCATTATCAGTCCATATAAAGCAACAGACAAGCAATGTATAGTTTGAAACGTTCAGGAAGTATCCACAGCGTTGTCGATACTGCCTTCCCGTCTCCCCTTTTTTTCTGCTACACACCAAGAAGTTCAACCGACAAGGTAAAGTTAATTTTATTTTGTATTCCTAATCATTGTAGTGACCTGGCTGTTAAAGAGTTTCGTGATTTCAATATGAGAGTGTACCACAGGGCTAGCCAGAGTGTAGGTGTGCGTGTCGGCAGGGTAGCTGAAAATTAAGAACATTTTAGCAAGTTGTTGTTGCTTTAACTTTGTTAGAAAAAGAAAGTTGAACCATCACCCATGTGTTATGTTTGTTTGATATTGTGTTCAAAGTGTACAAACTTTCACTTGTCGAGGATGGAACTCATTATTCATATTTACATTATTTCTTACGGAGAAATTTGCTTCAATATACAAGCTTGTCTATTCAGGAACCAATTAATTTTGTAAATTGAGATTCCTCTGTATATACTATGTAATAAAACACAATAATAATTTCTTTGCTGATTTACAGCTCAATTTTACAACGTAAAATAAGTCTAAGAGCAACGGAACCCTTTCATTAAAGTTAGCTAGAAGTTAGAAAAGTGATAAAATGGAACATTTTAGATACCTCAAGTGCCCAATGCCAGGTTTGCGGGTACAACGCAACATTGCAGACAAAAGCATGTTTTCATACTTACATCAATTAGGTCAGACAGGTCATGGATGTAGTATTTGAAAACAGACGAGTTGGAGGCTTCCAGTGTAAGGAGGTACTCGTTTCGTGCTTTGATCGACTTCATCTTGTTCTCTGAGTACTTGGCTTGCCGCTAATGAGAGAATTGAAAACAAGAATGACACACAGTTAACAGTGCCTGTGAATTTAATATTTGTCTTTTTGACAACTGATTGTGCTTTTATGTCTCTGTATAGCAGACAGAATGACACAGCAGAAATTAGACAAGTATAAAAGTATGATAAGAGGTGACCAATTGCCCAGTGCGGAATTATCTTGTGGGCGCCGCAACGATGAGAGTGGAAAAAGATTAATTGTGATTTTAAGATTTATTGTGGTCATCTGTTCGGGATGTGTGTCCCCGATGGACTCCACTCCTTACAATTAGCAGATCAAAACAAAAATAATTAAGAGTTCATAATCACAAGTCATCATCTTGGTCAATGTGAACCAGTGATGCCGTGACTGTATAATGCAGGGACTTGGTTAAACAGTTGACAACAAGATTGGCTAAAATGGGAAGCTATGAGAAGTGGACAAGGGTGTGAGGTTGCACAGAGTGTGCAAAAATTGGTTGAATATCCAAGAACTCGTTTCTGGCATGTGTATAATGTACAAGCGCACAGGGTGGCAATAATGAAGGGATGACGTTTTTGTCAACCAGTGGTGTCATGTCAATCTTTGTGGGGAATCAGCGCTCCCCCATGTTGTGTGGAGCACAGGCCGTTCCTGAATGAGCTGTGGTGCCCAGCAGCAGGGGTAGTAGGAATGATGGGAAATGTCTAATAAAATGAGCAATTATGGTGGCAATTGATGAAATTGTGTGTGTGTGTGTGTGTGTGTGTGTGTGTGTGTGTGTGTGTGTGTGTGTGTGTGTGTGTGTGTGTGTGTGTGTGTGTGTGTGTGTGTGTGTGTGTGTCTGGGCAGGGGGGTCTCGCGCAGAACCTCCTCTGAGTGCAAGAGAACACTCCTGAACTATTCGTCTTCAGTCTTCACTTCCTCTCAAGCAGACAGGCAGAAGGATGTTAGTCACCATCGAATGACCAATGTGCTCTGATGCACACACTTGAATATCATCTATATTTCAACACTTCCTACTACTGTACAATAACTTTAGGAAGACAGCAGGGAAAAAAATCTACCCACGTACATGAGGTAACAGACAACATGCAAAAATTTGCTGAAAATGGTTGAACTGTGAGTTACCTTCTCCTTCATCTTCTCAATCTTTTTCACCGAGTTGCGCTTCTGGTATTTGTCCTCCATACGGATGCTGAAAACTGGATCTCCCCGCCCAATCTGTTTCTCTTCTTGCTTTTCAGCTTCTTTCAGTTTGCTCTCTGCACTAATGCTCTCTGAGTGGTACATGTGGTAGGTCTTCATCACCTGGAGACACATGGAAAGAGAGGAGGCAAAGAACCAATTAGGACTGTAGTTTAATGGAACAATATTCAAATCCAAAATTTAGCAATTCAAAACCAACCCAAAACTGCCATGATTTGTTTTCTACTTATAGACTGTTTCCTTATAGTACACTATTGGTTGTGTGGTTACACGACAGGAAGCCAGGTGTCGGAAAGTGTGAAGAATGCCAGAAAAGCAACAGAAGAAGAAGTAGTCTTTACATGACACACTGTCTCTTCCAGTTTGCTACTTAAAAGCGTCATAGCGTAAAAGTCAAACACTGAGCCCTGTGTTCTGTATTGTTGCTGGGTTTGCTGCAATCCATCCATTTTCGATACCGCTTATTCCTTATCTTCAGTTCATCTGTGCATGTTCATTTCAGTTATTTGCTTCAAAATTATGCAAATAAAGACAAACTGTGTTGAGTGTGGAATAATTGTGCGTTAATGAAAATTAAGGTAAAAGGTTCAATCAATTGTGATTTTGATTTTTGTCACAATCGTGCAGCCCCAGAACCAATCTTTCATTCTACTTTACAACACAGAAATCCATGTCTCAATCAAGTCTTTGGTCAGGAGTCTATTATATTGTATCTACCTATCTATATTGACAATGATCTTTTATTCACAGAACTATACGTCGTAATTCCATTCAAAATTAATCAGTTTCAATTATGTCCCGGTATTAATACATAACGTCAACATCCACACGGTCCAATTTAAAATGTTAACTAGAAAAGCATGAACATACTGTAGACTTAAAAGGACCTATGATGAGCTTTCTCTTTTCTGACTTTTAAATACATGTTGTAATGTTGGATAGCCGTGTTAAACAATGCCAAAGCATCAAATCATTAGCTTCATGCTTTTGGACGTGAGCCTGTAAGCAGTTTTGGAAACCTCTAAATATTGTTTTTTGCCGTCTTTTTTTTTTAACAGTGGACAATTTGTGACGTCAGTTTGACGGATGTACCAAAGTGGGGTTTCTAGTACATGCTTTCTGCCAGGCCCCTCCTTTCTGCTCTACTCTCTTGTGCCAAGACTGTTGGCTGCAGCCTTGCGTGTCTGCTCTGCTGTCTAAAAATATATACTTCTGTGTGTATTTGTCCACAACATTTTACCTGGGACTGTTTTTGACATCATGGGCCAGTACAAAATTGGATTATCTGCTAAACTGCTGCTGAATAATTGCACAGTTCTAACATTACTATTTGGTCATGTTGACCACAATAAAAAGCTGCAATTCAATTTATCAGTGTCCGACGTCCGTTTATCGTACATTCGTATATTATGCTACCCTTTGGTGGCTTAATATACGAATATTAAGCCACCAAGCTTTAAGAGGTAGTCAGTCACCAGAAATGGTTTTCACTTCACAGGTGTGCTTGAAGCTCATCGAGAGAATGCCAATAGTGTGCAAAGCAGTAATCAGAGCAAAGGGTTGCTATTTTGAAGAAACTACAATACAAAAGATGTTTTCAGTTATTTCACCTTTTTTTATTATTAAGTACATAACTCCACATGTGTTCATTCATAGTTGTCATGTCTTCAGTGACGATCTACAATGCAAATAGTCATGAAAATAAAGAAACGCATTGAATGAGGAGAACGTGTGTCCAAACGTTTGGCCTGTACGGTGTGTGTATGTATGTATGTATGTATGTATGTATGTACCGCATTTTTCGGACTATAAGTCGCTCCGGAGTATAAGTCGCACCGGCCGAAAATGCATAATAAAGAAGGAAAAAAACATATATAAGTCGCACTGGAGTATAAGTCGCATTTTTTGGGGGAAATTTATTTGATAAAACCCAACACCAAGACTAGACATTTGAAAGGCAATTTAAAATAAATAAAGAATAGTGAACAACAGGCTGAATAAGTAAACGTTATATGACGCATAAATAACCAACTGAGAACGTGCCTGGTATGTTAACGTAACATATTATGGTAAGAGTCATTCAAATAACTATAACATATAGAACATGCTATACGTTTACCAAACAATCTGTCACTCCTAATCGCTAAATCCCATGAAATCTTATACGTCTAGTCTCTTACGTGAATGAGCTAAATAATATTATTTGATATTTTACGGTAATGCGTTACTAATTTCACACATAAGTCGCTCCCGAGTATAAGTCGCACCCCCGGCCATACTATGAAAAAAACTGCGACTTATAGTCCGAAAAATACGGTATATATTTGTTTGTATCTGTTTTGTCATATTATTGATGTAGCTGCCCATATTTGCTGTACAGATTTACTTTAGAAAAGAGAAATGTTGGATACTTCACTTGTTGTCTTATTTGTATTAGACTTTATTAAATGTTTGGGTAGAATTCTATTAAACAAAACCAGTTTTCTTTAAAGTGATACAAACATTTGTCAGACCTCCTTATGGAGGAAGGTAGTTAATCATGAAACTGGCACCCAATCTTTAAAAAAAAAAGTCTAGATTTTGAATCAGGAATTGTTTTGAATCGAGATTCGATTATGAATGAAATCGTTACCCCCAAGAATCAAATCGAATCGTGTGGTCCATAAAGGTTCAGAGCCCAACAAAATATATGCAAATCTAAAAAGCAAGGAACTGTCAGATGCTCTGGACATTGTGTATTTAGTGAGTTAATGTTAAGTTTTCAATCAAACTGTGTTTGGCTTACCACATAAATAGACGTGGATAAAGTATTTTTGTCATCTAGTCGTAGCATACACACAATAACAACAATGTTCAACATGCAGTGAGATATGCTGACGTTTTTTCAATTGTGTGTGAAAAAAAAAGATAGCGTTGATGTTCGTCTTACAAATATATAATTAACCAGAATAAACAGCGAGGCATGGTGGGGTTCATTTGCATCAAAAAGGACAGCCTCTCCAAATTAACCATTGGATCAATCAACCATCTCGTAATCTAAACATTTTTCTCCCAGGTTATTTCTGCACGAAGGGAACAGCAGAGCAGACACTTTGTCTTTGGTGTGGTTTGGCCCAACTCAAACTAATTTAGAGATGGTTAACTGACCTTGGGCCATGTACTCCTCATTTAGAGGTCTGGAATCTGGCACGGTCGTGTTTACTCTGCTTCTTCTTTTAGATGGACATATTTAGAGACAGACCAGACCTGTTATTTTACTGGTGGTGGCAGACTTTGGGACTCTGGATGTCTGATGCAATAGCTTACCAGGGTGTGCATGGAGTCAAAGTTTGTGTGCTTCTGTCTATCCAAAGGGGTGAAACCAGGTCAAATCTAGGAGAGTCCTGAGAGTGACAATAGTCACTACATTTCCATTCACTAAATTAGTCTGATTTCTTAGACAGTTTGGTTTTCTGTATTTTCACACCTACATGTGAAGTTCCAGTGTACATGCACTCTCTCTAATACAACTATTAGTCATATGCCGTGTGCCTCCCCTACACTGGGGGGCGCTTATTTCCTTTTAGCGCAGATAAATGTATTGTTTTCACGGTTGACCTATGACGTCACACCAAAACAAGGCATCTTCACCGCTAAAGCCCGGTTCTTGTTGTGCTTGATGTCTGCTGTAATATTGGCAGAGATGACAAATAATACGACGTGGCGCGGTTGGGAGAGTGGCCGTGCCAAAAACCTGAGGGTTCCTGGTTCGATCCCCACCTGCTACCAACCTAGTCACGTCCGTTGTGTCCTTGAGCAAGACACTTCACCCTTGCTCCTGATGGGTCTGGGTTAGGACCTTGCATGGCAGCTCCCGCCATCAGTGTGTGAATGTGTGTGTGAATGGGTGAATGTGGAAATAGTGTCAAAGCGCTTTGAGTACCTTGAAGGTAGAAAAACGCTATATAAGTATAACCCATTTACCATTTAAATAGGAGACCGCATCAATAACTTATATTGTGCTACAAACATGACACTACTACCAAGAAAGTCTTGGAGTTGCTCTATTGGAGGACGTAAGTTCAAAGCAAACACTGGTGGGAGACACTCAGAAATTTGTTTTGAAGGAATTTTAGGACAGAGAATGGAAATAAAACTTTGGAATGTCTCGAAGTTTATTCAATAAGCTCTGCGGATTGATGGAAGGAGTTTTAAGTTTGAAGGTAAACACTGTTCGTGCCCACTTCAGATGGATGCTGCTAAAAAAAATTAAAAACATTTTTAAAGTCTGGGATCATTTTGATCTTATAGCGCTAAATACGGGAAATGTTCATTGTTTCCTCATTATATTTGGCTCATTGACCAGTTACGCTTTTTTGTGCAGCTATTTGTTTAAAATAAAAACGAAAACAATTACATTTGCCAACTATTCATTTTATTTGCAAGATAAATGTAATTAATTTTTAAATTCAGTGGATGTCAGATGACCATTATGGAACAGCAATACAGTATCAGTGACGTGTCAATACAGCTAGCGAGTGTGTCATTGGCTCACTGAGGCGCTAGTTACCCATCACTAATGTCCTGTATACCGTAAATCATATTTTTATTTTGTAGATTTTGGTGTGTGTCACCTTCAAAATTAAACATGATTAATGATCCCAATAATGCAACTCTAAGTGTACACAAAAGGATACTGTCAGTCGTTCTGAGAAAGCCAGGGTGCAATGCCATCAAAACACATTAGCTTGAAAAGGGAAAATCATTATTACTTACTGTGTACAGCTCATTAAGGACCTTCATTAAGTCTTCCTGGAGCTGGAATGCGATTTCCTTGCTCTGAGAAAAAAAAGAGATAAAGAAACCAATGAGAAAGAGACAGCAAATTACTTAAAACAGTTTCACTTGATGAAATAATGGATTTACACATGGGAAATCAAAGCATAAGCGAGGTGTGCCAGATAAAGTTCCAGGAATGGTATTACAAAATATATACAAACCCAAACGGCCAGGAACGGTCATATGCTCAGGACGTTGTGAGCAGCCACGTTGTCATATTAAAACAACCACGAGTTGTCCTGCCAAAACGCTTGCATTTTCTCGCACCCTGACCGAAGCAAATATCGCAGGATCTGTTTGTAGACGTGCTGTTTGATTGTGTGGCCCTGTGACAAAACCTCTTAGCACCCCTCACATGAAAGAATGCAATTGGACATGGCAAAGAGCTCCATTTTTGTTTCATCTGACAACAGAACTTTCCTCCAGAAGGTCTTATATTTGTCCATGTGATGTCAGATGAAACAACAATTGAGCTGTTTGGCCACAATACCCAGCAATATGTTTGGAGGAGAAAAGGCGAGGCCTTTAATCTCAGGAACACCATGCCCACCGTCAAGCATGGTGGTGGTAGTATTATGCTCTGGGCCTGTTTTGCTGCCAATGGAACTGGTGCTTTAAATGGGACAATGAAAAAGGTGGATTACCTCCAAATTCTTCAGGACAACCTAAAATCATCAGCCCGGAGGTTGGGTCTTGGGCGCAGTTGGGTGTTCCAACAGAACAATGACCTCAAACACACGTCAAAAGTGGTAAAGGAATGGCTAAATCAGGCTAGAATTAAGGTTTTACAATGGCCTTCCCAAAGTCCTGACTTTAACGTGTGGGCAATGCTGATGAAACAAGTCCATGTCAGAAAACCAACAAATTTAGCTGAACTGCACCAATTTTGTCAAGAGGAGTGGTCAAAAATTCAACCAGAAGCTTGTGGATGGCTACCAAAAGCGCCTTATTGCAGTGAAACTTGCCAAGGGACATGTAACCAAATATTAACATTGCTGTATGTATACTTTTGACCCAGCAGATTTGGTCACATTTATAGTTGACCCATAATAAATTCATAAAGGAACCAAACTTCATGAATGTTTTTTGTGATCCAATCACTCTATCACAAAAAAATAAGAGTTGTAGAAATTATTGGTAACTCAAGACAGCCATGACATTATGTTCTTTACAAGTGTATGTAAACTTTTGATCGCGACTGTAATAAATTATATAATATATATATATATATATATATATATATATATATATATATATATATATATATATATACACACACACATACACACACACACACACACACATTCATACAATACATACATACATATTCATACATACATAGATACATATGCAGCTGAGATAGGCTCCAGCACCCCCCGCGACCCCGAAAGGGACAAGCGGTAGAAAATGGATGGATGGATATACATACATACAAGTGCAATAAACAGTATCATAACCACACAACCAAGCCTTCAAAACAAAATGGGTAGTTGGTAGATCCAAAGCTGATGGAAAACCCTCTTGGAATATTTTCACAACTGTTTGGGGGGGGGGAAAGTGGATGTAGCACACTCTGGCCCTACTCCAAAAGAGCGACATCTGAGCATGGTTTGGTGTGTAACAGTACTTTTAAGACAATTAAAATCTAACACGATTGACCTCAGCTTTCCAGAACAGAAAAAGCCTACAAGATGCACAAGCTCGACACTCTTCCAATTCACACGTTCTAAAGCTGCATTGTAGACGATCTGATTCAGTACATAGTAAAGTGGATTACATTCTTAATAAAGGCTGCCAGGCTGGTGTCTAGAATTAGAGAACCTTGCTGGTTAACTAGCCTACAATATAATTCTGGACTGTTAATTTCCTAACCTGCACCTCTTATCAAATCTGAGGAGCCTATAAATTTAGAAACCAGCCAATCTTAGAAACAGGCAACCATGCATTTGTTTGGAAATCAATTGTGGATAATGGAACCTCTAATGTTGAAAACCCCTAAGATGGTACAATTCACAAGATTTTTTTTAGAAAAAATACCTCAAATGTGACATCACATGAAAACTCAGCAGGTTTAAAGTACAGCTGCAGTTTGTCTTTGTAGCACCACCGCATCTGAGGAAACCTTTCAAACCACATTCTTGCAAAAGATAAAAAAAGGCTCCTAAACACATGCCTTGTCAAAAGGGAAATCATTTAACAAGCATCAGTTCAGAGGACTAAACATTTGACTATCTGTCAAATCTAACGGTCATTAACTCGTCTGCATTCAGAGAATTTGGAAGTGTTCCAGAGCTTAATGAAAGGTCTTCTCAGCATCAAAAAGGCTGCAAAAGTATGTTGGCATGAGCTGTAAATACAGGGAAGAGGCAAACCATAATGTTCCATATGTTTAGAGGCAGAGACTAATAGTTCAATAACCTTTCAAAATCAAAAATTACCACATGCATTTTGTATATTAAAAATGCAAGTCATGCTGATTTATTCATTCATTACTTAACCATTGTAACGTTGAATTTATATTCAGTAGTTTAATTTTTGGCTGTCTTCAAATAGTCAGAGATGTAAAGAACCGATTCGGAGGAGTCTGATTTGACTATCACCCTTGTAGTCGAATCGTCTGTTATTAATATTCCTTCCCCGTGTACAGCAAGAGTATTTGGAGGATAAATCGATAGGGATCATAATTTCTTCTATAAATATTTGTAAAATATTGTTGTGTGCAGACAAATAGTTTTTCGAGAGTAAAAAATAAATCTAAGTTTTGGCAGTCACTTCAGACCTCCTCACAGGGGTCATTGCTTCATGGTGAGATGTCACGGTCCTAAAATCCTTTACCACATCTGTTATTACATAAAAACTATTGGTTTATAATTTGCCAACAACAATATTTTACTAATATTGTTTGGAGGATGTCAGACAAGGAGCTTGTCGTGCCATCGTGCGCCTCTGGCTGGCAGAATCCCGCGACTGACCTGCTGTAAACTGGACATGGCGGGGACGCACGGCCCTGCCCGAAAATGTAACTCTCCTCTTGAAAAAGGTCTTCCTCTGGTTCTCATTCAGAAACGTTATTACTTTAACTTCCTCTTTTAGTCAAGCTTGATGTCCTCTTGGCCCTGCGTACCAGAGTAGACCTCACAAACTGGTTTAGCCTTTATTTTGAGGTAGAAAAAAAATCGCAATTGGGATCTTTGTTTCGTTCATTTTAATAAGATTGAATTTTGATGTACCTTAAATTACCTGGAATTATTCACATATGTAAGTGCTAGAGCAAATTAATGTCACACTACTGACAATTCAGGACCAGTACCACTACTACATATCATCTGTTTATTTCTCTTAAAGAAAACACCATACATTCAACTGATCGTCGACTTTAGGCAAAATCGAACAAATCAGATTTCACTATGAAAATCCTTATTCGAAGACAGCCGTAGTTTAATTAATTAAAACATCCCTGAAATAGGCCTATCCTTTTAATCTCACAATGTCTGTAGTTTTAACTGAAGTAGTAAATACTTCAAAAAAGGAGACTCTATAGGTCAGGTTCGCACGCCACCTGGTCTGTGGATGTTGAGACAATGAAGTTCAGTTTAATGCGACAAAAAAAAACATTGGCGACACAACCGTTTGAAGATTGAATTTCTAAAAGGAGATAATTTGTGAGCGAACAAGCTCACACAAGTCCTGTCTCTCTTGGAATACCACTTTTGTCAAGAGTCAACCAAGTCATTGTAGTGAAAAGCAGCTGCAGATGTACTAGGCTGCTGCTGCTTCTGTCAAGGAGAGAACACTCTCTCTCTCGTGTGCTTTACTTATTGACAGGAAGAGGACATTCCCAACACACGATCCGTGCAGCAATGCATCATGTTGCAGTGTGACGAAGAGTGCAAGCCACACCACAGAGGAAACTCACTTAGCAGCAATTTTATCATTCATCTGACTACCAGAAACTTATGACCATGGAAAATTGCTGAGATATAAAGTGACTGCTAAATTACAGTATCTCAACTCATTCTAGGGAGGCTGGGAATGAGGGGTAAAAAAAAAAACATATATCTGATAATATACTGCTTCCTGTGAAATATTAAATTTCAGATGATCATACCACACAGCCGCAAATTCACAGCTGTAAAATAGACACTAGTCACATAGATTGCAAATTAAAAATGTCAACAAAAAATATCCTTAAGCCTTTTTTGAAAGGTTGAAAAGCAGGTAGCTGCAGCCACAGAACGTGACTTCTATAAATAAAGGAGGCAAGTGTATAACAAGCGACTAGCGGTATGAATAATGTAAAGTGAATACATGTGATACATTCTGGCTCAGCAGAGGAAAAAGAAGGAGATGAGTGCCTTGACAAAAGTGAAGAATTTATGTAATTTTTTTATGTCCTCCATCCAGAAAGTAAATAGCAACACAGATCAACCGGACCATGTTGATGAAGACATGATGGGCACTATGGGGTACCGGGACTTCTTTTCACTCTCACAACATGAAATCTGAGAGCAACAGGAAACAAAAACACGTATTTTAAGCAAGGATGGCAACAACACAGATGTGTCCTCAAAACTGTGAAGGATCCCAAGTAACTTCTGGAACTATTTTGTTGCTTGTGCCTCATTATTGAAGCTCTGCTGGGATCAAAGGCTTGAAAACTCTTTAATTAGAGAGTGAGCAGTTGTCTCCTATAACCTGGACCTCCCACTAAATTGCCATGTTTCTGCACAATGTCACCTGAATTTATTGTGAAATTAAATACTGAAGTTGTACACAATGCAAATATAGAGCTTAATTAAATCAGAGTTTACTATTAATGTATTTATTAGTGGCAGCTCGCCATAATTAAATTTGGACCACCACAAAGATTAGTCATCCGTTTTTAGTTTTTTTTTAAGATTTGGTTTTATCGTCCCTGCTCTTTGCTCACAACAAATTATAATTGTCTTTTCACTAAAACTTTATTAGTGGCAGCTCGCTACAATTAAATTTGGACCACCACATAGAGATTTGTCATCTGTTTTTAGGTTTTTTTAAGATTTGGTTTTATCGTCCATGCTCTTTGCTCACAACAAATTATAATGATCTTGTCACTAAAACGTATCCTTCTTACTCCGTAGTGGATGATATTTTAACTCTGCTTCTTAACACACCTCATACACACATACTGTACCTGTTCATCAATATAGAGATATGAGACATATGTTGTGTGTATTATTTCTAACAACAGCACACAGTTACTTGAAGCCCAGGAAACATCCTTAATGTTTTCTTTAATCGCTCATGCATGTTCTAAAATGTGCGACAATAGGTTCATGATCTGTTAAATGAGGTTTAAAAATAGGAGATAATGTTGCTCATTTGTTATACAACAAAACAAAAAACTCAGTTTAACCTTTCCACACAGAGTTTTGCATTGGAGCTAAAAATGCAAAGTTGATGACAACTTGATAAAGCACTGACACCCGGCAACCGAATGCCACAAAGACAATCCAGTCCTGTGAAAACACTGTAATACGAAAAAAAAAAAAAGTGGAATGTCATTAAAAAAAATTGGCGTAAACCTGCAAACTCTGTCCTGCTATTCACTGTTTTACTTTGACTGTTGCGATAAAAAGCCATAGTACAACAAAGCTCAAAGGAACTTAGCCTTATATTATAAACATAATTAATTTCATTCATATGAAAAGTTTTGTAGCATTCTATGTGTAAAGATAGGTCAAGGACAGACATATCTGTATAACAGCTTTGTAAAATTTGATATCATTAAAAGATCTGTGACACTTCAAACACCGAAGGATATGGGAGCAGCAGTTTCCTGTTTCTGAGAACATGAATGAAAGGACCTTACCTCAACAGGGGGTTGAAGGTTTATGGCTTATGGTTTGCAGGACTTAACAGCCAGAAAGAAAGACAGACTCATAGACAGACCAGATAGAAATAGTCACTCAAGCTAAACTGACACAACAGAATGCCTCTAAGGCAAAGCCACCTTGTAATTTGGGTCTGTGGTAAATTCATGTGACTCCAAGAGCAAAGGAACTCATAATCCACTAGGGAGTTGTCATCTTTGTGGTGGGGACCGTTTTTTGTCGTGAAGCTTTGGTCTTCAAGCAGTAAAGCCCTAGTTATGTGAAATTATGTTGATCAACACTGCATTTCTGAAATGTAACTCTCAAAAAGAGATACAACCAAATGTAAATATTTATAAATATATTATATTACTAAAATACTTTGTTGATGAATGTGTATGATTATGTTAATTTTCAGTCACTTTAGAAACAAATAAACAATAACCTAAACCACAAAGGTCTTAATCAAAAGCATAAAGGATTCGGTTTGTGCTATAGATTTCGTGCTATACCGTCTCAGTTATCGTACGGCCAAATACCGTGCCTAACAAACAAGTCGGTTTGCCCGCGTATCATTCCATGGACTTAAGTGCCTAAACAAAGAATTCGACAAGTTTGGGACTCAGTCATGTAGTGTTGTTAATACACAGCATGTGTGCAACTGTGTTCCTGACAGGTCTTTCATTCAAAACATGCTTGTGTTAGCCTGCCATCAACTCGCTCAAAACAGTTGCACTACAAGTCAGTGTGCTTATTGAGTACTGAAAAACAACCCACCATGCAGGGCCAAAGAGAGTTGCAAATACTAATGAAAACCAAGGTATTGAACTCTGTGTTAGTGTATACAGTATGTAACTTTAAAACACACGTTGGTTGGGGTTGAAGTGTTTTCAGGCTCCAAAATGCTGCTGTCAAAATAACAATATAACACAATTTCTAATATCAATTTGACCAATGAAATACACGCAAAGCAGGAATGGGATCGGTATCCTTCTTAATGCACGTTTTTGGGGCTGAGGAGGTTAAACCAGTGATGAGCTAATTATTCAACCTAAACCATGTTACAAACAAACACAGATATGCATATCGCCTTAAGAAATGTTTTTGTAAAAAAATGTATTTGCTTAATGGTGTTAGAAATTGGAAGGATCATAATAGACCTCACCTTCTTCAGTAGTCGTGTGGAGTCCTCGCTAACCTGCATGAACCTCATGATGACATTGTTCAGGTAGATGTCGCTCAGAGTGGCATGGTCCTTACTCTCCCTCCTCACCTGGTTCAGCAGCAGGTACCAACAGTTGACAGGTGACAACAGATTCTGGTCTTTTCTAGGGAAGGAGGGAATTTCGATTCAGAACACTGAGATTTTGTCATTTTTCCTAGAAGTCTGTAACAGTCACTCAATGAGTCGGAAAATAACAGAGCCAAAGGAGCAATGCGTCATAGGCCTCCCTTGGTGTTAAATGTCCCAGATACCGCCGGCTCTAAAAGTCCTGCATATATTACAAACAACACTGATAAGTATGACACATTTGTGCCCATGACATTTCTGGGGCAGAGCTCATGCAGCTCTCTGGGCCATGCATGCTTTAAATACTCATAGAATTATCTCTTTGTGTACATGAGTATGGAGAATCTGCAGGAGTATTCTTAAAAGAAAGTTAAGAACTTTGAAGGACTTTTCACAGAAGACATGCATAATGTGTTACAGTGGAATAGAATAGCATTTTACTGTCATTGCACTTAAAAAAATACAATGAGATCAATTCCAGCAGCTTGAGATCACGCAAAAAACCCCAGCATAGTAAGCACATAAGCACATGTCGCGGCACACAAAAAACACTTAAGACTATCAACGGGGACGTCCATTGATGCATGTATTGTCTATAGGCTTGGAGGTCGCTGCGCTCTGCGTCCCCGAACAGAGAAAACATCCCAGAAGTTCTTGTAGGAGGGAGGGTTTCAGCGCATCTTTCACAGCGCTGGTGTCACCAGGATATTTACAGTAAGACCTGGCCAAAACCATTCACAGAAGGAGCCAAATTGTAAATAAGGATTATTAAATTCAGGCGAGCAAACACTTTCCAGTGGATTTGTCTGATTTTATTGACTAATCTGCCTCTCAAATTGATCACAATTTCACGTTAGAGAGTGGAAAGCTTCTCCGATATGTTATCCAATTTGCCATTCAATTCCAAGATCGCCAAAGTTTAAGTGCCCACAGCTCTGCCCAATCCGTCCATCGCGATGAACAGCCTTTGGGCTCCTTGAATGGCTGCTATCGTCTTCCGAATTTGTCGATAGGCTCAATCCAATCAGCAGATGCCCTGTTATTACAGTTAAAGTTAAAGTACCAATGATTGTCACACACACACTAGGTGTGGAGAAATTATTCTCTGCATTTGACCCATCACCCTTAATCACCCCCTGGGAGGTGAGGGGAGCAGTGGGCAACAGCAGTGGGCAACAGCAGTGGCCGCGCCCGGGAATCATTTTTTGATGATTTAACCCCCAATTCCAACTCTTGATGCTGAGTGGGAGGTAATGGGTGCCATTTTTATAGTCTTTTGTATGACTCGGCCGGGGTTTTAACTCACAACCTACCGATCTCAGGGCGGACACTCTAACCACTAGGCCACTGAGTGGTTCCAAAAAAAAATCTTTCACGTCCATGACGGAAAGAACTAAGGTCACAGACCTGGCCACTTCTCCCAAAAGACCCTCATGTATCCGGCAATAAACGTCTCGTCAGGACCGGCAGGTTCCCCAGAATCTGCGCTTCTCTTAGAGAAGATCAATGGATTTGAGAGTCCTGGTTATGCTAGTCACGTCCGTTGTGTCCTTGGGCAAGACACTTCACCCTTGCTCCTGATGGGTGCTGGTTAGCGCCTTGCATGGCAGCTCCCGCCATCAGTGTGTGAATGTGTGTGTGAATGGGTGAATGTGGAAATACTGTCAAAGCGCTTTGAGTACTTTGAAGGTAGAAAAGCACTATACAAGTATAACCCATTTATCATTTATCATATATTTATTACATTTTCAGAGAAAAGTGCAGAAGAAAGGCTCTTGAAAGTTAAGACAAGGTAAGACGAGACAAAGAAGCAAAGCAGGTGAGACAACAGAGAGGGAGGGAATTGCAACCGAGAGCCAGACAGAATTAGGGATGGCCTAAAATCTATGATGTGATGTATGTTGCACCCTCTTACGATAACGATATATATCACTATATATTATTTGGCATATAAATAACAATGTAAACAAAATAATATGTAGTCTACTTGTTAATTTACTGTTAATGTTTTGCTGTAACGCGGTTTTATCGACACTTCTGTTAAAGTGTACCTTAAAACTAGTCACCTGAAATGGTTTTCACTTCACAGGTGTGCTTGAAGCTCATCGAGAGAATACCAAGAGTGTGCAAAGCAGTAATAGAGAAAAGGGTGGCTATTTTGAAGAAACTAGAATGTAAAACATGTTTTCAGTCATTTCACCTTTTTTTGTTAAGTACATAACTCCACATATGTTCATTCATAGTTCTGATGCCTTCAGTGACAATGTACAATGTAAATAGTCATGAAAATAAAGAAAACACATTGAATGGGGAGAAGGTGTGCCCAAACTTTTGGCTTGTACTGCAGATGGAGGTTTTTGGATGTTTTTTTAAGAGAGCTTTATAGGCGGAATAGAACAAATCCCATTACCTTGATTGTTAGCTGACTTTTGCTAGCGTTTATTTACGAGTTAGAATTCTTGAAATATAGAAAAGCATGTGTGCTTGTCTCACATAAGAATTATGAATGATATAAAAACATTTGGAACAAAGTAAATATTTAAGATCATTAAATGATTACATTTTTGATTAAAGTTGTAATCAGACAAAAACACAGGATGGTGGTGTCACAATATAATTTCAATATTTAAATTACTTCCTACTATTGGTTCCGATTTAAATCTTTTGGTTTTTGCCCTTAAAGCCCTCCGGTGTCCAGGGACTTATTTCCTGAGTTTGTGAACAATAACAAAAAGCTGACTAAAAATATCAATCCAACTAAGGTAGTATCAACTTCATAGTGTTAATTTACTTTGAATTGTTACTATCAATATTTTTATAGATTCACCTTCCTTTGTTTACATTCACGAGCTCGAGCTTGCATTTAGCATATGCTCCTCCTACGGTGTATAGTGTAGCATGTTGAGCTATTCATTATCATCTGGCGGTGACACAATGTATTTATTTGCTGCCATGGAGGCGATGATTGCTGTTTTAGAAATGGCTTTGCTGCACTCTGGAGGGACATTAGCCACTAGCGAGGACGCTACATTGCAATGGCATTCATTTGCTTGTCGCTGTCAAATTTGTGGGAAATTGCTACAATTTGCAATAAACATCCATTATCACAATACAACGATTGTATTAAAAGGTTTATCGTTAGCCAAATTTATATAATATGTCGCCTATATCGTGCGACCCTATGTTAGAGCACATTAAAATAATAGGCATCCCACTGACAAGCTGTGCTGCTGTTCTCTAGTAAACTGTCCAGACCAGAGTGAGTTGGAGCACTGCAATCACTCCGCCCTCAAGGCACACATTCTCTGGGTTAATCCATTACAGAAGAACATGAGTGTGAATATCTGTGCGTGCCTTTGGGGGAAGTTCTGAGGCTGAGTGAGGGGTCAAGTCTTACAGGAACCATATGAAGAATGCCCTCTGCTCTTGCCCCACAAGAACAGTTTATACAGACAGGCAGCCCTTGTCAACACAACAGGTGAAAAACACAGAATTTGGCAAATGACCTGGCCTTGAACTGGCCTTTCAGTATTTGTACCCCATCTGCTGCAAGGACAGAAGGTGGGCATTGTTGAATAACTGATAAACATAACAAATGGGCAAAAAGTTCATTGAAAAAAATTGCAAAAACAGGATGTAAATTCCAAAAAGCCCAGGAAAAGTGATGTACTGGAGCTGCGTGATTGAGCTAGCCATGTGCAAAGAGAGTGTAGGATGGGGGGGGAAAAAGCAAAGAAAAAAACAAATAAGTAAAGTGACGCAAAAGATAAATGGTACTGGACAGCATCACAGACACTTCTGTCAAAGGGCAATTACTATATACTCTTCCTGCATTATGTATCAGTTGATCCACTCTGATGGAACGATAGCACGTTTGTGTGTTTATTAATTCATACTTTCTTTTTGCACTTGACTATGTATATATTATGTCCAGGTGTCCACAAGGCACAAACATGACGCTGGACAAAGTATATCTTGAGCTTTTTCAAAAATGGTGACATAATGACAGCAGTTTCCATCTCCCTGGATTGTGTTGTTCCCCAATTTGAAGTCAATACTTAAGTCAATCTAATTAAGGTTATGAGCAAAAAAATAGTAACATATGCTCTATACGAAACAATGACCATACAATTGCGCACGCACACTGGAGTATGTTTGTACTGTATAGTATTTTATATGAAGCGACTTGGCCAGAGGTCTAACATTGGGAGTTGCTCACCCCACATAATACCAGGAAAATCTCCCAATGTCATCACTTCCTCCTTGCCTTGGGCAGGAACTGGGTCAGACAGACAGACAGATAGAGGGGCCATAAGGAGATACTATGCGGTTATTACACAAACAACTGTCCACAAAGGGCGTAAAAGGAGCAAAAATAACCTGTATGTTAAACTTTTGGCTGCGGTTACTGTTTTGAATGTGTGTTCTGGTCTTTCATGTAGTCTAAATCAAGGAGGTCAACATAAAAGAATGCCCAGAGGACAGTGTGGGCTGCTGGTAGTGAAGGATTGCCACGTCCTTTCTGCAGGATATTGAAACATGAGATCTTATCAACAGCAAGGCAAAATGGTAAAGTCTTCCAGTAACTCTCTGATAATGTATTTCATTAAAAAAACAGCAGCAGAAGTTTTTACAGCTGCAGCACAGGAACTGACATTTCACTTACCGAATTTTTCGGACTATAAGTCACAGTTTTTTTTCATAATTTGGCCGGGGGTGCGACTTATACTCAGGAGCAACTTGTGTGTGAAATTGTTAAAACATTACCATAAAATATCAAATAATATTTCGCTCATTCATGTAAGAGACAAGACGTACTGTATAAGATTTAATCGGATTTAGCGATTAGGAGTGACAGATTGTTTGGTAAACGTATAGCATGTTCTATATGTTATAGTTGTTTGAATGACTCTTACCATAATATGTTACGTTAACATACCAGGCACGTTCTCAGTTGGTTATTTATGCGTCATATAACGTACACTTACTTATTCAGCCTATTCACTATTCTTTATTTATTTTAAATTGCCTTTCAAATGTCTATTCTTGGTGTTGGGTTTTATCAAATAAATTTCCCCAAAAAATGCGACTTATACTACAGTGCGACTTATGTGTTTTTTCCCTTCTTTGCTATGTATTTTCGGCCGGTGCGACTTATACTCCGGAGCGACTTATACTCCGAAAAATACAGTATATCCTTTTTACCAAGTAAAAATGTTTTTTTAACACCTGGTGTGTATAAAAAAAAAAGGGCAAAACAGCACAAACTTGATTTCCTTTAACTTTCAACTGTTTTACACATCTTTTAAATCAGAATAGATTTATCATCCAAAAACATCCATTATTGTCTAAATAGTTGGGAAATAGGGTTGTCTGATAAAATTATTTTGGTACCGATACCAAAATGGATTTCGATATTTTTTGATACTTTTCAAAAATAAAAGGGACCACAAAATGTTTTCTTTTATTTTAATAGAAAATCTTCTATTTTAAGTATGAAGAATTTTGACATAAAATAAGATAGTGAACACTCTAGACAACTACTCTTTTAGTAGTAAGTAAGCAGACAAAAGCTCCTAATATGGCTTTTGACATATGTAGTAACATATATGTCTCATTCTATTGATTTGTCAAAATTATGAGGGACAACCGGTAAAAAATGTATTATTAATCTAATTGTCCATTTACTGTTAATATCCGCTTACTTTCTGTTTTAACATGTTCTATCTACACTTCTGTTAAAATGTAATTAGCACTCATTCCTTTGTTGTTTGGATACTTTACATTAGTTACTAATACGGATATTAGTGGGGTTTTTTTGTATTTCATCTTCAATCTATACATATTAGTGAGCAATATGTAGTATTTATTTTTTCATTACGCTTTACTTTTGTAACTATGTAAAAACCTGCACTGCAACAATGTAATTTCCCCATTGTTTGATGAATAAAAGGTCTATCCTATCCTATTACACATTTTGGTATTATCTATATATATATATATCTATATACTGTGTGTATATATACAGTATATATATATATACAGTATATATATATATATATACTAGGGGTGTAACGGTACACAAAAATTTCAGTTCAGTACGTACCTCGGTTTAGAAGTTACGGTTCGGTTCATTTTTGGTACAGTAAAAAAACAACAAAATATACATTTTTTGGTTATTTATTTACCAAAGGAGTAAAGGGTGGTTATTTTGAAGAAACTAGAAAATAAAACATATTTTGAGTAATTTCAACTTTTTTGTTAAGTACATAACTCTACATATGTTCATTCATAGTTTTGATGCCTTCAGTGACAATCTACAATGTGAAAAGTCGTGAAAATAAAGAAAACACATTGAATGAAAAGGTGTGTCCAAACTTTTGGCCTGTAATGTATGTTATTACTAATATAACAATACATTTGTTTTTTTAAGATATGTATAAAATTTTTACCCTTTTAATATATATATATATATATATATATATATATATATATATATATGCGCATCATTGCCTATTATGCAAATTGTAGGATGTTGTCATATTGGTCACGCCCAAGCCCTAGCCAGTAAAAATTAAGGAAAAGTTCAAAGTCCCTATCAGATGGTAAAATATGTAAGTATTCCAGCTAAGCGGAAATATGTAAAACATGAGGTATTGACTTTTTGTGTATTCAAGAGTAGGTTGCACATTAAATCTGTATTCTGTATAATGGGGAACAAGAACAGAATTGTCCCACATTTGAAAAATATGTCACATATTGACTTAAAGTATATTATTTCAACTTGCTGCAGAATTGCTGTTCCTCTAAAAGGCCCAGCAGGGGCTCCCCACAGAATGTTGCTTGTCTAGACTAATTACCCAGAAATTCTAGCTAGTCATTGTGGTGCTATTTTAACATTTTGCTACTCTGCCAAGCTGACCTGCCATATGAACACGGACTTAAGGCTTCAGGCCGAGTGAAAACTCATTTTTTTCACACCACAGACAAATCTGTCCAACAAAAACAGGCCAGAGATCGTGATCACAAAGGCTTCACTGTGCGTGTGCCGTTTATGTGAGCACGGAAATACAGACCTCATGGTTTAAAACACACAGGAGAATTTTTTATGCTGTTTAAATGTCTTGTGTTTGTTTAAGAAATATGCTCTTGTGACCATACACCATTCAATGAAAACCCCAGAGCCAATCCGCTCACACTTACAGCTGCTAGAGCTATTGGAGCTTCATACAGCAAGCAAAATCTATTTACAGGCGGTAAGAAAAGTATAAGTTGTATTTTTATTCTCACCACTAGCTGATACCATATGCTAATGTCTGCATTTTTAACAAGTACACTTCATCGGTGCAAAGTGGGTCAAGGGAGTAAAGAGAAGAAATAGGCAGTACAAAAATAAAAGTAGACCAATTTCAGCAGTTAGTACCTTCATGCATTTTCTTAATGTCCTGCCTTAACTTTCTGTATAAAAGATGACACTATAACCATATCAGAACCGTGTCCGCTCATCAATTTTACACAGACAACAACACTCAGCAGATGTATTACAACATATAAATGGGAACATTGCTATTGACTTACAAAGGCTGCATTTTTAACACAGCTCTTGTACAGGATCCAATGAGATCAATTTTGTGACAGACCATCAAATATATTTAAGTGATGTCTTGCTCTTTTGTATAAACAGTGTCTCACACACATGCACACACACACCTAAAAGTGTCCCCACAATATGTGACAACATTAAGTAAACACATAAAAACCATAAGGATCAGTCAACTCACTTATACTGCTGGTGGTCCTTAGTGCTGCGAGTCTTGGCCATGAAGCGTTCAGCCAGTTTCTCCAGGTTTCTGGAGTATTCCATCTCAATCTCCGCCTTCTTCCTGAAGAAATCCTGAAGGTCCTGCAATAGCTGGACCCTCATCTCTGTCTGCTGGTCCATGCATTTCTGCTGTTCCACTAACTGGGCCCGGATTTCTGATAAAGAACAAACACAAAATGCATCAGAATAAAGCCGCAACGTGGCACTTTGTCTTTGTCCAGTTTTAACATTGCATGCGGGGTATGTCACATTGGTCCATCTTACTCAGGTGAAATTTTTATCCACATATGTTTGAGGCCTGGTTTATATAGTCAAAGGATGTACAATTTGTTTTCAAACTGGACACATGGAGAGAAGAATAGAAACAGAAATCGGGTCACTTCAACTACGTATTGTCAATGTATCCGAGAATTAAACACTCATCCATCCATCCATCCATTTTCTACCGCTTATTCCCTTCGGGGTTGCGGGGGGCGCTGGAGCCTATCTCAGCTACAATCGGGCGGAAGGCGGGCTACACCCTGGACAAGTCGCCACCTCATCACAGGGCCAACACAGATAGATCCTGTGTTAATAAATACTGGAGAAAGCACACAAGTTAAGTGTAAAGGAATTGTATTATATTTGCATAATAAACAAACACAATTATTTATTAAGGAGAAATTTAGTATCACTAATTTGCAGGTAAGACAAAATTCAGGTGTGATAAGTTGCGGCTGTTTGTTTTGATAGCTTAGCATATGCTGACCTACATTGGATTGTTTTTTGTGTCTCTATTGCACAAAATGAATCAGAGTGGCCTGCAGCATCTCTCAATGTTGTAGTTTTGTTCATCTGTACCCTAGGTGGATTAAAAAGTATGGACACCCCTGTTAACTATTTCACAGTGTATAGACTGCATATATATTTTTTCATATTTATTTGTTTTAGAGAATTGTATTAGAGCATTACCTCCAAGCATTTGATAGTTTCATTTATTAAATTCTAAAACTTTTTAAAGCCGTTTACACAAAAAGCTCAAACATTTTAGGATTTGTATTTTGTTCCCTTACTTTGCCAAAAAATAACTAAACCTTGACCTTTAAACGAACCGTGATTGCACCGTACCATTACATCTACTAGGGGTAGAAGGTTCACTGAACCCATGTACACATGTACCGTATTTTTCGGACTATAAGTCGCAGTTTTTTTCATAGTTATACTCAGGAGCGACTTATGTGTGAAATTATTAACACATTACCGTAAAAAAATCTAATAATATTAATTAGCTCATTCATGTAAGAGACTAGACGTATAAGATTTCCTGGGATTTAGCAATTAGGAGTGACAGATTGTTTGGTAAACATATAGCATGTTCGATATGTTATAGTTATTTGAATGACTCTTACCATAATATGTTACGTTAACATACCAGGCACGTTCTCAGTTGGTTATTTATGCGTCATATAACGTACACTTATTCAGCCTGTTGTTCACTATTCTTTATTTATTTTAAATTGCCTTTCAAATGTCTATTCTTGGTGTTGGGTTTTATCAAATAAATTTCCCCCAAAAATGCGACTTATATATGTTTTTTTCCTTCTTTATTATGCATTTTCGGCCGGTGCGACTTATACTGCGGAGATATTTATACTCCGAAAAATACGGTATATCAATAATCCACAATTATCAGTATATTATTAGTTTTCTTTATTTAAATCAAAACAAAAATACCTGTTAATTAAATGCAAAACTCTTTACATTTACTGGTGCAATACCTCATTGAACAAATTTTATCAGTATTTTTAGTCAAAGCATAATCATTTTGTAACAGAAATGTACCAATGAGTGCTTTAAACTTTTTTGAGCATTTTTGCCTATAATTCACAATCCTTATGAGAGACAAGAACACGCGTTTTTTAATGCATTCTTACTCGTAAATAAGCATAAATAAAAGTATGCTTACAATTGAGCCAATAGAAGCTATGACGTCATTGGTTTTATTCCTACCGTAAAACCCAATAAATAACCATCCAAAAAGCGCCAACAATACCCATTTACATTTCATAACCTGAATATCAACCAATTATTAGGGATATTGTTGTTATAAGTGCTAACGTTAAATAACTATTTTTAGCGGTGCATTGTCACAGAGGGGTAACTTCCTTATGCTGGCTGTATTGACATTATCAGCTGGTGAGCTGCTTTCTCGCCTCGGCACTGGTGAAAGTTTATTCTAGATCATAAATAATGTCTCATCTTGATAGTAAAATGGTGTGGACACAAACTGAGAAGTTGGTACACTTTGACAGCCAACTTTGACCCGGACATGGCGAAAAAGACATGAAAAGACGCTTTGTTCCACACCCCTTTTTTATTCGCGAGAATTATGAGTCATTTTTCATCTAAATGGGAATATATCAACATCCCAACAGTCGGCATCCCTGCAGTGAAAGCAGGGATTGTTAAGTAAGTGATGTTTTATTAGGTTTGTTGGCTCTCGTGATGACTGCAGTGAGTAGCAATCAGTGATGTTAAAGGAAAAAAGCATTTGTGGAATTAATGCGCCGCCATGTGCTTAAAATGACCAAAATATGTCATTATTACATGATATTATGAATGTGCCTGTTACTACATTACACATACTTACAGTGAATATATACAACCTTAATGGAGGTTTTTTGATGTTTTTGAAGCGCTTTATAGGCAAAATAGCTCCATTGTAAGCAGAATTTTGCTCGCAATTATTTATTTGTTAGAATGCCTAAAAAAAGAAAAACATATGTGTGCTTGTCTTACATAAGGATTCTATCAATATACTATTGGCGGCGGGGATATGGCTAGGGGTGTGGTGGGGGATGGTCAATACAACACAATTTTATCATTTGCCTATATTTTATTAAAAATAATATACACAGACTTAAAAAACAAATCTGTGTCGAAAAAGTAACGAGGAAAAACCGCAAACACATAGCATCAGCTCAAAGTTAGTAGTAGTGATGGCGCTCTATAGTCATGTGAGTGCCTTTTGACCAATCTTTGAGATCGCCTGAAACCAAGTTGGCCATACTCTCTTTATACACGACTCCAGGGGAAACCCTGCTGTTTTTCTGAAGACAACTAATCCTCTTGGCAAAACACTTCAAGTTAGTTGAAAATTCTGAGGAAAAAAATTATGCATTTTCAAAAAGACCATGAAGAACACAACAAACTTAGACTTTGTCTCAGTATATTTACAAAGCCATTAAACTTTAAGCACTTCCCGTTTAGCATTCTCATGTTGGCAGTTCATTAAAGACGTGTTTGGAAAAACATCTGAGTGTTTTCTCAAGCCGCCACATTGGTAACATCCACAACTCCCACAACGCATTCATTTGTCATCATTCAAATATTATAAATATAATACAATCTAAACAATTGTCAAGCTGACACCATAATAGCCGAATTAAAGGTAACATAACTACAAATGTAACCAATGTGAACATGGTAGATTTAAGCATAAAATAAAATAGAACAAACAACTAATTCAGAAACACACATTTTTACAATGGAGTTCAGAGTGCACATCGTGCCATCAACAAATTGCGAGTGCTGCACAGAATTCTAACTACAAATATGCTGGTCATATTAAACTTAAGTCTTGCATCTTACCGTTTCCTTATTTTATCTATTGAGTGGATAATTTGCAATAAAAAAAGGATTGTGCATCACTGCAGCCTTAGTCTGCCCCCAGCCACAAAACTGCAGCTGATTGCTTGCACCTGCGCTGATTCCCCTAGCTCAGCCAATCCAGAGGGCACTTAAAGTCAGCTGACGCGTCATCTTTAAACAGCGTGATGTGGGTTACACTGAAATTGCTATTGCGTCATCCAGTGGACACATTTATAACAGCAGTTTTTTTCATGAAAAAATTGCAGCCCATTTTTATACTTTACAAACTCATTTTGCTGGCCGCGGGCCGGATTAAACATGTTGGTGGACCTTACACAGCCCGTGGGCCGTACGTTTGACACTCCAGCTCAAGAATCATGATTAATCACAGGTTATTATTTGCTTGCATAAATACAATTTGCTTAAGAAAATATATATATGGATAACAATTTAATTTTGGAGTCAAAATGTCATACAGTAAAATGTTTTAAATGTTTTATTGAACTGCAAGCCATTGATTTGCTTAGAACTTGGTGACAGTAAATATAGTAAGAATTAAGTGCATATTTTTGTTTTTCTTGTCTTAAATATTCCATGCTTAACTTAACAGAACACAAATAAACATATTTGTTTAAGAAGAGTATGCCCTGCTTAACTTAAAACAGAATACATTCAGTGTGCAGCTTTATGATAGGGCAGGTCTCTAACTTTCACCACCAAAAAAAATACTTTGCCAAAACGAGGGGTGAGATATTTGTTGTTCATAAATGTGACTGATAACATTTCAATTGTGCTTTATTTATGAAGGAGATCTCCTCTCAGTGAGGTTATTGTCTCTATGCTATATTGTGTAATTTGTTATTAAATAAAAGCATCACACTATTTGATAGCTCATTATTGAGGAATAAATGGCACGGCACTTACTGTATAGTTTAAGCCACATACCTGTCGCCTACATAGGGGGGAAAACCATAGGTGTAATACTTTAAGTGAATATGACGTGTGCTCGACCTTGGACCAACTGCACTCAGTGACGAAACAAACACGCTCACATAAATATTGCGCTTATTGCAACCATAGACTGCTGTCGTAATCAGGGATCCACTAGCATCCATAATTACAGTAGTTTTAAATAGCTTTGGACAAATCCAACATGACTGAGTTCAAAAGTAATCCTTGTTATTGTAATACTTGTCTACTAATACAATATGCATGTTTGCGATCCTGAGGTCACAAATTCATCAATTATTTGATATTCTATGCAATATATTCTCTGTATGTTTCAAGTCTGGAGGCTTCTGTGATGAGGGATTTTTGTAAAATACAAAGCCTCCTGTGATCTTTGCAGACAAAAAGATTGAGAGAAGACAAGAACAGCTACTTTACATGTAAAATCTGTTGACAAAAGCCTATATTGTACATGATACCGATAAACATCAATGCAGTCAAAAGGCAACTGATTTTTCTAAAGTTATCTATCACAATACAATCCACACACACTTGGTGTTCTTTGATAATATAACATTTTTGTCATGGTGACAGAATCAGCTTTAGAAAGGGCCATAAAGCTGTCAGCAACAAATCTAGCTGACTGATAGTTTCAGTCAATGTGCCCCAAAGAGCACACGCTGTTGATACGGACAATGAAATAGCACTGTATGGTCTCTGCTGTGATCAGGTTGGACTATAGTCCCTTTGTTTCTAAACTGGATGATACCCAAATGTTTCTGTGCAGGCCACATCACATTATTCCCAATGCCACTTTCATAATGACAAATATGTTCAAAATAGCAGCTCTGACAATTCTTTTGTTCAAGAAATTGCCGAGCTAGATGGGTACTAGTCCACAAGCTTTATAGCTTTAGTACATTTCACCCACTGTTGTACTGCCAGTACGAGGACACAGCATTTTATACTGGGTCTTCTTGCAATTTCTAAAAAGTTACTTGTGGTGAAAGCAGGAACACATTTTCATAAAAGTCGAAGTCTCAAAATAGTTTTTACAGTTTTCCCAAGTTGATTACTGCCTCTGCCAACAACTATCTAGGGCACGCCGAACCACATCAATTGTGAGGTTGCGTTTGCAGAGTCTTGAGGGGAACCTGAAAAGGCAGCAGGAGATGAAGTATGGCTTTGGTCATCTGTTTGGCACTAGAGGAAATCCTCACCACCCTGTTTAAGATTTGATGTACAACATGCAAGGCACCATCAAAGCTAATTACATAACACACAAAAATTATTAAAACCCAACATGTCAATGATTCTTTATTGTCAACACAAACTTTCAATTGAGAGTGTGAGTGGAATCGTATGGCAAAAAGAGCTAATTATCCATGGTATGCCGTAAAATGTTAAGCATCCCTATAAATCAGCCAATAGCTGCAGTGCTGTGTCTATATAGTGAAGTTAGTCACTTTTACAAACCTTTGAATCTGGATCGCAAAAAAAAAAAGCTCTTTCATTCACGGTTACATACTGTAGATGAGCTAAAGGGGTATTTGACTTCAGGTGATTTCATTATTTTACCTGAAAATATCAGAATCTGCTCCAAATGGAAATACACAAGTAGCAGCTACAAGAGGAAGAGCCTTTTTTTTCTAAATGGTTAGTTACAAAGCTACTAAGAAATATGAAAGACCACATGGTGTCTTTAAATTGTTCTGTAAAGAACTTCTGTTGTACATTGTGCCTCTTTATTTGTCACTATATGTGATACACGCACACATTAAAAGGTCAATCCCACTTAAGGTTTTTTAGTAAGGCGCCCAGTCCTTTGAAATAGTAACTGTGCTGGATAAAATAAAAAAAGATCACATCATAGCCAAACTTACACACAGCATTTTTGCTGCTTAGTAAGGCATTTTATCTCAAATTATTAGAGTTGGCAGTGCGAAAACCATTACGACATCTGACCGACATGATCTTGGCTTTCAAAACCACAGGCAAAGTTCCAATGGAAGCGCTTGCAGGCTACAGTGATCCTGAAAATGGCTGCTAAAATAGAGTGGAAATTAGCTTGAACCAGAATGCTCAGTTTATATTAAAAGTGCTGAATCTATGCAAAATTATATTTTCTCATGCAGAGTAATGATCCTGTGCACATGGACTCCATGAGATATAAATTAGCAGTAACATTTCAAAGTAGCCCCACTCATTGAAATTGATTCAATTCTTGACCCTACCAAAACACCACAATTTGAACATGTAACATGCCTTATGTAAAGAAAAACTTTTAGACAAGAACATTGTCTTAAAGGCATGACAAGATCATGTACTACAAACAACTACAGTGGACCGTCGATTCACGAACGCCTCTACTTGCGTCCTTTTTGGTTTATGAACATTTACATTGCACCAAATATGCCTCTTTGTGTGGACCATGTCGTGATGTACAAACGCTTCATTCATTCATTTTGCATGCTGCTTGGGGGGGGGGGTTAGGTTTGGTTCGTAGGATATGTACAGCGAGCTCAGAAAGCATAAGAACAAGTATATACATTTGATTATTTACAATCCGGGGAGGTGGGATGTGGTGGGGGGAGGGTGTCTAGGGTTGTAGTTGCCTGGAGGTGTCTAAGTGGAGCCACTGCTCTTTTATTACTCCAAAACTCTGAGTGTTCAACAATGCCTCGAATATTCCCAGACACAAGGTACAATTATTTTCCTTATTTTGTTTTTTGGTTTTGGAGCGCACCAATAAAACGCACGAAAATCAAGGTTCCATTGTACATTAGTTTTATGAAATAATCTAATCATTTTGTTCTGCATTTACCTTGAAGACCAGACTAATGCAGTGTCTCCTTTGGGCTGCTTCTCCTTCCAGTGTTGCCAATACGACTTGTTATAAGCAACTTGTTTTCATGGTTGCTTGTTTCTCTTGTGACCACTGTCGTCTCAATCGTGTAACAATAGGAACTAAGATATCGCTGTTTTTGTTCCATGTGGACGTATTTGAGTTACCAAGCGGAGAGGTCAGTATTGACAAGTGATATGTTTGTCTGTGTACCAACAGCTTGTGTGATGCGTACTGACACTACGGTGGGGCTGACTCACCGGGTCAGCTGCGAACTGGTGGGATTTTTTTAATGGTTTGTTTCTCTGATTTGGTCCTCCGTTTCTTCAACTTTGCACAAGCTTTTTTAGTCTTGATGGTTGGATGGCAGGATTGTGTCGCTCTCTGTGTGGTGCTCAAACACAACACGTCAACTATCGAATCAAAACTTACGTTTGTTTCTTCTGTAAATTAGGCAGGAACAACAACGTGTAACAATCACTACGTTTCCATGCACTAAATTAGTCTGATTTCTCAAATAGTTAGTTTTTTTGTATTTTCATACCTATGTGTGAAGTCCAAGTGTCCATGCACACTCTCTAATGAGACCATTGGTCATATGCCGCTGATAACTGAATTACTTTTCTGGTTGTCCTATGACGTCACATTAGGATTTGCGGATCCTTAAAACATCCGCTGTAATACTGGCACATAGTATAAATATTCTGTCTCAAATGGCTATGCTGATGTTAAATAGCAGACAACGACAATACATTATCTTGGATTGCGCTACAACCAAGAATGTATCGGGTCGGATGCAAAGAAAGGTGGCGGAAGAGTTTTTCAAAATAATTTTCAGACGGAGATCATGGAAACAAAACTTTATAACGTCTTAAAGTTCATTCAAAAGGCTCTGTGGATTGATGGAAGGAGTTTTAAATCCGAAGGAAAAGACCGTTAGTGCCCCGACTGAAATCGAGAAGGTTTCTATTTTTCTGGACTATCTTGCCCGTTTTGCGGGAAGTTAATCAGTTGGGTTGCACAAATGCAGTGTGAAGAGGTTTGTGTACGCTTTATTATTCGCCTTTACTATACCTGCTTCATTATCTTTCATCGTATTTTGTTCGGGAGTCCGAATTAAGGCGGCATTTTACATTTCCTTCGCTACCTTTTCATTTAATTTATTTCTTTATTTCAGGCAATTACATTAAAAACAATAAGTACAAGGTAGACAACACGTAATAATATAAATTAATATAATGCAAAAGGTAATGTACAGTATGTAAGCATGATGGTCCAGTTTTGCCTGAAAGGGAGTGGGAAGAAGATAATGTATTTAATCCCACCCCCAGTTCTCAATTCAGTGATTAATACATTGAGTTTGACTGTTACTTTGTTTAAGGATTACAATGCAAATGTTGTATCATGGTGGCATTACCACAGGTAACAATAATTATTACACTGTAACAATAATTTGCATTAACAATGTAGGAAGAATGAACATACCAACAATGGTAATAGACAAAATACCAACAATGGTAGTAGACAAAATACCAACAATGATAATAGACAACATAGCAATAATGGTAAGGAAACATTGAGCACATGTTAACACTTTGAAACAGAGTACAACAGCAGGTCAAATTAAAGACCCTCATCTCTATATTTGAACCAGACCCGATGTTTGTATAATAATTTCAATCGATTACCTTCCTAAAGAAAAACGTTTTCTTTTTCTCTACCACCGATGCGTTTCAAAATGTTCTGTTCTTTTAATTTGTGAAGCAAAAAAACAGTATCCCCTTCATTAGAATTGCTGCTATTTTTGGTGAATGGTATCTGCTTTTGGGTTGTATCCCGCGTATTGAGACTGATGCACGCGCGATACGAAGGGTCCCCTACAGCGGTCGAGAGATCTGGTTTCTAATCTCATAATCCAGGTGTGTAAATCCGATTTTTCAAAAACCAAACATGATCGGATTAAGGTGTTTCCATGGGTTGTAGGAGGCTTATTCTGAGCCGAACTATTTGAGAAATCGGACTAATTTAGTGCATGGACATGTACTGACTTTATTAACTCTTTAGTGTTCAAACAGCAAAACCCTGTGACAAATATTATTTCAATTGACGGTGAAAATGTTTGTAACTCAAGGTATGCTCGAAACTTAAAGCGTAACAAATATCTGAGAGACAGCTCATATCAAGTAACATGTAACTGCACTTTTTTCTGGGAATTTTGCCTATCATTCAGAATACTTATGTAAGATAAGAACACATATGTGTTTCTTCTTTTTAATGCGTTCAAATTTGTAATATACCGCAAGTATGAGGTGGCCTAAACAATGCTGCCAATGGGAGTACTCTACTTTGCCCATAAAGCCCTCTAAAACATCCAAAAACTGACAACATTCATCCATTTTACATGTTGTGACCTGAATATTAACCAAGTATTAGCGATATTATTATTATACGCTTAGTGGTGCTGTGATCAAGCTAGCTAACTAGATTAGGCAGCTACCGTGTTAAGGTACCCGTAAATTGAGGTACCATTGCACTCGAAAGCATTTAAACTTAAAGCACTAATTGGTGCATTATTATATTACAGCATTTGTATGCTTTGACTTGAAAACTGGGTAAAATTGTGCAATTATGCATTCTATCAATAGATTTGTGCATTTAATTACCAAATATTTTATTCACTCAGACTAAAAACACACTATGTTGTTGAAATAAGTGTAAATATAATGATATCCAAAGTATGGGCCAGGGGCTATTTGTGGCCCACGGCTAATTTTTTTGGGCCCTTGACAGGTTTTGAAAATTAAATACAATTATTATTAATGCGGTGTATTCAATGTATATATAGGTGTACTACGTCACCTATAACACAAAAGCTAAAATTATGTTTTTTTTCTAAAGTAGTTTTGCATATACTGATGTACACTGAATTGAGTTTTAGCATCTTTAATGTAAGAAATGTATCAAAGCCGCCCCTCGCACTCTTTTAGTTTTTAGTATGCGGCTTCGGTAAAAAAATGTTTGGCCACCTGTGATGTAAATGGTCAAAAAACGGAATTCTAAAAACTTAAAACAATTTTTGAAAAAAATGGAAACAAATTAAAACAGATTTCATAGGGCCTGAATATATTATGATGATGAGTGAAAAACACAATGCAATGGGGGCGAACATACAGCAGAAGATGATCTCCATGCAACTGAAAATTACATAAAAACACCCAAACCTCAAACTTTTATGTTGGGCAGCAAACCCAACAAGGACTAACAGTAGGCTTTTAACCCCATTTCAACCCAATAGTGACTTTAACAGATGTGGAACTAGACAATTATAAACATCAATTATATAACATCAGTCTGAATAGGAAAATACAAAAAAGTCATGTCCCTGTTATAGAAATGTGAAATCATGCCTGCACAATAGTTCTAAATGGCATATAAACCTAAAAACAACGGCTGGGACCACCTCTCCAGAAAATAGGCCTTTGCCGAATAAGAGCTAAATCACAAGTGACATTATGGCAGTCTGTAAGTTTTGATCCAAACTAAATTTGAACGAGTAAGGCTTTAAATACTGGGAGTAGTAAATTGTTTATTCAGCAGCAGATTAACATCAAAACGCTCTGTTTGATATGGACATCAGTGTGATGTTGTATTTTGTGAATGGAATGTACTGCTCCCAAAGTGCATGTTAATATAATTACTACAAAACTACTACTATTACTGTGTTTTAAGTAAATATAGATGTACTGTACTACATAATTATCTGTATGGATGTTGCGTATGTGTTGTCATCCTGATTGAAAAAAAAACAAAACTTTAGTTTAACCACATCTGGCTGTGCCTGTGCTTTTTTATTGGGGATGTGAAGAGATAAAAAGGCTAAAACGCAAATGTTGACTCACTCCCAACAAAGTTAACCTCAGGCGAAAGACTTGGCACTACAATCCTTCAGCTCATAGCTTGAACTGTTTGTTTAGGATGACAAAACTGTGAAAACATTTGAATACTGATGTAAACAATTATAGTTGCATCGAGCGCTCGACTCTCATTTATATTCTGTTGCTTTGATTAATTGTTTAATGACTATTAAATTTGAGAAAATCCAGACTGCACGGAGTGCCCGAAACTTTAAATATGCGCACATAGCTCTCTCACGACCACTGCAATAGAGTGCACGAGTGTGATGCAATTTCAATGTTGACAATGTGCATTTAGAAAAAAAGAATAATAATGGCAAGCAGAAAAAAAAAAGTTCATTTAAAAAATTCTGCCTAAAATACACATTGAGGTTAGAAAGTCTGATTAACTGTACAAAACAACTGATGGATTACACAATTACTAAAATAATCGTTTGCTGCACCCCTAAATGTAACAAATAGCAGTATTAATGATAAACCAAGGTTAAACTTCCGGCGGTTAGTGTTGCCATTGCAAATTGAAATTTTCATAAAACCATGATTGATAACAACACTTTGAAAAACTCACCTACAGAGAAGCAAGCTAGCATGCTAATCACAAGCGATCTTACATACTAACGTGAATACAAGACACATTAACGTCTTTCCCCATTACAAACGTCATAACCTCAATCTAAACTTGTCTAAACACATTGTTGTCTGAGCAATTAAGCCAGGGTTTCTCCGACAGGTAATTGATCGTGGCACACTGCCACGGCAAAATAAAAGCCCCCCACACCTCAAAATTTGTATCCATCCATCCATCCATCCATCTTCTTCCGCTTAGCCGAGGTCGGGTCGCGGGGGCAGCAGCTTAAGCAGGGAAGCCCAGACTTCCCTCTCCCCAGCCACTTCATCCAGCTCCTCCCAGGGGATCCCGAGGCGTTCCCAGGCCAGCCGGGAGAGATAGTCTTCCCAGCGTGTCCTGGGTCTTCCCCGTGGCCTCCTACCGGTCGGACGTGCCCGAAACACCTTCCTAGGGAGGTGTTCGGGTGGCATCCTGACCAGATGCCCGAACCACCTCATCTGGCTCCTCTCGATGTGGAGGAGCAGCGGCTTTACTTTGAGCTCCCCCCGAATGACAGAGCTTCTCACCCTATCTCTAAGGGAGAGCCCCGCCACTCGGCGGAGGAAACTCATTTCGGCCGCTTGTACCCGTGATCTTGTCCTTTCGGTCATGACCCAAAGCTCATGACCATAGGTGAGGATGGGAACGTAGATCGACCGGTAAATCGAGAGCTTTGCCTTCCGGCTCAGCTCCTTCTTCACCACAACGGATCGATACTGCGTTCGCATTATTGAAGATGCCGCACCGATCCGCCTGTCGATCTCACGATCCACTCTTCCCCCACTCGTGAACAAGACTCCGAAGTACTTGAACTCCTCCACTTGGGGCAAGATCTCCTCCCCAACCCGGAGATGGCACTTCACCCTTTTCCGGGAGAGAACCATGGACTCGGACTTGGAGGTGCTGATTCCCATCCCAGTCGCTTCACACTCGGCTGCGAACCAATCCAGCGAGAGCTGAAGATCTTGGCCAGAGGAAGCCATCAGGACCACATCATCTGCAAATAGCAGAGACCTAATCCTGCAGCCACCAAACCAGATCCCCTCAACGCCCTGACTGCGTCTAGAAATTCTGTCCATAAAGGTTATGAACAGAATCGGTGACAAAGGGCAGCCTTGGCGGAGTCCAACCCTCACTGGAAACGCGTCAGACTTACTGCCGGCAATGCGGACCAAACTCTGGCACTGATTATACAGGGAGCGAACTGCCACAATAAGACAGTCCGCTACCCCATACTCTCTGAGCACTCCCCACAGGACTTCCCGAGGTACACGGTCGAATGCCTTCTCCAAGTCCACAAAGCACATGTGGACTGGTTGGGCAAACTCCCATGCACCCTCAATGACCCTGCCGAGAGTATAGAGCTGGTCCACAGTTCCACGACCAGGACGAAAACCACACTGTTCCTCCTGAATCCGAGGTTCGACTATCCGGCGTAGCCTCCTCTCCAGTACACCTGAATAGACCTTACCGGGAAGGCTGAGGAGTGTGATCCCACGATAGTTGGAACACACCCTCCGGTTCCCCTTCTTAAAGAGAGGAACCACCACCCCGGTCTGCCAATCCAGAGGTACCGCCCCCGATGTCCACGCGATGTTGCAAAGTCTTGTCAACCAAGACAGCCCCACAACATCCAGAGCCTTAAGGAACTCCGGGCGGATCTCATCCACCCCCGGGGCCTTGCCACCGAGGAGCTTTTTAACAACCTCGGCAACCTCAGCCCCAGAAATAGGAGAGCCCACCACAGATTCCCCAGGCCCTGCTTCCTCATAGGAAGACGTGCTGGTAGGATTGAGGAGGTCTTCGAAGTATTCCCTCCACCAATCCACAACATCCGCAGTCGAGGTTAGCAGAGCACCATCCCCACCATACACGGTGTTGACACTGCACTGCTTCCCCTTCCTGAGGCGGCGGATGGTGGTCCAGAATTGCTTCGAAGCCGTCCGGAAGTTTCCATGAAAACAAATGTAAGTAATATATTGTATTAATGGATCTACTGTACAGAAGCTATTATTTATGCACTATTGGCCATAATTAGCTCAAATAACATCTAAATATCATAAAAATATTCCTCTATGCATCTGAGTCGCCTGGCAGCATAAGCGCTTTAGTTGGTCACTCGGCAAAAGTAAGGAAAACAAAATCAGTAGAAAGGTGTTTCAAGTTAAGTAATGCATTTTTGTTTAAGCCTGTGAAAGCTAGCTCAATTTTGACATTACTATCGACAATAACGTCTAACTTTACACCGTGTGTGTCTGCAAACCTCTGTTTGGACATCTGTGTATGGAGTTTGCATGTTCTCACCATGCATGCGTGGGTATTCTACGGGTCTCTTGCTTCCTCCTACATTCCAAAAATATGTACGTTAGGTTAACTGGAGACTCAAAATTGTCCATAGGTATGAATGTGAGTGTGAATAATGGTTTGTTTATATGAACCCTGCAATTGACCCTGAGCATTTTCGTTAGCCTGTCAGTGAGCTGGTTCATAACATATTAGCATGAAAGGGGAACTGCAATTTGTTTGGAATCCTGCCCATTATTTACAATTCTTATGTACACAAATATTTTTCTTTTTATGCATTCTAACTAGTAAATAAAAGCAATCAAAAGTCTGCCAAAGTTAAAGCAATAACTATGGATTCCAGTAACGGCACTTCAGAAATGGACAAAAAAAAGGGTACATCATGGAAATACCAAGTCCAAAGATGACGAGTTGTTCTGACAAAAAAAACCAACACTTTTTTTAATCCACGATCACTGTGAGAAGTCACATCAGAAGCAACAGCCGGCTGCCGAGCTTGCATTCAGAGAAGTTGGTCAAGCTTTTCTTCCCTGTTTGAATGCAGATTGTTACTGTAACTGTTTAAGTAAGATGGCATAGAAGCTGAGCAGAGAATAAATACGATAGGCAGGAAGTCCAGACTCACTTTTTTGTATTTTTTTATTTTATTTTATTTTATAAATCAGAAACCTTTAAGCCGTCAAGACACCTTCCTCAATCAAACCAATCACACATTTCCGGCTTCCCAATAATAGCGCTACGCGTCGCGTCTGTAATAACTACATCACAAAATAAAAAAATGTCTTATGTTATGATCATGCTTCGTCAAAGATGTTTTGTAATGTATTGTGACATTTCTATCTAAATAAATGCTTGTACATCATTTGAGGAATCGGAATAGGATATTTTCTGGCAGATTGAAATAAACTGTATATTCTTTTATAAAATATTCTGGTTAATAGTCCTCAATTAAAGAATGTTTAGCAGGCTGAATATTACATTTTTATTACCAGAGAAGGTTAAAACATTGTCAAGCAGAGAGACCTTCTATTACAGGTTATGCACCACTATTTTAACTTGTTGTAATGGTGTCTTTTCCACCTGCAGAGCAATGTAGTTGGACACTGAAGTTGGACTGAGACTTGGCTTAATGGCCAGCTGGACTGCCTACCAGCTTGTGTCGGTAGGTATGTTTTCATGACAAGGTGGTGATGTACACAGCTTCAGTGGAAGTGTCAGACAAAGAGAGATAGAGTACACACAAGCAGAAGAGGAAAGTTGCATTCAGCAACTCAAAAAAAGTCAGAGCCAAACATTTTAAATCAATGCAGTAAACGTGCTGCTTTATTGTGTGTTATACATTGCACAACATCGGTTACAAATAGGGCACACCATAAATTATACAGCTCTGCGTCTGACTGTGTACACTGAGCTTTCACTTAACCTTTTCTAAAAACACCATCTCTTCAATCAAAACTGCAGCAGCTTTCCTCAGCAATATAACATAGCAAAAACATGTATTGCCATTTTAACACTAAGTCCCAAGGATAGAGTGAACTTCTGAAGTATATTAAGTACTGATTAAGCTCAAATAAGGGCAGAGAGCTGCAGTGACAAAAGACAAGAAGTACCAATTAAGGTTGATTTAATGTATATGGAATTGTAAGTTTGCAATTCTTAACCTGATTCCCTATTCTTTAACCACAAAAGTTTTCATCTGAGCTTTCTGAAACAAACAAATTATAACGCACACAAAGCAGGACATTCCTGGCATGCCACAACCATTGGGACTGGCATTGCGGTTTAAAGTAGAACTTTGTCTTCTTTGACGGCTCTCACGGCATGCAGTGTAATTATAAACGGCATCTGCATGGAAACCTCTAATTGGCTCTCCCTTTGCTCTAACTTCCTTTCGTCTTCCCCAATTCTATCTCCTAAACACGGACTTAATAATGTAACTTGGAATCCCAAAGATGCAAGCCATGTTACATTCTAGTTGTTGTCGTTTTTCTGCCTTATTTTTGTAATGTAAAGAAAAAGACGATTTAAAGGGTCCAAATCCCCTACAATGTAAATTGTATTTAGAAAATATATATTTAAGTGATACGTGATATAGTTTCTATGCCATGGTTGCACACTTGTTTAGAATACTCTATTTTGAGTGGAAAAAAACAAAGTGTGCATGTGTGTGAGAGAAATAAGTCTGTCAAAGTTAATGCATGTAATTAATCCCAAAATAATCATGTATAATCGTAGAAATAATCAGGCAATTTAGTTTGACAGCACATGCTCCTTTACCTTAACTGGGGATAATTACCTGAAAGGCGGTGCAAGTTATTAAACAAGTCAGTTGCTGCGTTTCCATTACCCATAGAAGTGCGCAAAACATAAATATCGCAATAAGAAACTGGTCATTGAAGCACCCATATTTCAAATATTGCAAAAATATTTTATACGCTCTCACGAGGCAAAAATATTTTATACGCTCTCACGAGGTGGTTTTTAAGACGTTTCAATATTGAAGTGTGCCGCAAAGCATGGATGAAACACGTTTTTTGCAAATACGGGGCACCTAAACGGCAGGGAACCGATGCAAGTCAACTAGGGCAGACGGGTCGTCTTGGTCTCGCTTCTGGCGGAATGAGGCAGCACCAAACTCGAAGGTCCCTTCCCGGCAATAGAGGCCAACCTGCAAGCTCGGAGATACCCACATGCCCGAACAATGTCGAGGGGGCCCTTGTATCCACAATTCACCTAAAAATTCCTTATTCGTAGCAGCTACCATATGCAAGGACATTGCCTTTGAGTGATCACCCACTGCCTTCGTCTTCTATTGACAATCCCGGCAACAATTGTAATCACAGCTCCAAAACCATGTATCGTATTTTCCGCACTATAAGGCGCACCTAAAAACCTCCAATTTTCTCAAAAGCTGCCAGTGCGCCTTATAATCCGGTGCGCCTTATATATGGACCAATTTTGAGCCACAACAGGTCTCGCAACTACGGTAAGCAGCCGCCGACTTCATTTTCCCCCGTAGAAGAAGAAGCGTGCGGTGCATGTTGGGATATATGACTGCGCGAGGCGTGCCATTTCATTTCTTTTTGTGTGTTTATGTAAAGACCCCAAACAGTGGATGGGAACAGTGGATGACAGAAGGCGAACACACGTTCACCAAGACAGGCAGACAGCGTCGGACGACATACGCCACTATCTGCCAGTGGATCGTAAATGCCTGGGCTGATACTGTATATCAGTCTCAACTGTGGTCTGAGCTTTCAGGAAGGCAGGAATTGTCACTGAACCGCTAGACAACAGCAGCGACACTGACTCGATTAATGAAGACTTCGACGAGACGTGTTGGATGCCGTATTCGCCCAACTGTTTAATTCGGACACTGAAGAAGAAGAATTCGAGGGATTCGTGGATGAGGAATAACTTCATAAAGTGAGCTTTACATGTTTATTTTGTGTGTTGTGTTGTGTGACATTAACGTTTGAGCAACGTTGAGTTATTGATATATTGTTATTGCTCTGCACCATTTCGAGTGTTACTATATTGTGATTGCACTAACGTTTGATTTACCGTAACGGTATCAGACTGTTTTTTACGTGTTTATTGAATCGAGGAAAAGTTCCCCTCCACTATGTGATATAAATGTTGCACTACATGTTATACCTTGCTGTTGTTAAAAGATAAACATAACACCACGTCACAGACTTTCCCTCGGGGAAAATAATAAAACAGCTGTTTATTCATTTTGGGAGTGAACGGAGTTGTCAGAACTAGGGCTGGGCGATATGACTAAAAAATGTATCACGATATAAGTGTTTCATATCAGTCGATATCGATAATTATTGATAAAAATAAAAAATAAAAAACTATTCTAAATAAAGACCAGGAGAAAAAAGGCTGAATTTAAATACTTTTATTTTAAATATAAGTAGGTAGCATGTCCTTCGCTAATTGATACACCACTGCATCCGTTATTTCTTTATAACGTTTTGAATTTTTGTCGTATGGCACTGCTGCCGAGTACCTCTCGATGGTGGTCTGTTGTTGCCACTTCGGTGCTGTTCCACTTGCACCAGCTGATGTAGATGGTTGTGGCTGTTTGATACTGCTGTACTGCAGCGGGTAAGAGCGGCTCAGGTGGTAAAATAAGTTTGTCGTGTTCCCAGACTTGGTCGGGACGACGACCTTGCAAAGTTTGCAGACAGTATTACTCTGATTTGTATCGGACTTAAAAAATCCAAAATACTGCCAAACTGGTGACGTGACGTTTCCTTTTTTATTTACAACTTCCTCTCGTGCTGCCGCACTCATATTCCCGTTATGTTTCACTCCTCGTCGTCAGCTAGCCGTTGTTGCTTTTTTTTTTTTTTTTCCCTGTTAGCATTTCCCAGAATGCCTTGCGGTTCAGGCTCGGCCGTGATAGGTTGAGAGGCCAAAGCCCTTCCTCTGCCTACACCCCCCAGAATGCCGTGCGGTTCCGGCTCGGCATTTCTTCCTATTTTTTTCTAACAGAACTCAGTGAAATTATCGAACGTTCTATCGACCCCATTTTCTATTGGTATTGATCACATGTCTATCGCGATATATATTGTTATTGTTTTATCGCCCAGCCCTAGTCAGAACGCTGATTTGTAATCTATTAATAAAGTTTGACTGACCTGACTGTTTTGTTAACATTCCCTTTAGCGCAGCTCCATCTAATGGATGCATAACGTAACCCCAGCTTCTACTGTAGCGTCTATTTTATGCGCCTTATAATGCGGTGCGCCTTATAATGCGGTGCACCTTATATATGAACAAAGTTTTAAAATAGGCCATTCATTGAAGGTGCGCCTTATAATCCGGTGCGCCTTATAGTGCGGAAAATACGGTAATCGCAAAGCGTTTTCCTCAAAGTGGAGTTTCGCGGGATGAGATTCGACAAGAATTACGGGTCATGATGCAAAACACCCTTTAATGTAAACACCTACAAGTTGCAAATATACTTTGTCGAAATTTTTTAAATATCGCTTTTATTTTTTGAAAAACTGCAATGGAAACGCAGCTAGTCATCAGGTCAATGCATATGTCAAAGATAATGGTGTGCTCGATAGCAAATTTTGCTTCAAAATACACAATATACAGTTACCAAGTTTATTCAAGTAAAACATTATAAAAAAATTATGTATGACATTTTTGCCTATTGTGCAAGAAGACAAACGTTTTGGGTTTTTTTACATTGTAATTAGTAATTATCGGCTCTTTCTGGGTGGCTAGCAATGCAGCTAATGGTAGCAAGCCATTCTGCCTCTAAATCACTTAAAAATGCATCTAAAAACTGCCAACAATACTTCCATTTGCATTCTGTAAACTGTATAATAACCAAGCTGTAGCAACATTGTTATTGTAAGCGAGAACACTGAGGACTTATTTTTCTAGTGTACCAACACATTCGCTTTGCAACCGCATGCTAAGGCTTTAGCCGTGGGCTAGCTACGGCAAGAGATAAGCTAGCATTTGTGTCAGCAGCTGAATGGCTTTTGAGTTTGTAATGCACAACACAATGCGATAAGACACCAATCTGTACTGACTGAAAAACATGAATGAATCATATCAGAGCATCTGTAAAGTATTAGCCTACATTTTATGTTGTGTTAGTACACAGCTACACAGAGTGTAGACAGGAAAGGGAGAACGGACATATTTTGGCTTAAAAACTAACGATAAAGGTGAAGCTATAACGATGAAACGCCCTCAGGAAGAGGTGCTTTAAGACATGGCTAGCTAGCTAGCGGCTAACGTCCGTTCGCCGTCGGCAGTGTTTTAGCGACTTCTAAATCACTATTCCTGGTCTCCATGGCGACAAATAAAGTATGTTTCTTACAAGTATCATCCCTGCAGGACGAGGAATAGCTAAACATGCTTCGCTACACACCGTAGCTCACCGGCATCAAAATGTAAACAAACGCCATTGGTGGATCTACACCTAACATCCATTGTGATGATACCAAGTACAGGCACGTATCTAGTCGATACTACTATGATTACTTTGATATTTTTTGGGATCACAACATCTTTTTTCGTTTTTTTTAAATGTATGTTTATAAACTCAGGAAATATGTCCCTGGACACATGAGGACTTTGAATATGACCAATGTATGATCCTGTAACTACTTGGTATCGGATTGATACCCAAATTTGTGGTATCATCCAAAACTAATGTAAAGTATCAAACAGAAGAATAAGTGATTATTACATTTTAACAGAAGTGTAGATACAACATGTTAAAAGAGAAAGTAAGCAGATATTACAGTAATTGAACAAGTACATTAATAAATAATTTTCTACCACTTGTCCTTAATAATGTTGACAAAATAATAGAACGATAAATGACACAATATGTTACTGCATACGTCAGCAGACTAATTAGGAGCCTTTGTTTGTTTACTTACTACTAAAAGACAAGTTGTCTAGTATGTTCACTATTTTATTTAAGGACACACTTGCAAGAAGAAACATATGTTTAATGTACCCTAAGTTTTTTGTTAAAATAAAGCCAATAATGCAATTTTTTGTGGTCCCGTTTATTTAGAAAAGTACCAAAATAAGTTTAGTACTGGTACAGGTACCAAAATATTGGTATCGTTACAACACTAACGCTGCTATTGAAACTGAAATAAATGCACTGAGTAAATAAGTTCCGGTAATGCTTAAAATGAACAAAATACGGTAAATATTGTACATATTACATATTGTTGACCGTGTCTGTTACTACATTATATGAATACTTGCAGCATGTACATAAAATATTGACTGAGGGTTTTGAAGTTGTTTTAGAAGGCTTTAAGGGCTACAAAAGTGACTTTCATTTGTCGTATTTTACAAGCATATGTCATCATCTTTAAATACATTTTTAAAAAGACGTGGTTTCTTGTCTCCCATAATGCTATTCATGCGTACGTTACATCTCGTCTCGACTACTGTAACGTATTATTTTCGGGTCTCCCTATGTCTAGCATTAAAAGATTACAATTGGTACAAAATGCGGCTGCTAGACTTTTGACAAGAACAAGAAAGTTTGATCATATTACGCCTATACTGGCTCACCTGCACTGGCTTCCTGTGCACTTAAGATGTGACTTTAAGGTTTTACTACTTACGTATAAAATACTACACGGTCTAGCTCCGTCCTATCTTGTCGATTGTATTGTACCATATGTCCCGGCAAGAAATCTGCGTTCAAAGAACTCCGGCTTATTAGTGATTCCCAGAGCCCAAAAAAAGTCTGCGGGCTATAGAGCGTTTTCTATTCGGGCTCCAGTACTATGGCATGCCCTCCCGGTAACAATTAGAGATGCTACCTCAGTAGAAGCATTTAAGTCCCATCTTAAAACTCATTTGTATACTCTAGCCTTTAAATAGACCCCCCTTTTAGACCAGTTGATCTGCCGTTTCTTTTCTTTTCTCCTCTGCTCCCCTCTTCCTTGTGGAGGGGGGGGGCACAGGTCCGGTGGCCATGGATGAAGTGCTGGCTGTCCAGGGTCGTGACCCGGGGTGGACCGCTCGCCTGTGCATCGGCTGGGAACATCTCTGCGCTGCTGACCCGTCTCCGCTCGGGATGGTGTCCTGCTGGCCCCACTATGGACTGGACTCTTACTATTATGTTGGATCCACTATGGACTGGACTCTCACAATATTATGTCAGACCCACTCGACATCCATTGCATTCGGTCTCCCCTAGAGGGGGGGGGGGGGGGTTACCCACATATGCGGTCCTCTCCAAGGTTTCTCATAGTCATTCACATTGACGTCCCACTGGGGTGAGTTTTTCCTTGCCCTTATGTGGGCTTTGTACCGAGGATGTCGTTGTGGCTTGTGCAGCCCTTTGAGACACTTGTGATTTAGGGCTATATGAATAAACATTGATTGATTGATTGATTGAATGATTGTGAACAATAGACAAAATCCCCAAAAAACTGCAGTTCCCCTTTAAAACAGCTGAACCTCAAGTTTGCATACAATTAATACAGTATGATGAATTCAGGGCATTAACTTTTGTTGTGATTTTTGCTTTTCTTCACGATTTGTGCTGTACTCACTACACAGCAAAGAAAAACAGCATCCTCTGCTCGAGTGTTTTCAATCTAAGGACTGACCACACTTTGCTGTACCCCTCCCACGTCCTTGCCACAAGAAACAGCATCTCACAGGATATGCGGTTTGTGAGCTTTTGATTGGGTTAAACCAGCAGAGAAGCAAGATAGAGGGCTTGAGGAGGAAAAACCCAACTATTCAACAAGCCTTCTATGAGAAAGGGAAGGAGATAAATACAGAAAAGTTGTGTCTAGTTATTTTCAGCGCAACCTAAATGTTACGAACTGTAAATGCTGGACCAGCACCTCACTGGAGAGGACAGGGTTGCAAAAACATAATTATACAGTATTTATTTGTTGGTACAAGAGCACACTCCAAGCATTATGCTGGTTAGAGAAAAGCGCTATATAAATATAATTCACTTCACTTCACTTATGCTGACACAGGAAAAGGTGGAATAATATCACCTGAATTTGTGATGATTTTTAGAAAGCATCCACCAGTCTGTAATAAGAAGGTTATAATATAACATTCTTGCTTTGTTCATTCTGTGTAAAAAGAGCTTGTTTTGTTCAATTCATAACAAGACAGTCCACTCTCCAAATAAACACCATTGCTTTCATTCACTTCTCCTTTTGAGCTCATCTGTAACTCTTTACTAAGATTTTTTGAAACTGAACATAGGCCTTTTATCGATCAACTTGAGTTTTTTGTTGTCGACCATTTTAAAAAAAATGAAAAAGTCGATGTTCTCTCCTGTTGCGCCTGCACATTCTTCAGGAACTTTCGCCCTTCTCGTCGTTCTATTAACAGAAAATCACACTAATAGCAACAATATGGCGACTGCTAAGGTGAATAAGAGCTATTAAGTATGTTCCAAAGAAAATAATAGTGTTGTCAGTGGTTTGGACTTTCGGCAACGGACGAAGACCAGGTGACTGCACGCTGCAAAGTTTGTTTAAAAAAGGCAGGAGCACAACAAACTTATTTTCCAGCGTCTAAAACAAAGGCATCCAGCTGAGTAGGCAAAATGCAACTCTTAATGAGACAAACGAAATTGCAACAACAAACAAACTTCAGCTTAAAAGCCGCTTACTGTGGTGGAATCATTTATCCAAGAAACCATGTATGATAGGAAAGGAGCATGATGAAGAGCGATCAGCAAAGCAGTCGCTCTGCACAAAGCTAAAGCTTTGGTGGCCTAAGTATAGTGCGTATGTACAGCATATATAAAAGCCTAAGTTTATCCCCTTTTAATGCTGGAGTTTATTATGTATTTCCATACAATGTGTAATGTTACATTTTTCTTTACAGAATTGCTTTATTCAATACATAACATTCAAATTGTTTTTAACTTTGATAATCTCAATATTGGAGTTTATTGTGTATTTGCATATAATATGCAATGCTACATTTTTGTTTACAAGAATACTTTTTTTTTTTTTAATTGTTTAGTTTTTTTAAATGTTGTCTATACAAAGTGCAATTTATATTTGTTCTAAAAAGAACAACTTTATAAAACAAAATATTTTGTTAAGAGTAAGATGCAGTGTATGTTGAAGCCACCTTGTAACAGTTTTTGATCAAATAATAGTTGCAATTTGTATTCAATTGTTTCTTAAAAAGTAGGGAAAAATTGAGAATTTTAAATGATATCCCAGATTTTTCACAAAACAATTAAGGTCATATAACCCAGGTATATCAGGCCTTAAATTCTTCTTTGAAAAGTAAAATGAGCACAAATACATTTAACACCTGCACACTACCAGCAGTAGACATAAATCAAAACCCAGATTAATGGTCATAAATAAATCAATGCTGCTCTAATGCAGGCTGCTTCACAATTATTGTCAGACATAAGAATAGCAATAAAAATATTATATTCGCTTGTAACACTAGCGAGACGTTGTGCCAAAATCCAAAGAAACAATACGAAAAAGGTGACATCATAACCGCATTGTGAATTTTGACTGCATATACAGCAGCAACAACTTCAGTATGTTCGTGTCTTGTTATTGTTGTTAGAGAATATGTCGATGTTTGCACACTAACTTCCTATTTACAAATCGGATTCAATCTGTTGGTTAGTTTCCTGTTAATATCTGCTTACTTTCTACTGTAACAAGGTTTAATCTACGCGTCTGTTGAAGTGAACAAAACACTTATTCTTCTGTTGTTTCGAGCCAGCTTCCCGTTAGCATTTTTCCTTGTAGTCTGCTGCCCTTTTGCACGATTTTTTAGCCTTTTTCTCCAGTCCAACAGTAACATTAATACTATTAATGCTTGTGAAAAGTTTAGTTTATTTGCCGGAATGGATGTCATATTAATTTAGAGGGGCCGATCTGCACCGGGTATGGACATACACAAACAGTTACCGTAGTAGTAGCTTTGTCTGTCAACAGAGGAACTAAACTGCAAGGTATGAGCTACAAGTGATACATTTTTGTGATCAGCATTAGAAGGCATTGATTCACAGAAATTGGCCAAAAACGATCATTGGTCGATCGATTGGAACACCACTGGAGGCATCTTTTTCTCAGAGCCTGCCATCTTTTCTCAATGTATCAATGCAAAATACATGATGTCAACGTATTTATGTCATCAATATCATCGACTAAGTCGAAACCTTAACCATATTTAAAATGTTCTGACAATGAATTGTTAGTATTTTAAAAGTTTTTAAATAAGGGATACTCCCATGATACTTAAAGGGGAATTGCACTTTTTTGGGGAATTTCGCCTATCATTCACAATCATTACAAGAGACATGACAACGGATGTATTTTTTAAATGCATTCTAACTCGTAAATAAACATAAATAAAAGTCTGCTTACAGCAGAGCCAATGGGAGGTCCTCTATGCCACCCATAAAACCTTAAAACAGTTTGCTATCATAGCATGGAAAAGTCACAGCAAATACAAACGCTGCAACTTGGGTTGTACGGTATACCGGTGCGAATAAAGTACCGCGGTACTAATGAATTAAAAACGGTACCATACTGCTCCTGAAAAATACCAGTACTTATTTCCGGACATGACGGCCCGCCGTAGTCACATCACAAGATTGTTGGAAAACAAGCAAAGGTGTATGTTAGGCAACGCACGAAGTAAATGATAAATGATAAATGGGTTGTACTTGTATAGCGCTTTTCTACCTTCAAGGTACTCAAAGCGCTTTGACACTACTTCCACATTTACCCATTCACACACACATTCACACACTGATGGAGGGAGCTGCCATGCAAGGCGCTAACCAGCACCCATCAGGAGCAACGGTGAAGTGTCTTGCTCAGGACACAACGGACATGACGAGGTTGGTACTAGGTGGGGATTGAACCAGAGACGCTCGGGTCGCGCACGGCCACTCTTCCACTGCGCCACGCCGTCCCTAAGTACCTACAAGCAGAAACTGAATAGAGACAGAAAAGGGAGTATGGACATATTTTGGCATAAAAAAATAACAATAAAGTTAAAGCTATAAACACTAAAGCGCCGCTCTGCAAGAGGTATTTAACTCTTGCTCTAACGATGGCTAACGTCCATCTGCAGTCTGTGGAGTTTTAGCTAGTTCTAAATCACTAATACTCACCGCCATGGCGACATTCTGACAAATAACATCCCTGCACAGAGGATACAATGGGGCGGTATAGCTCGGTTGGTAGAGTGGACGTGCCAGCAACTTGAGGGTTCCAGGTTCGATCCCCGCTTCTGCCATCCTAGTCACTGCGGTTGTGTCCTTGGGCAAGACACTTTACCCATCTTCTCCCAGTGCCACCCACACTGGTTTAAAAATGTAACTTAGATATTGGGTTTCACTATGTAAAGCGCTTTGAGTCACTAGAGAAAAGCGCTATATAAATATAATTCACTAATTCACTTCACTACAATAGCTAACCGCTAACAGCAAGCTCACACTCCTCAAAGTAAACAAATGCCATGGGTGGGTCTACCCAGACATCAACTAACAATACCAAGTACAAGAGCCGTACAAAGTCGATACTACAATGGTTACGTCAATATTTTTTTTATCATCACATAATCTTTTGTCTTTTTTTTATTGTTTATAAAATCTGGACACAGGAGAACTTTAATTATGACCAATGTATGACCCTGTAACTACTTGGTAAGTAGTATTAAAAGCTCCATTGTCAGTCACATTTATGTCATTTATATCGTGTGTCTTTTACATCGCGCAACTCTACTCCTGACATATTTATCTGACTTTACTAACATTTTGGACACATGTTGCAAATCCTGAACCAGGTTTGCAAGTATAAGTCACCAAATTGTCAGCTCAAGACTGACTAAAAAATGGGGAGAGAATTTGCACCTCAGTCTGACGCAAGATCTGTAGAGCCAAAACTGCACCAAGACAGCATAATAATAAGCCTGCCTTGGTTGTGAAAGCTTGCTGCAGTGCAGCTGACATTTTTGATGCTTGGAAGTTAGCTGTGTGTGCAAACATATAACCTTCTCCTGAAACCTTAGCATCATGTAAAAATAATCTTTGAAAAAGACACATCTTAACAAATATTGTAGAAAAAAATTATATTTTATATTATATCACCAAGCAACCTTTACAAGTCGTTTCCTTATCGAGCACTGCTTTCGGTGAAGCAAGGAAAATTAGGATCCCAACCTTGTTTTTCCCTTCCTCTCTCAGGTTTCAGACTTTAAAGACCCCACCTTGTGCGCAGGCACTGCAGCCCAGCCAGTCCCCTCATAGGCACAGCTAGCAATGATTGATTTTTCACAGGCTGTCTACGGTGAAAACTAAGCCGTGGGGAACGTCCACAATGATGACTTCTTTTTTCCTCACAGAGCATCAGAGGCGACAAAAGCCTTAATGATCAGCTCTGACTTACACACAAAGTAAGAGAGGATGAGAGAACAAGGAAACTTCCCAAAGGCCAAACATCCAAATAATTATAGTATGCCGCTATGGAGGAAGTGACAGAGTTACACGTTATCTTCTTCCACCTACCCTCAGGGAGACTTTAACTGTTAATCATCTCCCAGTTTTTGGAGTATCAGCAGCCAACTTTAAGAGTGAACTCTAAGGCAATGGGATGTCTTCTACTCAAATGTTTGTCATACCGTCTTATTAAAGGCCTTTGTAACCTGTAACGCATAAGAACAACTCTGACAAGACTGGACAGGTGAAACTAAATGCTAGTTATTGTCGTGGACCACAGAGCCACGTAAAACCGACCAACGCTTTTGGATTACCACATGAGATTAGACGGCCAGAGAATGTAATTGACTTGAGGGCAGCTGCTCAGAGCAACAGACAAAGAGGAGAAGGGGGGGGAAAAAGACAGAAAATAACAGACAGATCAGCTTTCAGTGCTCTTTGTTTTTCTACACGATGGCAAGCAATACTAGGCTTTTCCCTTTTCGGTCTCCAACAGAGCCGGGAGAAAGACGCCAGCCTTTCGTGACAGAGAGACCACAGCAGAGTTATGCCTGTGCCGCACACCCAGCCAGGTTGCTGTGCATCATCGCCCCCGGAAACGCCACTAACAAAAGGCCCTGAGGAAAATGGCAGTGACCTCGACATAGCCTGATTAAAAAGTGAGCTATATGAGATATGGCTACATGGATATGGCCAAGCTGAGCAGGCTTGGCCACATCTTCAAGTTTTAGCACATACTTTAAGTACAATTATGATTAAGTTATTCTGGTAACCTGACCATTATTGTTTTTTTCTAGAAAAAGACTAGGACAGAAGTATTACTTGAATCCTATTTCCTAACCTATCTGAACTTAACACTTTCTTCACTTTGTCTCATTCCTATGAAAGTTTCATAAATTGGGCAGTACTATCCTTTAAGTACCATACTCAAAGAAAAACAGAAACAGATAACAGGACAAAGATTTGTATGTGGTGAGTTACAACTGTGGCAGCACTGTGACTTGAGCTGGGCGATATATCGATATACTCGATGTATCGCGGGTTTGTCTATGTGCGATATAGAAAATGACTATATCGTGATATTCGAGTATACGTTCTCACGCAGTTGCTTTTAGCTGCGGGCATTAAACTGCATGCGTTTCTCCCTCTTTCTTGTCTCTCCTTCTCACAGAAACTTAAAACAAGAGCACCTTCTTACACACGTCACATGTGCAACGTCCTACGCTCCCGCGGAGCAGACAGGTAGCGACATGGTAACATTAGCTGTGATGCTAACGGTGTGGTGCAAGTGGTAATACGAGAGAAAGAAGGTGCGAATCTGGTAACAAATGGAGGAAGAATGAATTCCCAAGAAAAACAGCACGGGGTCCATCGTCTGGCGGTGGTTTGACTTCAAGTGGGAATATGTTGAACTAGGGCTGGGCGATATGGCCTTTTTTTAATATCTCGATATTTTTAGGCCATATCGCGATACACGATATATATCTCGATATTTTGCCTTAGTCTTGAATGAACACTTGATGCAAATAATCACAGCAGTATGATGATTCTATGTGTCTACATTTAAAACATTCTTGTTCACACTGCATTAATATATGCTCATTTTAAACATTCATGCAGAGAGGGAAATCCCAACTACCGTATTTTTCGGAGTATAAGTCGCACCTGCCGAAAATGCATAATAAAGAAGGAAGAAAACATATATAAATTGCACTGGATAAACTATGAAAAAAACTGCGACTTATAGTCCGAAAAATACGGTAAGTCAATTTACCAAAACTGTATTTATTAAACAGTTATTAAGCAGTGGCACAAACATTCATGTCATTTCAAAACAGAAAGTGCAAGATTGTCAGAGACATTTTAAAACAAGCTATTAGTGCACTTTTGTGCATGACGTCACTAAGATGACGAATCAAAACAACACTAAATTAAAGTGCACTTTTTGTACAGAACGCCACTACAATATATTAAAACAAATAAAGTGCACTTTTGTGCATGATGTCACACAAGATTTTTCAAAAACTGTAAAATAAAAATTAGCTGCATAATAGGAAATCAAATAGTGTATGTCCTTCGCTATGTGGTAGGTTACTGCGGACGTTGTCTCCTTCTGTTGTTGACTATTTTTTGTTGATCTGGAAATGGAAGACGTCAGGCTGAATTGGGTCAGTGCTGGTTGCTTCGGCATTTTGTTGGGTGTGGCACCGGGCGTAGATGTTGACATGCAGAGTTTCAAGCACTCTTCATTCTCTAGCGGGTGACTTTTCAAATGATGCTACAAATTAGCAGTGCTTCTACTTTTTGTAGCAACGGGTTTGCCACTTTCTTGTCATATTACGGTTGTCTGTTCAACATCTTCCCGCTTGAAGCCAAACCACCGCCAGACAACGGACCCCGTGCTTTTTTTCTTGGGAATTAATTCTTCCTCCATTTGTTACCAGAATCACATTTTTCTCTCTCTTGTATACCACTTGCACGGCTCCACTTGCACCACCTGCTAACGCTAGCCAGGCCGCTACCTCTCTGCTCCGCGAGGGCGTAGGACGTTGCACGCGCGAGAGTATGTGACGTATGTAAGAAGGTGCACTTGTTTTATGTCTCTGTGAGAAGGAGATACAAGAAAGAGTGAGAAAAACCTGAAGTGTAATGCCCGCAGCTAAAAGCAACTGTGTGAGAGCGTATACTCGAATACTCACGATAGTCATTTTCTACATCGCACAGAGACAAACCCGCGATATAGAGTATATTCGATATATCGCCCAGCCCTAATACACATATAGTGTTATTTAGTGTAATGATTGAACTTGTAAAAGATTCCTTCAATGCACAATTTTCCGCATTCCTTGGATTCATACGCATGCACAAATGCATTGGTGCACGAATTACAATTGGGAGCATGTCTTGCCAGAACACTGGCAAGAAATGTTGGCACTTGATGGAAAAGCTGAAATTTGTCATATAGGAATTAACTCTACACCGCAAAACATTCAGTAAGTCACATGGACTGTTTTTTTTAAAGTGACATGAAAAAAAACAAGGAAAAAAAAAGGTTTTCACTTTTTAATATCAGTTCAACACACAAATTAGTTTGGCCAATAAAAAAATAAAGTCAGTAAACAAGCGTTCTTCTTCTTCAACAACACCATGTAGATCAGTGCAACAGTTAGGCCAACAAAAATAAATAGGAGTGATACCTCTCACAACCTACTCAGTGGCCTAGTGGTTAGAGTGTCCGCCCTGAGATCGGTAGGTTGTGAGTTCAAACCCCGGCCGAGTCATAACAAAGACTATAAAAATGGCACCCATTACCTCCCTGCTTGGCACTCAGCATCAATGGTTGGAATTGGGGGTTAAATCACCAAAAATGATTCCCGGGCGCGGCACCGCTGCTCCCCACTGCTCTCCTCACCTCCCAGGGGGTGAACAAGGGGATGGGTCAAATGCAGAGGACAATTTCACCACACCTAGTGTGTGTGTGACAATCATTGATACTTTAACTTTAACTTAACTTAATATCCAATACACAAGCTTTGTGCCTCAATGACAACTCAAAACACTTTAGCGAGTATTGATGTTTTTGGGAACACCGACAAAGTAAGCAATTAAATAAAGGACGAGTGACCACCCCAGTAAACAAATAGCAAGACATTATGAACAAGTCATATTAATGGCAACAGTCCCTGCACCTGGTTTTACAGATCACCCGCTGCATATGTTACCTTCTGGCCATAACAGAGAGTAGGTGACTGAAGGAGCGACCAATGACAGGCGATGTGTTGATCAAATATTTTTCTCCTCCGTTGTACACTTTTTGGGTGGGACAAACGCTTCGGTTTTCAATATTGTCCACACCTGTCACCATCTAATAACAGCAGTGTGGTCCTAAATGCACTGAAGTGAAACAAAGCGATTGGCTGCAGCAAACCCAGGGAAAAGTTTGTTAATGTTAATAATATCAATCATTTTAATATTTCAGTTTAGCATGGTGTTGGAGTTTTGTACTCAAACACAAAGAAGGACTCTGGCGTGGACAGGGTTGTTCTCTGCTGTCGTGGTTGTGAAAGTGTTTGATGTGATATGCAACGTAGTCTCTTTTTTAAATGTTAGAATTGCCGACGAGTACCCTCACTTAATTGTGGCAGCCAAAATCGTGATTTTGATAAAAAATGTATTAATTGTGCATCCCTGCATTGAATGATTGCATTTTGGTCAAAATATAATCAGACAAAAACACAGGATGGCGGTGTAACAATAATAGTTAAATATTTAAATTATTTTTATAGTCCCTTTTATTACATACAATATTTTAAGCAAAATAAAATCAATAGTATAAAATAACTAAACAAAACAACAAAATACCATTGGCTCTTTTTTAAATCATCTTACTATTAAAGCCCTCCTGTGTCCAGGGACTTATTTCCTGAGTTTGTAAATAACAAAAACGACAACAAAATGTATTATCATGACAAAAAATTCTAGATCTAATCACTGTATATTGACCATAAACTATACTTAGTGTTGTTACGGTCGCTATTTCTATTGAGCCGCACTCCCCAGTTCAATTGCTCAGTGCAATTCAAGAGCTCTAGCTTGGCGGTTACCATGGCTTCTTGTATCTCCAACCCGTAATGTGCGGTCAGCTTCACGCAAAAATCTATAGTTTTTTTTACTTTAGATATACAGTACATGCGCCAAACAATGCTAATAGAGGCTGCTCATTAAGATAATAAAAGACAACAGTTTAATAGACCAATATGTTTCTTATGTTGTTATGGTTTAAATTTTCCAAATAAGAGTGAGGCTCTACCACACCTGCTTCTTCTGACTCCTACAGTGTGTACTGTAGCATGTTTAGCTATTCCTCTTCCTCTAGTCCTCCAGTGATAATAACACAGGTAAAAAACATAGTTTATTTGATGCCGTGGAGGTAAGGTTCTATCATCACATTGAAGACCACACTGCATGCCTGTTGGTGGTGAAAAACAGATGAAGTAGGGAGACACTTTGACTGAGGACTGCATCAGAGGTCAATGGGTTGGTGACCAGAGAGTCAAGTTCTCCTGGACAATGACCGTCAACAGGAAGTCTGCGAGACAGACACAGGCTGAAACTGAATGCCAGATGATACAGGTTTGTAAAATGCAGACAGTTGACTTTGTATTAGTTATACTAAAATGTTTGATGCAAGTACTTTTTTTTTTACATTTCCTCTACTAAAAGAAAAACACTATATATGACCTTTTTTATCTATTGCATAATAACCTCATGACTTAAGGTTCAGTGACAATTCAACGATTGTGTTCCTCATGGAAACAGCTGACTAGTATTGCACAACAGTGGCAAGCTGTGAAACATTAAAATTGACGCAGATACTTTATATCATATACATTACTCCACTCCAGCCAGTACAATAAAAAACAAACAGCAGTCTTTAGTAATCCTGCTCAGAGACCGTTTTAAACTGCTATGAAAAGAATACATCTATGTCCATACTCCCACATGTACAATCGATATAGCTTAATGTCCCTTCATAGTAAAAAGACAAGGCAAAGTGAACTTGGAATTAATTCTAAGTTTTATCACGCATGTCCTGTGGCAATGGAAGCAGTGAAACAAGACTGAAAGATCTTCATCCAAAAGCTGCTCTTTTTCTCTTTACTTGAATCCAAGACCCCATATTTTCAAGGCTGGAAGCACAGCCAACCTAGTACTTGGAGCTGCTAAGATCTGAGTCATAGCAGAACACTCTGCCTTGTCTGTACCGATTTCATTCGAAACCCTTCTGGGAGCTTGAAGTTGATTTAAGTGACAATATACGATGCACTCATTTGAGATCACTTGTTGTAGTAATGCTATTTACAAACAATATATATTCTCTAGCCAGCCAGCATAGCAGTCCACCACACAGGGTGGTCTTTGGTTATCGATCATGAGGGCAGCCAGCAAGAAGCCAGCCTCAATTAGGTCATAAGGTCACAGTAGGGAAAATGCAAAAACGGGGGAGGGGGAGTCACAAGATCAGTAAATTAAACTTGTGTTCACACAAGTCTATGGGTAAACTGGACTGAGATGGCGAAAAAGTACAGGGAGCAAAACAGATCGGAGAAGAACATTTTATGCAAATGTTTGTGCTGACAAGTTGTCAGTGAAGACTTCTAAATCAGATGACAGTCACATTAACAACTTTTAAATTATTTGACACTTAGTAAATTACTTAATGTCCTAAGTCTGATTATCAAACATCATTATCACTGAAGGACATTGCAAAACATGTTTCACTCAGAGTAAGAGCAAGCCAGGAGCATGCATCCTGATCGCTAAAATAGCTAAAAACAACAATAAATAAGTGCTTAAGTCTAGATTTTTTATTTTATGTTTATAAATTCAGGGAATAATTCCCTGGACACGGAAGGTCTTTGAGGGTAAAAACAAAGGATTTAAATGAGTAGTAGATGATAGTTTTTACTACTCTTTGTTATTGTGTACTATTGACTTTGTGATATAATATGGAACAAGTTCAAATATTGTGTTATTGTTACACTGTCAATAGCACTCATCATATATATATTGAAAAGTAAATACATGTGATTGGTGTTGGTATAAGCCGACCTTTCTAATGGAAGATCGGTATCGGAATCAGCAGCATAAAAACCCTGTTCGGAACATCCCTAGAAAAAAACAATGAAAACTGGGGGCAGAGGGCTGTGGTATCTCGAAGCTATGTAAAATAGGCGACATTCATGAATGATTGTGGCACATTTCCACTCATATTAAAAAGTAAATAGTAAACACAAGACACATTACATGTGGCAGATGAATCTGCAGACACAGATTAAAACAAGTCAGATTTTATGACCTCTGCCATTTATTCTTGTACTGACCTCATATCGCCTCATCCCCCCCCCCCAATCTCCTTGCCACTAATCCAGTGCTACTCGGTGACAAGCAGCAGAGTGGCCTGATGGTCAAACGGCGTCTGTCTGCCTTCCTGTCCCTCCATCTGCTTGGAGTCTAACAGTCATTGAAAGGAATTAAAAGAAGCAAAAATCTCTCGAAATCCTACTTAGACCCTCCCCACTTTTCTGTTAATTTCTCTCATCACTTTAATTCCTCCATTTACTTTCTCTTCGGTCTCGGTCCAATTCTATTAACGTGGTTGTGCTTTCTACCAGTTAATGCAATGCTGCATTAGATCTCATGCAGCTCATTACCAGCACGTTGGACAGCCAACTAGCAGCCAAACATTTCAAATGCATCAACTCTAAAGTAGCACTGCAAATATTTCGATCGATCACAGATGCAACTTTTTCAGCCACTTAATTTGACCAAACAACGTTTATTTTATCACATAGCATGTAACTAGTTTCATGGCAATAATGGATTGCAGCTGTTGAAATTAAGTATCCAAACCAAAACACCCAGAAACTTTATTCCTGATCATGGTATGATTCTATATCAGCAATATATGTCAGGGCGATGGAAATGTGCAATGTTCCGTTGGGTGCATGATAGCGGACTTGCTTTTATAGTGATGATCTCTGTGTACAAGAGGCTATTGAAAAGGCTAGTTTGCCCTTTTTTTCGGGGGTGGTGATGGGGGAGGGGTGGCACAATGTCCTGGTGGCCTTTGCGGCTTAATTGAAAAGCGCAGCAGCAAAAGTGAAGCTTTGGTTAGGTTTTTGCGAAGTGTATTAAATCTGCAGAAAGCGTGAGTAACCACAGATGATTCCGTCAATAAATATCATTCAACCAACCGTGCACACACTTGTAAACAACACATTCATGCCATGCCATAAAGTGGAAATGCACCACTGACACACACACACAGAGACACAGGAATAGTAAAAACAGAAGTGCTTCAGGTGGTGTCAAAATTCCATTAGTCCACCTAACTCTAAGCTTCATCAGCACCTCTTGGAAGCCGTTAAGATATTGTGTAACAGTAATCTACCTTAGGCTTATCGGCATTCGGCACACAGTTCTGTTGCACCTTTTGATCCCAGTGTAAACTATACTAAAAGTAACATGAGATTAGGGCTGCAACTAACGATTAATTTGATAATCGATTAATCTGTCGATTATTACTTCGATTAATAATCGGATAAAAGAGACAAACTACATATCTATCCTTTCCAGTATTTTATTGAAAAAAACAGCATACTGGCACCATGTTCTGGACATTGGGGGTGCAGCATACACCAATAATAACACAGAAATGTAACTCATCAGAACTGAATCAGATATTGTACACGTTTCTGTTGTGAATAATAAAGGATTCATTTTAGGCTGCCTCTGAATAATAGCATGAAATATTCCAGCACCTTCATAACGTTCAGTTATACTAAAGCGTCACTCAAATCTAAATATATTTATATAGCTTTATCGGGCCCGGCTACATTGATCCATTATGAAACCAACCTGAGATATTTCTGTCCGTTACGTTTATTTCGAAATTGGTAACCGTGCGTTTTCTCTCTCAAAACGGAGTCAAATGTGCCGGAGACACAATATCAGACCCGCGTTGCAACAAAGGCATAACGTTAACGTTACTCACAAAAAAGCAGAACTCTTGAATGCTTGTTGCAACTATAGACTTAAAAAGTTACGTACTGTGAGTTCCCTTCATCCATGGCTCCAACATGTTTCCTTTTCAGGTGCTCCTGAGGCAATGTTGTACTTCCGTGCCATTTTGCAGGAAACGGTCTTCTTTGAAGTTTTTAAAGTGAAGTGTTCCCACACTTTTGACGACTTAGGTCGTACACTTTTCTCCATTGAAGCAATAACCTCAAGATGTTTTTCCGCTGAACTATCGGTACTGTTTTCCTGCGCCATTTTTCGAATATTTCCAGCAAAGGAGACGACGTGGTCACGTGAGCTGTACATGACACATCATTGGCTAGCTTACCTCCACCTCATGAGACATAGCCTCAGCGCCGCCCTGCCGCTGTTTTGTACTGTTTTTGTACTTATTTTGATTGTTTCTCAGCTGTTTGTAAATGTTGCAGTTTATAAATAAAGGTTTATAAAACAAAAAAATAAACAAAAATAAATAACAAAAAATAAATAAATACATTTTTTTTAAAAAGCCTCCGCGCATGCGCATAGCATAGTTCCAACGAATTGATGACTAAATTAATCGCCAACTATTTTGATAATCGATTTTAATCGATTAGTTGTTGCAGCCCTACATGAGATCAATGTTTTTCTAGGATTTTTGAGTGGCTGAAATGTGTTTCAGATGACAGAAGTTTCAGTCCTAACGAAAAGAAAAAAAACCTACACATACACATCAAAATATTAAAAACCAACCACAGCAACAACAGAATAATGGCATTCATTTGATTGTGGAAACCTGTTCAAATTAACAGCTGTAAATGACGGAACATTCAGAAAAACACCATCATACAGTACAGATCCATAAAAATATTTATAGGTATGTAACAGTAATGTCCTCGGTTTCTCTAATCACACAAGTTGTTCAGTACATTCTTAAGAGTCGAAAATGATAAAATGGATTCAAAATGGAACCTAATTAAGCCAATCAAACTGCACACACTCATTATATCCAGCTATTGGCAGAAGATCAGTCATATTCACCAACTGGACTCATCTACTGTTATTCCATTTAGGAAAAAATTTATTTATGTTTTTGCAAATGTTAGTTTCGCAACATAATTTGGCCCATACTGCATCCACTATCCTACCAGTGCAAAATAATGTTTGCAATTTTGTTAAACATAAACCCCAAGCGCAGTAAGGTTTAATGTAGTACCTCAATTTACGAGCTTAATAGGTTATTCTAACTCAAAGCACTTGTACAGTATCTTAAATCAACAACGCTCATTTAAATGAATTAAAATCAATTCAAATTGTTGTTTGTTTAAGTTGGAGTTTTTTCATCTCTAATTTAAACGACTGCTTATTGATATGCCAAACTAAACTACAACATTCAGGGAGGGCAAACTAATTTAAAAAAAATCATATTTCCTAACATAGTGTTTGCAATGAGGGGATTTAACATTATAAAGTGTTTACTTTGTTTACATAGACACAGGACAGCTGCGGAGGTAACAGAATGAAGAGAAAGTGTCCGAAGGAGGTGAAGGCAGAAGGGACAATAAAGAAGAGGATGTTGTATATATTTCTGTGTGTATATAAATCAAATTATGCAGTATTTTATTGTTTGATACTATACAGGTATGTGCACTATTTTAAAAAGTGAATATTGTCTAGTAAAAGAAAGTAAGGAAATGGCTGTCATCACACACACAAGTCACTAACATTGCCTTGTTCTCATTCCACACCTTCAACAAAAGCTATACAGAATACAAAAGTTACAATACTAAACAAACGTAGTACATAATAGTACAGTATATAACAGTAAAACACTGGTTTTTGCCACAGAATATATAAGTAAAGGAAACAAAGCCCTCGGTCTTCAGGTGGCCTGAGCTTGACATCGTGGTAGTATTATTATTGTGTATGTGTCTGTACTGCATGTCTAGTTGATATATGTTATTTTGTTGCCATAGTGCTAATCATAGTACCTACATTACAATCACAGCTTTGTTGTTCATCTTTGTTGTCAGCTGCTGCGTGACTTCTCTCTTTTTTATTGTCACGTGGCCATGACAGGGCAGCAACAGGGCGGGAAGGAGGCAGCGAGGTTGTCATTCCCAGCACTACTGTCTGGCGGGTTACTTGTTCGCACGTAAACGACGAGGCAACGTTCTCAGGCTTTCCCAATCTGGAGCCTGTTCTCAAAAGAACACCGTTCACGTGGGGATACAAGGCTGAAAGGATACCTTTCTTTACCGTTTCCACCTGAAACGTTCCTTGAGGCCCAATAAGCGATGAACACACTCATGCTGTGTGTTCAGGGATGTAACGGTAAACGGTATAATGATAAACCGCGGTAAAATTCCAGACGGTTAGAAATACAGGTTAAATTTTTAATTACCAAAATAACTTCATTTGTCAATGCAGTTTAGGCAACACTGCTACTTCCTGGAAATGGAAGCAGCGCAGCACCGTTAAAATCGAGAAAAAATGGTGGCAACTACGCGGACTTTGCTCGAGAAATTTGCTCTGGAGATGTTCCGTCCCAGTAAACAGTGCCGATTGCTTCCTTTCACTCGCTTCTACTTCCATAGAGTCTCGACATGCGTTTAAAAGCGCACTGCTGTTATTAGATGATGACAAATGTTGACACAATTGGACAAAGGCGCATATGTCCAAAAATATTTGATGTTGCAGTTTCATTTTGAAAGTGCAACATTGCGTCCTTCCGTCAGCTGCTGGGACTGAGTTATCATGCAGCACGCGATATGTCGGGAACATTGCCACTACTTGTTTATAAAGTCTGTTTAATGGCATGCCCACTTGTCCTTTATTTAACTGCTAACTTTGTCAGTGTTCCAATAACATCAATACTAGCTAAAATGTTTTGTCATCCCATCGAATTGAACGCAGGCTGTGTTGTCAGTGAGCAACAAAGATTGTGTATTAGATATGAGAATACGAAGGTCCTGAGTAGTCTTGGGTTCAATCCCGGGCTCGGGATCTTTCTGTGTGGAGTTTGCATGTTCTCCCCGTGACTGCGTGGGTTCCCTCCGGGTACTCCGGCTTCCTCCCACTTCCAAAGACATGCACCTGGGGATAAGTTGATTGGCAACACTAAATTGGCCCTAGTGTGTGGATGTGAGTGTGAATGTTGTCTGTCTATCTGTGTTGGCCCTGGGATGAGGTGGCGACTTGTCCAGGGTGTACCCCGCCTTCCGCCCGATTGTAGCTGAGATAGGCTCCAGCGCCCCCCGCGACCCCAAAGGGAATAAGCGGTAGAAAATGGATGGATGGAAGTATCACTCCTGTTTATTTTGTTGGCCAAACTGTTGCAAAGAACCACATGGTGTTGTTAGAGAAGAACAAAGCTTGTTTGTTAGACTTTATCTTCATTAGCCAAACTGCTTTGTGATATCAAAAAGTAAACACTGTGGGGGGGGGGGGGGTTACATGTTTTAATCGTGATTGGAATATTGATTAAAAAAATCATCTTTAAAAGTGCAGCCCTATATGTAAGAGAAGATCTCATACATGAACACTATTTTTATTTATATAGATAAAACGTGCAGTTACGTCTTATGGCCGATAAGAGCCATCTTGCACAATTTTCACATTTATTTTTTTAACTTATTTATGTTATTTTGTTTCTGCCGTATTACTTTGCTTAAATTGCTTGTGTTTGTTTTCATATGCACATTCAATTTTCTACTTGAGGTACATACATACATTTTGAATGTGTTGGGGTTTTTTTTATAAATAAAACTTGGTTAAAAGATTTTAGTATACATAGTTTTTGAAATATTTTAGCACATTTAAAAATACCGCGACAATAATGATAACCGTGATCATTTTTGTCACAATACCCCTGATAAGAAATGTTCATACCGTGACATTCCTATGTCTGTGCCATTTGCTGAAAGGACCAACGTTCCAACATTATTGTTAAAACGACAATGTAGTTGGGTCAGAATTATCAAACAATAACGTAGTTGTGTTTTGGCTTCTCTCATCACAGATCTACTACATCTAGCCAATACCAGTGCCAATATCGATTGAATGACAATCAGGGATACATTTGGAGGACAATGGAAAAGACTGAATGATCGTTTTCAAATGAAAGCATAAAATGTTGGAGAAACGATGCTGCCGAATAGCTTGTTAATTGTAACTGACCACAGGCCACATGGTCTAAAGACTTCAAGCTGGGAATCAATGGCTATTAGATTAATTGAAACCAAGTATCAAGTATTTGGTAAAACTAATAATGTACAAAAACTAAAATATTTGTCTTAAAATATCTGGATAAGATTTTTTAGCCCTTTTAGCAGACTGTTTCATTACAAATTACTTAATGAGCACCCAACCACATTACTGCAGGTAACCAGTGGGTAACAGTATATTTTTTACCTAACATAATAAATCATTGTAAGTAATCCTTGTGATTTCAAAACAGCCCTGGTATGTTGTTCATCTTTAACCACTTGTATCCTGCTGCCAAGGGTCAGAGAGCCTTCAGCCATAACCAGCTTTATATAACATGTCCCTTGTAGATCAATGTTACTTTCAAACAAAATTGATTGTTTAGTAGGAGAGCCATGCACAAATGGAAAACTTTTACAGTGGCTGAGCATCATAATACCCATATTAGACAATTCTACTCTTGCAAGAACAATGTCAGCAAATCCAAAAACAACTCTCTAATTTCTAAATCATCGACCAAGTGAGTTGTGACAAATACAGTACTATACGTACAGTACGATGCTAGTGGCATCTGTGCGATCAAAACTCCCCACATATTTTCAATCCAAGCCTATGTGCACTGTCATCAGAACACAAGTGGAACATACCCCCTTGTATTACATATTACTCTCCTCACCAACTCCCCTCAGATATGTAATGAATGTTTTCTTATCTTCAACCTGGCAACAGCTAATCTGAGCAGCAAGCTGATGTTTCATGGCAAATAGTTCTCATCATCATCGTCGTCTCTTGTTTAGCATCCCCTAAGAGCATCAGTTCAGTGTCAGCTTTTCAACATTCAAACCATTCCAATATTCAACCTATTCTTACATTCATACTAAATTATTTTCAGTTCAACTTCAGCATTGGAGCATTCACACGCAATTCAGTGGCCTTGTGGTTAGAGATCGGTAGGTCATGAGTTCAAACCCCGGCCGAGTCATACCAAAGACTATTAAAAAAATGGGACCCATCACCTCCCTGCTTAGCACTCACCATCAAGGGTTGGAATTGGGGGTTAAATCACCAAAAATGATTCCCGAGTGCAGCCACCACACCGGCTCACTGCTCCCCTCACCTCAAACAACTTGCACAATGTATGTTACATGTAAGCAAATACACCACAGCGTCAATTCCGGTCCTTGAACAATTGCTATTTCTTCTGAATCAAAATATATATTCATATATTACATATAGCATATTAGCACACTATTGACTAGTGATGCACCAAAAATTCAGCCGTCGGAAAAGGACTTTGCTCACTGACACCGGATGTTGTGATGAAGTATCCACTTCCACTGGCGGGCTGCGTCTTCCTTGTGCACACAAATGACGTAGTTTGTCCAAAGCTGACGAAAAAGTCACATACGGGTCGTATCCATGTCGCATCGCCGTTTAGACTAAAGTCACATTTGAAAATATCAGCTTTTAATCGGATTTGGCCTACCACCTGATGTGGCCTGAATCTGATGTGAAAAGATCATATTTGTAACACTTTGGAGCATTTAGACTGGCAAAAAAAATCCAACATGTGTCAAATGAGGGCAAAAAAACAGATATGGTGGGCAATGTAAACAGGGATTTTTTTCTCTCACATTCCCCTTTCCTTGTCTTCCCTGCACTTTTTTAATCACCTGTCAGGACATATTTACAGACTATCATACTGTTGGAAAATGTAAATTTTTAATCAATGGAGAAAAAACATAAAGGTGGATATATTCTATATTTTTGGGATGGCGTGGCTCGGTTGGGAGCGTGGCCGTGCCAGCAACCTGAGGGTTCCTGGTTCGGTCCCCAGCTTACACCATCCGAGTCACGTCCGTTGTGTCCTTGAGCAAAACACTTCACCCTTGCTCCTGACAGGTCGGGTTAGGGTCTTGTATGGCAGCTCCCGCCATCAGTGTGTGAATGTGTGTATGAATGGGATGATGGGGAAATAGTAGGGGTTTAACGGTACGTGTATTTGTATCAAACCGTTTTGGTACGGGGGTTGCGGTTCGGTCCGGAGGTGTACCGAACGAGTTTCCACACGGACATATTAAGTACCGTAAACAATGCACACCGAGGCACAACACACGGCATGCTAGCAACGACCGGGCTACTACAACATATAAAAGCCAGAGCTGTTAAGGTCTCCTGTTTGGGAACACTTTGGTTGCGCGGTGCGGAGGACGGAGGTTTGCCGACATTGTTCAGCAGCGGTAAGGCATGCTTCTGCCAACACGTCAAACGTGTTAACCCATTTGAAGCGTCACCACCCCCAAGTGAACATCGCTTCAACAAAGTGGACCCAGACTTAAACAAGTCGAAAAACTTATTAGGGTGTTACCATTTAGTGGTCAATTGTACGGAATACGTACTGTACTGTGCAATCTACTAATAAAAGCTTCAATCAATCAATAAATCAAAAGATAAAGAGGGGCAAACAGCTCCCACCTCTTACTGCCAAGTTAGCCAGCCTTCGGGGGGGGTGGGGGGGGGGAAGAAAAGTTAATCTGAGGCTGAGTTGACTTGAAACTGTTTAATGTTGCACTTTTTATATGTAGAAGAAAAGTTATGTCATTTTATTTAATCCGAGCAACAACTTGAGGCAGTTTACTGTTCTGTGCGATCCACTAATAAAAGTCTCTATCAATCAATCAAAAAAAGCACTTTATATGTAAAAAAGTTTTGTTAAGAAACCATTCTGAGCCTTATCTTATTTAGTTTTTATTTTATATATGTTGACCACATTAACGCTGGCAATGGACCATGTGTGTATATGTATGTTATGCCGTTGTTTACAAATTTGGTAAATAAATAACCAAAAAATGTATATTTTGTTGTTTTCTTACTGTACCAAAAATGAACCGAATCGTGGCCTCTAAACCGAGGTACGTACCGAACCGAAATTATTGTGTACCGTTACACCCCTAGGAAATAGTGTCAAAGCGCTTTGAGTACCTTGAAGGTAGAAACACGCTATACAAGTATAACCCATTTACCAATCACAAATGTCCTCCACACCAGTGTTTAAGAAGTGCAATTTAACAAAAATGTATGTCTACATAAAAACACATTCACCCGCTGTCATGCACATTTTGTCCAAGCCAGACAAAGCAAACACAGATGACTGGCACAGAACCTCTGATATTTCAAATGTATGTGTATATTATCTTTAAAATGAGTACAAACGTGCACAGAGTCCGGGGCAAATATAAAGTGTATCCTGTCCACGATCTAAAGCGTGATTTCAGTTTGACTCCGATGAGCTCGAGGGCTCTCATTACTCCCTAAATTCAGCAACAAAGTTGCTAATATGCTCATGCTCAGTCTTCTTATTCTCTGGCAGACCAGGTTCATGAGCAAGGGCAAACATAAACTGTAAATGGGTTATACTTGTATAGCGCTTTTCTACCTTTTTAAGGAACTCAAAGCGCTTTGACACTATTTCCACATTCATCCATTCACACACACATTCACACACTGATGGCGTATATTTGCATGTTATCCCTGGGGGGAATGTATGGGAAACACTATTGTCAGTGTGTCATCACCATGTCAGAGATACAGTACAGAGACTGGGACGAGTCGAAGCAAGGCATACTGTATTTATTTCTGTGTCTGTTGATTACCGTATATTCGGGACAATAATGCACACTTAAAATCCTTTTTTTCCTCAAAACTCGACAGTGCCCCTTATAACCCGGTGCACCTAATATAAGGAATAAGTTTGGTTGAGCTTACCCACCTCAAAGCTTTTTTATTTGGTACATGGTGTAATGATAAGTGTCACCGGTAGATGGCAGTCAAACATAAGAGATAAGTGTAGGCTGCACTATGATGGCAATAGGATTCGAATAACCAACACCAACATTTTATATGTTCCATTGAAAATATAGAACATTACACACGGCGCTCAAAAATGTATCAAAATGTTTTAGTATGACGTTGGTAAGCTATGAAGCCGCACGGCTTGATGTGCTTCAACATACGAGTATTATTATGGTTTGTGTATAAGGCAAGACATTATCTAGCGTTTTGTTTCGCAATATTATGCAAAAGCAACTTTTCTTACCTTCTGGTACCTGCTGATCTGTATTTGGGATCTGCATGAATCCTGAAATATTACACACGTTCGCTTTTGTAGTCCGTGCCGACACCGTTGTCAATAAGCTTCTTATTTTTCTCTATCTTCTTGTTATGGGACATTTATCCTCCACTGTTGCCATTTCTAAAATAAAGTAGTGTAAAGTTCTTACTTATATCTGTCAGTTAAGTCGCCATGAAAGCGCTAAAACATACCGGTGCAGTGAGTTTACATTATTCACCCAAGGGACTTTAGTTATTAGAGTTCTAGTCGGACGGTTTTTCATGGGACACATTTTCAGTGTTGTTGTTTCCGGATGAGGAGATGCTGCTCCGTTATTGATTTAAGTAAAGTCTGAATGTCATTAAAACAGTTAGCTCCATCTTTTGACACTTCTTCCACACCCGTCCTTGCATGCTACACCGCTACAACAAAGATGACGGGGAGAAGACGCTGCCAAAGGTGAGCCACGTAAATAAGTCTGCCCACACAAGCTACTGTCAGAAAGCGGCTTGAAGATGGTCTGTAAAACATCATCTACGCAACATTTTTACCAAATAACCATCATTGCATGTTATGTAGACCACAAGGAAGTGTTTTCGCTGTAAGACAGACATTCAACAATAGCACATTTGCAGATTATAATTACTTGTTTGCAAAAAATATTTTTAACCCAATTAGGTGAAATTACATAATCTCCCACAGCACACCAGACAATATCTCACGGTACACTAGTGTGCCGTGGCACAGTGGTGGAAAAACACTGATGTAAACCACAAGGAAGTGTTTTCAATTTAGAAAAAATTTATAATAATATGACTCCTTTAATGCGCCCTATAATCCGGTGCGCCTTATATATGAAAAAGATCAAAAATAGACCATTCATCGGCACTGGCGAGATTTTTAGGTGACCACAGATGATGCTGTTCAAAGTCGGGATCCGGGGTGGACCACTCATTTGTGCATCAGTTGATGACGTCTCTGCGCTGCTGACTTGTCTCCACTCAAGATGATCTCCTGCTGGCCCCACTATGGACTGGACTCTCACACTATTAACTAGATCAGGCCTGGGCAATTATTTTGACTCGGGGGCCAAATTTAAAAAAAAAAATGTGTCTGGGGGCCTGTATTTCTATTTTTAGGAACACTAATACAAAACCTCACAATAACGTCTGATTGAATGCTAAAAAGGTTACGACAGACCGCCTGAAAAAACAGAATGGAATTTACATTTTTTTTTACTAAATGAGACACCCAGAATGTACATGAAAATAAAGAATGTGGGATTTACAATATTTACTATGAACGATAAAACACTGAATATTGACAACATATGACCATCGCCATCTTTTACAATCAACGCAACAAAAATGCAACAAACACAGCACAATATGAACGCGAATGATTAAAAAAAAAACCCACCTACAATCTGATACATCACTAAGCTTTAGAACTTTGTTGTAAAAATCTCCTTCCGCGTCTGTCCCTGACAGCCGCATTTCAGGCTGGCCATTCTGGAAATACTCTGTGGAAACGCTTCCCACCCACACTGCTTGGTGCCTCGTCTGAGCTGCTGCGACTTAGATTACCATAGTAACTAATTAGATTACCATTGTAACTAATTAGATTACCATAGTAACTAGTATATCATGCAAAAGCACAGATTCTAACCAATGAAATACTTTGTATAGTTCAAGACTTACGGTCATTTGAAAACATCACTGCACATCATAATGGCAGCTACAGTTTCCATCTTAAAGATCTAAAAAAATTATTTGGGAATGTCCGGCAGGCCAGATCGAAAAGCTTAACGGGCCGCATGAGGCCCCCTGGTCTTAATTTGCTCAGGTCTGAACTAGATCCACTCGACGTCCATTGCACCGGTCGCCCATGGGGCGACGGGGTCCCCACATCTGCGGTCCCCTCCAAGGTTTCTCATTGTATCCCATTGGGTTGAGTTTTTCCTTGCCCTGATGTGGGATCTGAGCCGAGGATGTTGTTGTGGTTTGTGCAGCCCTTTGAGACACTCGTGATATAGGGCTATATAAATAAACTTTGATTGATCGATTGACAGTGCGCCTAATAATCCAGTGCGCCCTATGGTCCGGAAAACAGGACAATCACGGATTTTGCCGTTCCGCACCTCTTAGAGCAGTGTTTTTCAACCACTGTGACGCGGCACACTAGAGATACAGTCTGGTGTGTCGTGGGAGATGATCTAATTTCATCTGTTTGGGTTAAAAATATTTTTTGCAAACCAGTAATTATAGTCTGCAAACCCTGTGTTGTTGTTGAGTGTCAGTGCTGTCTACAACTCGGCAGAATAACCGTGTAATACTTTTCTCTCTTTACAATGAGATAAAAAATTGTAAAAATATATTCCAATTGAAAAAATATATATAAAGACAGAACAATAAGATCATATGGACAGCCATAAGTGTTCACATTTTGCTTTATATTTATTATTTTACTTATTTTTTGCCTGGTTTTGTATTTGTTTTGTATCATCCCGTGAGGTGTATATTACATTTTTTGTTTTGTTTTTTTGTTCGGTTTGTACTTCATGAAGTTTTGCACTTGTGTTTTTTTTGTTTGTTTTCATTATATTTGGATGTAATTGTTGGTTTATATGATATCCTTTAAGTAAGTAAGTGAAGTGGGCAGGAAAATATAAGATTTTTCTTCATCCTGTTCCTTCTCAGGCATTGGTGTGTAAATGTATACCGTATTTTTCGGAGTATAAGTCGCACCGGAGTATAAGTCGCACCTGCCGAAAATGCATGATAAAGAAGGAAAAAAACATATATAAATGGCACTGGAGCCCGGCCAAACTATGAAAAAAACTGCGACTTATAGTCCGAAAAATACGGTAATTGAATAATTGAGGTATAATTGTCTATCGATCAAAGATGCACATCAATGAAGGAGATAAATAAAAATGAAATGAAATGGAAAAAAAAATACTCTTCCATGTCAGTAGGTAGCAGCCGGTAGCTAATTGCTTTGTAGATGTCAGAAACAGCGGGAGGCAGTGTGCAGGTAAAAAGATATCTAATGCTTAAACCAAAAATAAACAAAAGATGAGTGCTCCTAAGAAAAGGCATTGAAGCTTAGGGAAGGCTATGCAGAACGAAACTAAAACTGAACTGGCTACAAAGTAAACAAAAACAGAATGCTGGACGACAGCAAAGACTTACTGAGGAGCAAAGGCGACGTCCACAAAGTACATCCGAACATGACATGACAATCAACAATGTCCCCACAAAGAAGGATAAAAACAACTGAAATATCCTTGATTGCTGAAACAAAGTAGATGCGGGAAATATCACTCAAAAGGAAGACATGAAACTGCTACAGGAAAATACCAAAAAGAGAGAAAAAACCACAGATTTTTTCAACGCAAAAAATGTGCCTGGGCTCAAAAAAGGTTGAAAAACACTGTCTTAGAGAACAGCATATTGTGCAAAAAAAGCACTGAAACTGTCAACATTTGGACGAGTGCCTTGATCAAATGTCCCTGTAAAATGTTATTGTGCATTTTATATCCATCCTGAGATGTCACCCAGAAGACTTTAATAGTAGCGTAACGGTTGAAAAAAACACTTCCCCAAGCAAGGGCTCCACGGTGGGATTTGTGCAGCAATGGTAAACAAAGAAGCACCATCACCTCTGAAGTGCCCTTGAGCAATACACCGGATCTTCATACAGGTGTGCTGCCTCAACATGTGCTCGTCTTCCCAATGATGGTCGACTAACCAACTAAATGACCTGTATATACTTCCACTACATGCTTTATGTGAAAAACTCGAGTGGCTTTTAAACATATTGCTCATGTACATAACCCCACAATGAAATGGTTGATTATGTTTGTATGCATACTTGTTGAGGATAAAACAGCTGTAGGTGATACATTCCTAACTTTTTTCACTCACGAGCTAACTAGCTCTCGGCGACGCACTAGCTTTGGCTGCAGTTTGATCAAATATTCCACTTGTCTCTTACCTTTCACTTGGCTCTCGTAATCTGCGATGATCTCCTTATCCTTTTTGAACCTCGGCGAAGACATCTTCTGGCGGCTTGTAGCTTAAAAAAAAAGCCCGCTAAGAAAGTGCTCGCCAACAAGCTGGAGGCGCCTTAAAAAAAACACGATTCATCCCAAGCGGAGACCGAATGATGAACTTATCCCAGCATTAAGGAGAAAATAATCACTTATTCATTGATAATATCCCTTCTTAGCTCCGATGGATATATCCACTCAATGTGTTCGCCGCCAGTGTGGGAAAAGAGGGAGAGAAAAAAATCACACAATCACGCAAGTTTTAGTGGCTTCGTGGAGCGGCAGCATCCGCAGTTAGCGGCGCGTAGGAAAGTAGTGCCTGGAAACCGCGCAACAGCTCATTTAAGTCCACTTGAAAAGGCGAATATGTCCACTTTTGGGTTGTTTGAGGCTTCGGACACAACGCGGACACACAACAAACACTTCCCCCCCTCTCTGCCTGGAAGCTTTCTTAACCTCCGAGTGGGAAGGCCCCGCTGGTGGACTGCTGCAGCACACCGCAACTAGAGCAGGCACACAGGGAGAGGGAGGGACCAACAAAACACACACACACACGAACACACACAAACACGTAAGTTCAAGAGTCACGATTCAAGTTTATTGGATACATTTATTGATTCACATGCATATCCTGCCGTGAAATCTATTTTGAAACACTTGCCCTAGTCCAGGGGTGTCTAACTCATTTTAAATCGGGGGCCACATGGAGAAAAATCTACTCCCAAGTGGGCCGGACTGGTAAAATCACGGCACGATAACTTAAAAATAAAGACAATTTCAAGATTGTTTTCTTTGTTTGAAAATAGAACAAGCACATTCTGAAAATGTAAAAACCATAATGTTGTTGGGTTTTCTTTTACAATTACCTGTTGTGGTTAATAGTATACATACTTTATTTGTTGTTATTTATATTTTCTGAATAAATGATGTGATAATGTTCATCAGTCAACTCATTGGTGATAATTTTCAATCCATCATAGTATCAAAATCAAATTACAGTATGTTATTTATTTAGTTTGATCATTTTTCTCGACTGATGTACTAACACAGTGGTTCTTAACCTTGTTGGAGGTACGGAACCCCACCACTTTCATATGGGCATTCCCCGAACCCTTCTTTAGTGAAAAATACATTAATTTTTTTTTCAAATTCAAGACAAAGTTGTATGTTTTTCTACTGTTGCACAAAATGAACCGTGCATTAACATCACCTTGTTCAAAGAACAAAACCAACACAGTGCATGAACTCACAACAAATTACACACCTGCAAATCAGATGGAAAATTAGAGGGAACATTGTTTGGGGGTATCCATAATACGCCGAAAGGGAGAAGTTTTTATTTACACGATGAGTCGGGTGTGTCTTGACCTCCGCGGCGGAGGCCGACTCACCGAACCCCTAGGGTTCGATCGAACCCAGGTTAAGAACCACTGTACTAACATCATGTGGTTTATTTTGTACATATGTAGCATCATCTACATAGATACAAAGAATTGCTATTGCGACATCCAGTGGACACATTTAAAACAGCTGTTTCTTTCATTAAAAAATTTCAGGTTAATTTTTATACTTAGCAAAGTCATCCCGCGGGCCGGTTAAACCTGTTTGCGGCCCTGATCTGGCCCTCGGGCCGTACGTTTGACACCCCTGCCCTAGACCATAGATGGATAAAATCTAAAAAAATATATACAGGTAAAAGCCAGTAAATTAGAATATTTTGAAAAACTTGATTTATTTCAGTAATTGGATTCAAAAGGTGTAACTTGTACATTATATTTATTCATTGCACACAGACTGATGCATTCAAATGTTTATTTCATTTAATTTTGATGATTTGAAGTGGCAACAAATGAAAATCCAAAATTCCGTGTGTCACAAAATTAGAATATTACTTAAGGCTAATACAAAAAAGGGATTTTTAGAAATGTTGGCCAACTGAAAAGTATGAAAATGAAAAATATGAGCATGTACAATACTCAATACTTGGTTGGAGCTCCTTTTGCCTCAATTACTGCATTAATGCGGCGTGGCATGGAGTCGATGAGTTTCTGGCACTGCTCAGGTGTTATGAGAGCCCAGGTTGCTCTGATAGTGGCCTTCAACTCTTCTGCGTTTTTGGGTCTGGCATTCTGCATCTTCCTTTTCACAATACCCCACAGATTTTCTATGGGGCTAAGGTCAGGGGAGTTGGCGGACCAATTTAGAACAGAAATACCATGGTCCGTAAACCAGGCACGGGTAGATTTTGCGCTGTGTGCAGGCGCCAAGTCCTGTTGGAACTTGAAATCTCCATCTCCATAGAGCAGGTCAGCAGCAGGAAGCATGAAGTGCTCTAAAACTTGCTGGTAGACGGCTGCGTTGACCCTGGATCTCAGGAAACAGAGTGGACCGACACCAGCAGATGACATGGCACCCCAAACCATCACCCAACCATGCAAATTTTGCATTTCCTTTGGAAATCGAGGTACCAGAGTCTGGAGGAAGACAGGAGAGGCACATGATCCACGTTGCCTGAAGTCTAGTGTAAAGTTTCCACCATCAGTGATGGTTTGGGGTGCCATGTCATCTGCTGGTGTCGGTCCACTATGTTTCCTGAGATCCAGGGTCAACGCAGCCGTCTACCAGCAAGTTTTAGAGCACTTCATGCTTCCTGCTGCTGACCTGCTCTATGGAGATGGAGATTTCAAGTTCCAACAGGACTTGGCGCCTGCACACAGCGCAAAATCTACCCGTGCCTGGTTTACAGACCATGGTATTTCTGTTCTAAATTGGCCCGCCAACTCCCCTGACCTTAGCCCCATAGAAAATCTGTGGGGTATTGTGAAAAGGAAGATGCAGAAAGCCAGACCCAAAAACGCAGAAGAGTTGAAGGCCACTATCAGAGCAACCTGGGCTCTCATAACACCTGAGCAGTGCCAGAAACTCATCGACTCCATGCCACGCCGCATTAACGCAGTAATTGAGGCAAAAGGAGCTCCAACCAAGTATTGAGTATTGTACATGCTCATATTTTTCATTTTCATACTTTTCAGTTGGCCAACATTTCTAAAAATCCCTTTTTTGTATTAGCCTTAAGTAATATTCTAATTTTGTGACACACGGAATTTTGGATTTTTATTTGTTGCCACTTCAAATCATCAAAATTAAATGAAATAAACATTTGAATGCATCAGTCTGTGTGCAATGAATAAATATAATGTACAAGTTACACCTTTTGAATGCAGTTACTGAAATAAATCAAGTTTTTCAAAATATTCTAATTTACTGGCTTTTACCTGTATATACCCACATAAGTATGCATAATTTAATGTAAACACAGCTTTAAATCACTTTAGATTGCTAGTCACGTCAACATGTATGCATGGTATAGGTGTGACTAGATCGCTCCAATGATCAATGCCACCCACCAAGTATAGCTTGATTAGACTGACATGTTTGTACAAAACCCAAAACCAGTGAAGTTTGCACTTTGTGTAAATCGTAAATAAAAACACAATACAATGATTTGCAAATCTTTTTCAACCTATATTCAATTGAATACACCGGAAAGACAAGATATTTTACGTTCGAACTGGTACACTTTGTTATTTTTTGCAAATGTTAGCTCATTAGGAATGTGATGCCTGCAACATATTTCAAAAAAGCTGGCACAAGTGGAAAAAAAACTGAGCAAGTTGAGGAATGCTCATCAAACACTTATTTGGAACATGTCACAGGTGAAAAGGCTAATTGGGAAATGTGGGTGCCATGATTGGGTATAAAAGCAGCTTCCATGAAATGCTCAGTCATTCACAAACAAGGATGGGTCGAGGGTCACCACTTTGTGAACAAATGCATGAGCAAATTGTCGAACAGTTTAAGAACAACATTTCTCAACCAAACCTTTTGATCCCTCAGGCGGTACTGCATCAAAAAGCGACATCAGTGTGTAAAGGGTATCACCACATGGGCTCAGGAACACTTCAGAAAACCACTGTCAGTAATTACAATTTGTGCCAACTTTTTTGCAATGTGTTGCTGCCATCAAATTCTAAGTTAATGATTATTTGCAAAAAATATTTTAGTTTCTCAGTTCTAATGTTAAGTATATTGTCTTTGCAGTGTATTCAAGTTCCAAAGGATTTGCAAGTCATTGTATTCTGTTTTTATTTCCGATTTACACAACGTTTTTGGTTTTGTATTTCCACAAATATCAGGGGGTTTTGTGCCAAAAACCAATTGTAATTTTTGCATTTATTTAGTTATTTTGCACTATATTGACTCAATGTTGCTTAAACAATTGTATATCCATTCCAATCCATTTATTTTTTAGCAAATCTGACATACAATCGTTTTATAGTGCATACCATCATAAAAACAATAAATACTTTAACTTATTCTCCACCATTTCACATTCAAACAATAAAAACTAGCCAAATTAAATAAGAGCAATGCATTTAAAAGAGCAATAAATAAAACCAAAATATATATAGTACAGTAAAGACAATCAAATAATTACAAAAATACAAACATAAATTACTACAGAATAATATCATTGTATTACAGTATTTTGTAGACATAACACTGTCTCATATATTTTGTTAAAATGTCCACAAATAAGTTGATACAAATTATTTTTGTTTGTCTAAAATCATTGTCTTGTTTTTTTATTATTATTTTTTTATTATGATTATGATCAACAAATTAAAGGTAGAATCACAAAATTATTCAATGAGCTTGAAACATTTTCAAGTAAAAAGTATCGGAATACACATCGACGATTAAAAATTGCTCTGTATTTACTTGGTATCGGATCGACTCCAAAATGTTCAGTATCCGCCACCCCACCTATTACTTAATTGATGTGTTCATATTTATTAAAGCAAGCAATTTTGTTATAAACATCCATTTAAAAAAAAAGTTGTTGAAAAAAACTTCCCAACTGTATCAAGTGCAATTATTTATGAAAGTGGGTTCATGGCAAGTCAGTTTAGAATTTTAAAAACTCGACCATGGCGCCATCTGCAGGATGAACACTATGCTACCAGAAACTAACCTTTGTTGTAATGCAGACAGAAACACACCATGCAAACACAGCACCGAAAATACATACTTTACACATGCAACACCCAAATATCCCCTTTAAACAAATCATACAAAATAAAATTAAAGCCCATGACAATCTATTTCTAGTGCAGTGCTGTAGCGTTTTTTTTAAACCAATTAAGTGCGTACAAACATATACAAAATATAATTCAAATATACGGAGCTCAGAGTGTAAAGGCATCTTGTTCTCTAATTAAACCACATGACTGAACATTCCATCACTGTCAACATCTAAAATGTAAACACAAAGAAATATATTAAGCTTTGCACAACTTACTCAACATATTACTTAACCTGCACAGAGTAGACTACACACAATTGCAATCACATTTCTCCACTTCTCACCCTATAAATTAAATCAGAGTTTAAAGCACGGCATGCTGGGCTAGTGGGAGCACACTGATCCGCGCCCAAGCACACCATCGAAAAAGGTGGGCCATGGACAACTACAGAAAGCTAAGGACAGGGGGCCCGGACTTCTCCCATTCACTAATAGTCTTATTTTGTATATGCCAGAGAACCAGCTTCCACTACAATAGACATTTGATTTTGGTCTATTTAGGTTTTCAGTTAGAGGAACGCTCTGCTGTTTTAAGGACCTTTTGCAAAAAAAGCTAGTCAAAGATTATCTCTATAACAGCACTCATGTTTTTAAGAAAAAACAAGTTGATTTTGAACTGAACTCGTGGGACACCAGTTGCATGGTCCAACTGATTAAAAAGAGAGGACCTAGAACCTTGAGGAACACGATGAGTATAACTAAAGTTGAACAAATGATTACTGACTGCATCTGAAGTAACTGCAGCAACACCTTAGTTATATACACTATATTGCCTAAAGTATTTGGCCACCCATCCAAATGATGAGAATCAGGTGTCCTAATCCCTTGGCCCGGCCACAGGTGTATAAAATCAAGCACTTAGGCATGGAGACTATTTCTACAAACATTTGTGAAAGAATGGACCGCTCTCAGGAGCTCAGTGATTTCCGGCGTGGAACTGTCATAGGATGCCACCTGTGCAACAAATCCAGTCGTGAAATTTCCTCGCTCCTAAATATTCCAAAGTCAACTGTCGGCTTTATTATAAGAAAATGGAAGAGTTTGGGAACAACAGCAACTCAGCCATGAAGTGGTAGGCCACGTAAACTGACAGAGAGGGGTCAGCGGATGCTGAAGCGCATAGTCCAAAGAGGCCGCCGATTTTCTGCACAGTCAGTTGCTACAGAGCTCCAAACTTCATGTGACCTTCCAATTAGCCCACGTACAGTATGCAGAGAGCTTCATGGAATGGGTTTTCATGGCCGAACAGCTGCATCTAAGCCATATATCACCAAGTCCAATGCAAAACGTCGGATGCAGTGGTGTAAAGCACGTCGCCACTGGACTCTAGAGCAGTGGAGACGCGCTCTCTGGAGTGATGAATCACGCTTTTCCATCACGCAATCTGATGGACGAGTCTGGGTTTGGAGGTTGCCAGGAGAACGGTACATTTCGGACTGCATTGTGCAGAGTGTGAAATTTGGTAGAGGAAGAATTATGGTGTGGGGTTATTTTTCAGGAGTCGGGCTGGGCCCCTTAGTTCCAGTGAAAGGAACTGTGAATGCTCAAGGATACCAAAACATTTTGGATAATTCCATGCTCCCAACCTTGTGGGAACAGTTTGGAGCGGGCCCCTTCCTCTTCCAACATAACTGTGCACCAGTGCACAAAGCAAGGTCCATAAAGACATGGATGACAGAGTCTGGTGTGGATGAACTTGACCGGCCTGCACAGAGTCCTGACCTGAACCCGATAGAACACCTTTGGGATGAATTAGAGCGGAGACAGAGCCAGGCCTTCTCGACAAACATCAGTGTGTGACCTCACCAATGCGCTGGAAGAATGGTAGAAAATTCCTATAAACACACTCCGCAACCTTGTGGACAGCCTTTCCAGAAGAGTTGAAGCTGTAATAGCTGCAAAAGGTAGACCGACATCATATTGAACCCTATTGGTTAGGAATGGGATGGCACTTCAAATTCATGTGAGTCAAGGCAGGTGGCCAAATACTTTTGTCAATATAGTGTATGATAGAAAATAAATGCAAAGACTGGTTGTCATTTAATTATTGCAATCACTCCTCTTGAAAGTAATTGATGACTGTCGCTACCTTGCAAAAATGAAATATTCAGAACGACTCAAAATAACAATCTACTAATACAGGAAAATTACAGTGGAATAAAAGTGATTGGACAAGTAGAGGGGCTGCAGCACAAATGCTCAGTTACAAAGAGAGGGAATCACGGAAAAAGCCAAGATTGGCCAAGTGTGAGTATACAACCTTCAGTAACAAAATCAGCCGCTTTTGAAGAAGTTCTCCTCGATAACCTCAGTGAACCTCTCCTTCATTTGCTGACGGAAAGTGGCGTACCACTCCAGCAACCTCCTCCTCCTGTCCACTCTCTGCTCCTGGCTCATTCCTCTCTCCCTCTCTAGAATCACGGGCAGCTCCCTCCAATCGCTGATGAAGATGAAGGGGGCTCCCGCCGCCTTCAGGAGACGCAGCGGGGAGCTGGGCCCAGCCGCGCATGTCCCAGGCGTCAGTGCGTCTTCTACTACAGGAACCGAGCCGTAAGAACAGGCCTCGTAGATGCGGTAGCATTCTGTGTTGATGCCGACGGGGCAGAGGGTGAGCTCGCTCTGGACTAGCGCAGTCTGATAGCGCTTCTGACTCTCTGCTGTCTCCTGGGGGAGCCACCTTGAGGTACATGGGCAAAAATGAAAAGATTATAACTGTCCTTTGCAAAACATACAGTTCCGATCAACATTTTAAGACTATTTGAACATTTTCCAGAATTTACGTTTTGCACTGTTGGATCTTTTGGGGATTTTTCCCATACTCCTGTAAGTACAGTCACGATCAAAACATACACTTGTAAAGAATAATATCATGGCTGTGTTGAGTTTCCAATAATTTCTACAACTTTTCTTTTTTTGTGATCGAGTAATTGGAGCACATACTTGTTTGTCACAAAAAACATTCATGAAGTTTGGTTCTTTTATGAATTTATTATGGGTCTACTGAAAATGTGACCAAATCTGCTGGGTCAAAAGTATACATACAGCAATGTTAATGTTTGGTTACATGTCCCTTGGCAAGTTTCACTGCAATAAGGCGCTCTTGGTTGCCATCCACAAGCTTCTGGCAAGTTTCTGGTTGAGTTTTTGACCACTCCTCTTGACAAAATTATTGCTGGGTATTGTGGCGAAACAGCATTTTTGTTTCATCTAACATCACATGGACAAACATAAAACATTCTGGAGAAAAGTTCTGTGGTCAGATGAAACAAACATTGAGCTGTTTGGCCACAATACCCAGCAATATGTTTGGAGGAGAAAAGGTGAGGCCTTTAATCCCAGGAACACCATTCCTACCATCAAGCATGGTGGTGGTAGTATTATGCTCTGGCCCTGTTTTGCTGCCAATGGAACTGGTGCTTTAAATGGGACAATGAAAAAGGAGGATTACCTCCCAATTCTTCAGGACAACCTAAAAGGTTGGGTCTTGGGCGCAGTTGGGTGTTCCAACAGGACAATGACCCCAAACACACGTCAAAAGTGTTAAAGGAATGGCTAAATCAGGCTAGAATTAAGGTTTTAGAATGGCCTTCCCAATGACAATGCTGAAGAAACAAGTCCATGTCAGAAAACCAACACATTTAGCTGAACTGCACCAATTTTGTCAAGAGGAGTGGTCAAAAATTCAACCAGAAGCTTGTGGATGGCTACCAAAAGCGCCTTATTGCAGTGAAACTTGCCAAGGGACATGTAACTAAATATTAACATTGCTGTATGTATACCTTTGACCCAGCAGATTTGGTCACATTTTCAGTAGACTCATAATAAATTCATAAAAGAACCAAACTTCATGAATGTTTTTTGTGACCAACAAGTATGTGCTCCAATCACTCTATCGCAAAAAAATAAGAGTTGTAGAAAGTATTGGAAACTCAAGACAGCCATGACATTATGTTCTTTATAAGTGTATGTAAACTTTTGATCGCGACTGCATGTGTGTAATGTAGGGACAGGACATTGACAGTATTTTGGTCATTTTAAGAATTACCAGAACTTCTTTCATTGATTTCACAGACCACATAGCAACAGTAAGATATGCTGCTTGGCGCGCAACGTTTCAAAAAAAGAACATGACACAGTGACTGACAATGTTCACTCTCACTGGGATGCAGACTGATGGGATGTTGTATCTTTATTGAGCTGCTAAATTCAGAATAAGTCTCACTCCTCAGGTAAAGAAAATGTTTTCTAGTAATGTTGCGATGGTCTTATGCTGTGTTCCATTTGTTGAGAAGGAAATTGAGAGCCAATACCGATAGTATCAAAATTGGCCATGTTCTCAGGTTGGTGTCACGACCACTGCACAGGTGAGAGTCACGATTGATAATTTAGCATTAACTTTTACAAGCTCAAAGGGAATCCAGCAGCAGAAGAAGCAGCTCAAAATCCTTCTTCATCTTTATTTCACGTAGCTTTTTTATGGCGTTGAAGAAGACAAGGATTTTAAAGATGATTTTTGTTCCTAAACCTCTTCTCTCACAGAGGCCATCTGATGATATTGAACTAAACTTGGCACCAGGTCTACCGCTTGACTTTTTTATTCAATGACCCTCAGGATCTTTTAAGAAGTCTTACCGCATCCAACCTCAACAGCAATGGCGCGCTGCAAGAGGCCTTGCTTATTATGCAGCTCCAACCGCGTTCAAAGAGGGAAAGCTTTTTTGCCTTTGCCATCAAGAGACCATGGCTGTGTGAATACTTGACAGAACATTACATTGAATTCACATTTTTGCAAATATTCTGGCTTTAAAAGGATGTGGTCCTAAAAGGGACCTTGTATGCAGAAATGACTTGTCTTACCTTTTGTTACCTGTTTTTTGTGTGTTTGGGTTCTGCAAAAGTCCAAAAATTTTAAAATCAAACCCTTGAGGCTTGGTGGGGATATTTATAAAACAATCCTGCCTTCCTTTATACTTCCTCTAAACTGTGATGTTTTTCCCAAGTGTGACATCAGCGGATATCTATCGCCATATATCAGAACTGGGCAAATTAAGACCCGCGGGCCGCATGTGGCCCGTTAAGCTTTTCAATCTGGCGCGCCGGACATTCCCAAATAATTGTTTTAGATCTTTAAGATGGAAAGTGTAGCTGCCATTATGATGTGCAGTGATGTTTTCATATGACCGTAAGTCTTGAACTATACAAAGTATTTCAATGGTTGGAATCTGCGCTTTTGCATGATATACTAGTTACTATGGTAATCTAAGTCACAGCAGCTCAGACGAGGCACCGAGCAGTGTGGGTGGGGAGCGTTTCCAGAGCAGCCAGCCTGAAATGCAGGTGTCAGGGACAGACGTGGAAGGAGATTTTTACAACAAAGTTCTAAAGCTTAGTGATATCAGATTTTACATCAGCAATCGTCACTTACACGTCAACCAATAAGAATTCGGCGGGGGAGGGTCATGGCAGAAGTGCATGGTGGGTCATGAGATGCTAACTGCTATATGCTATATGCTACTGCCGTAGCTATTAAAATGGATCACATCAACATTGGCGGTAACTCATAAAAACTGAGAAGGGCTGAACTAAAATGGCACCGAAAAGGAAATCATATACTGCAGATTACAAGCTGGATATAGTGAAATATGCAGCAGAGAACGGAAATCGAGCAGCAGAAAGAAAGGACATACCAGAGGCGACACCGGGGAGGAAGATTTCATCGGATTTAGCGATCGGGAGTGACAGATTGTTTGGTAAACGTATAGCATGTTCTATATGTTATAGTTATTTGAATGACTCTTACCATAATATGCTACGTTAACATACCAGGCACGTTCTCAGTTGGTTATTTATGCGTCATATAACGTACACTTATTCAGCCTGTTGTTCACTATTCTTTATTTATTTTAAATTGCCTTTCAAATGTCTATTCTTGGTGTTGGATTTTATCAAATAAATTTCCTCCAAAAATGCGACTTATATATGTTTTTTTCCTTCTTTATTGTGCATTTTCTGCCGGTGCGACGTATACTCCGGAGCGACTTATAGTCCGAAAAATACGGTAGTTCGAACTTATATCTGTCAGTATACTCAATATGAACGCGCTAAAAACTACAACTGGGCTGACGGAAGATACAGTCAAAGTGGAGTCACGTAAATAAAACAAAGCAAAGCATACTTAAGAAACGGTCAGAAAACGGCTTGAAGATGGTCTGTAAAACATAATCTATGCAAGGTTTTGTGCCAAAAAAAATCACCATTACATGTTATGTAGACCACATGAAAGTGTTTTAAATGTAGAGAAAAATCATAACATAACCCCATATAAACGTTTTAATGTTTCTTTGAAAAAAATTGCTTCCTATTGTTTTTTTGTCTCGCTCCCATTTCTTCCTTTTTGCATTTTGAAGTTTTACTTTGAACCTTTTTTCGATCCAACAGTGCAACCATTAATTTTGATCAGGAGTGTTTTTAAAGGGGACCTCTCATGATTTTAATCAGAGGCATGCTTATTGTCATCCCATGAAACAATTTATGACTCAAACCTCTCAATGTATAGATTAAAAGCACCTTGTCAGATGACAAAAGGACATTTTGACTTACTTCTCCCTGGCAAAAGTAATGCAATCTTTCTCAAGGCCAGATTGTTTTAGAATCTGCATGAGTGTTTCTCTGGAGGAATTCTTGTAAACAGTTCCAAGGAAATTGCAGAGGTATGGTCTGTTGGAGGTGATCATCTCAGTGCTGGGCCTAACCATGGAAAACTGCCTGTACCTGCACAATATAAAATATGGTATTGTGGAAGATTATAAAGAGTGGCATGGCTTTAAATGACAAATAATACACAAGTATTGCCCATTGTGAGCATACAGTCTGCAGCAAAGCAAACCCCCTGAAGCACTTACAGTATATGCTTATTAATTATCATCTATTTACAGAAGAGAAAGTATAACTTACGTGGAAACACCAAGGGGCCACTGGAAGACATCTCTGTCGTTGACCCAAGGGCTGTCATACACGATAAAGAGCAGATCCACAAAGCCGCCATTTCTCTTTAAGTATGGGCCAATCCACTCATTGTTGCAATGCTCGTTTCCCAGCAGGACCACAGCCACGTGGGACACCGTGTGGGAATGAACTAGAGTTTGGACGTGCTCCAGCCAGCGTGTAGAGTATGCTACTTTCTGCTGCTCACGACCGTTCAAGACAACAACCAGACTGTTCATATCCATAGGGACATGACCCTGAACGACAGCCGGACCTGTGTAGAAACTAAAGCAAAGGAGGAAATGAATCAACATTGTGGTTATGTCTCAGCGTTGAAGCTGTGTTGTGTGTTGACGAATCATAATAGGTATGGTAGACTTTAAAAATCTATGTCTGCCTTGTTACCTGAAATCAATTTTTCCTGATTGGAGTTCACCCTCTCTCCATTGTGCTACCTTGTCAGTAGGGTTGAGGGGACCCTCTAAAATGTGTTCCCAAAGGTAAAGCCCTGGAGATAAAGGATAGTAACCACATCATTTCATATTAGCATTAAGTAACATTGGTGTTATCAACAAATTAAAACATTAAAAAATGAGTTCACACCCGCACTAAATATGTAAGAACAATGAGATTATTGTTTTCGAGTGGTAAAAAGCTAATTTGATACGAATGCCCTGGGTTCGATCCTGCACTCGGGATCTTTCTGTGTGGAGTTTGCATGTTCTCCCTGTGACTGCGTGGGTTCCCTCCGGGTACTCCGGCTTCCTCCCACCTTCAAAGACATGCACCTGGGGATAGGTTGATTGGCAACACTAAATTGGCCCTAGTGTGTGAATGTTGTCTGTCTATTTGTGTTGGTCCTGCGATGGGGTGGCGACTTGTCCAGGGTGTACCCCGCCTTCCGCCCAATTGTAGGTGAGATAGGCTCCAGCACCCCGCGCGACCCCGGAAGGGATAAGCGGTAAAAAAATGGATGGATGGATATCAGAAACTTACTCACGGTTTCATATCTGTGTACAAAACTGCAAACCAAAACAGCAGCTAATCGCCACCAGGACCAGCTACTGCTGGCATCCCGCTAACAGAACCATACCATCACTGGCAGCAGGTACAGTTGCTGTTTATATTTGTAATCTTCAGTGTATAAAACTGAAATCATGCCACCCAGGAAGAACATTACACCAGACGAAATGGAGGAACATAAAAAAAAAGCCTTGGACTTTTTATCAGAAGAAGTATCATTTTCAAAGTTAACAATAGGAAATCCACCTTACGGTAAATAATATTGTGTACCACAAGGATGGGTCCTTGGACCTATAATGTTTCTTATGATATTTCCAAACTGTTTAAGTGTATTTTATTAACAGATGACACAATCCTATTTCATTATATGTCGTAGGAGTTGAGATTCAAAGATCAAAAGAGATGAAGTTTTTGGGTGTTATGATTGACAAAGATTTGTCATGGAAATCACATATAAATTATACAAAGGTTAAAATATCTAAAACTATTGCTATTTTACACAAGATGAAGAAATTGCCAAATAAAAAAGCATTGTATATTTTGTATGATTCATTGATCGTTCCATATTTGATATACTGTATTGAAGTGTAAGGTATTGCTTGTAAATCATACTTAAATGCAATCTTCCTATTACAGAATGCAGTGGTAAGAGTCATAAGTGGAAATAAATACCGGTACAAGGAATCCACTAACCCAATAATTATTCAAAGACTTTAAACTTATTGAAATTTCATGAACTGGTAGAGTACAATATCTTAGAAGTAATGTATAAAACACATTGAACAATTATAGCAATAAACATAAAAAAATGGATCTGTAAAAAGAGAAAGTAATTATAATCTAAAAGTAACTGAGATTGTTTTTTAAATCTTGTTTTAGAACATACCTGGGCAAATTAAGGCCCGCGGGCCGCATGCGGCCCGTTAAGCTTTTCAATCTGGCCTGCCGGACATTCCCAAATTATTATTTTTAGATCTTTAAGATGGAAACTGTAGCTGCCATTATGATGTGCAGTGATGTTTTCCAAAAAGCTGAAATCATGCCACCCAGGAAGAACATTACACCAGACGAAGTGGATGAACATAAAAAAAAAGCCTTGGACTTTTTTTATCAGAAGAAGTATCATGGCGGCGATGCTGGAGAGATGCCGGGGTGTGATGGAGGGGGTGGGGGCGGGTGGTGTGTGATGTGCAGGATCAGAACAGACCACACGCCGCATGGCGAACATGACTTATTGATGATGTGGACGGATGGACGCGAAGCTGAGGACGTACCCGCCTCCTTCTCTCCTCCGTGATGCGGCTGTAGCACTAAAGCTGATGACGAGGGGGGCTGTGAATTACAGCTATATGTATATATATATATACTTAAATATAGCTGTAATTCACTGAAATTCAAGTATGTATTTTATATATATATATATATATCCATCCATCCATTTTTCTACCGCTTAATCCCTTCGGGGTCGCGGAGGGCGCTGGAGCCTATCTCAGCTACAATCGGGCGGAAGGCGGCGTACACCCTGGACAAGTCGCCACCACACTCATCACAGGGCCAACACAGATAGACAGACAACATTCACACACATTCACACACTAGGGCCATTTTTTTTGTCAATTAACAACACTAAATTGGCCCTAGTGTGTGAATGTGAGTGTGAATTTTGTCTGTCTATCTGTGTTGGCCCTGTGATGAGGTGGCGACTTGTCCAGGTATATATATATATATATATATATATATATATATATATATATGTATGTGTGGGAAAAAAAATCACAAGACTATTTCATCTCTACAGGCCTGTTTCATGAGGGGGTTCCCTCAATCATCAGGAGATGATTGATGATTGAGGGAACCCCCTCATGAAACAGGCCTGTAGAGATGAAATAGTCTTGTGATTTTTTTTCCCACACATGCATATATTGCGCTCTACTACGGTATCGAGCACTATTTTTTGGATAACCTTATTAAGACATATATATATATATATATATATATATATATATATATATATATATATATATATATATATATATATATATATATATATATATATACACACCCCAGCGGGTCTTTTGAATATCTCCCTAATTCTGAGGTCTCAAGGTTGGCAAGTATGACTGTATGTGAGGCGGCATTTGTAACTGAGTGGTAAAGAAAATAAATTGATGAATATTTTTAAAAAATCAAATTGATTGATGCAAAAAAATTGCTCACCTATGGCCGCTTTACCCCAGATTTGGACTTTAAATCTTTTGGGTTTGTTCTTTTCGATTCGTACCATATGCTGTTTGAAGGCCTCTCTCTTTTTATTCAGGTCGGAGTTGTACTCCACCTGTTCATCCTCCCACGGATTCCACTCATCCGCTAAGAATGGAGCAGCTCCACCATCCCGAGCCCGTCCTGCAAACACAACATTTAATAGCCTTTACTATTAAATAATCCATTATTTAATCTGCTAAATGAGTGTACACAGAGCGGGGTTATTGTATTGTTGTGAACATACCCAAGGGTCCTGCCTCTTTTTTCACTACCCTGTGAACGCGGGAGATGACTTTGGTGCTAAAGAACACATTGTACGCGGCGTAGAGTGAAAACGCCACATATGCAAAGATTATGAAAAGGAACAATTTTCTCTTTGGAATTTTCATTTTTCCCCCTTTCCATTCCGTTGTGTTCCACCATTATGCACCCCGTCTTCCATTTTTTGGGTGAAAGGACCCTTGTTTACATCACGAGGATACACGAAAACAGGTGACCAGAGGATGCGCCTGTCCAAATATACTTAAATATTCATATTTTGCATACTAATTATATTTATAGCAAACAAATACGAAATGTCTAACAAATGTATATTTTCGTGATCGTACCTTAACAATAGGGAAATAAAACAAAGGCAAATCGCCTCGTCTCCTTAGCGGAACGTTCTACAAGCGGCGCTAGTTTCCGGCACGCCATATTACAGCAACACACGCCACGGAAGCGTTGCTATCGCAAGGTCGTGTCCCCGACTGCGGGTTGAGGGATTCGTTTAACGAGCAAAAATGATGAATATCACCGGTCGTTTTGGGGCTTTTGTCCCAATGTTGCAATCCGTCAAACGTGTGGTGCCAACTGCAGCTAAGGACTTGCTACCACATACAGGTAAGCTAAAGGGTCGAGCCGGATGCTAACAGGCTAATTCAACGTTAGCACCATATAACCGTACAAGCTGTATATAGCATGCGTTTTAAATACTGCTGTATTATAATCACTTTATTAGCGTGTTGTTTTATAGTTTATCGCTGTATTTAGCGTAACAGGATTTTTTTGTACATTTTTTATAACTCAGCATTAGCCTTAAAAATACAATTACATTAAAATTTGAACCACGTAGCAAGTTTAAACAAATGTTGTTGTCTTACCAATGGAATTTTTGACGTACGGCATTTTACCAGCAAAAAGGACAGGGTGACCTTTCGATACAATGGGGTAAAGTTCATATTGTTATACAGCAGGCTGTAGAATACATTTTCATTGATGCAATGTATTTTCTGTTATGTGGACACTGCACAATACGTTATGCTAAGAACTTATAATTCATTAAATTTGTAGGCGTCTTTCGGGGTACTCAAGGACACCGTGCAAAACAAGAATTAAGGATCAAACATCCATCCCTCCATTTCCTACCGCTTGTCCTGTTCGGGGTGGCGGGGGGTGCCGGAGCCTATCTCAGCTGCATTCGTACGGAAGGCGGGGTACACCCTGGACAAGTCGCCACCTCATCGCAGGGCCAACACAGATAGACAGACAACATTCACACTCAAACAAAATGAATAAAATAGGTCAGGGGTGTCAAACTCATTTTAGATCGGGGGCCACATGGAGAAAAATCTACTCCCAAGTGGGCCGGACTGGTAAAATCACGACATGATAACTTAAAAATAAAGACAACTTCAGGTCGTGTGCTTTGTTTAAAAATAGAACAAGCCCATTCTGAAAATGTACAAATCATAATGTTGATTTGGTTTTTTTACACTTACATGTTGCGGTTAATAGTATTCTGTCTTTATTTGTCGTTATTTATACTTTCTGAATAAATTATATGATAATGTTAATCAGTCGACTCGTTGGTGTTAATTTTCAATCTATCAAGGTAAAAAAGTAAAATCAAAATTACAGGATGTTATTTATGGAGTTTGCTCATTTTCCTCAACTGGTGCACTGACATCATGTGGTTTTATATATATATATATATTTTTTTTACATATGTAGCATAATTTACAAAGATACAAAGAATTGCTATTGCGACATCTAGTGGACACATTTAGAACAGCAGTTTTTTTCTTTTTAAAATTTCGGCTCATTTTTATACTTAGCAAACTCATCCCGCGCGCCGGATAAAACCGGTTCGGGCCGTACGTTTGACACCCTTCAAATAGGTGAAAAAATATTAAACAGAAAATGTCAATATAAATTATAAATGTGAGCTAAAATAAATAGCTGATACGAAATTGATCAGGGTGTCTGGAATAAATGTGTTTAGAGTTTTGATTTGAAGTGGGTAAATAAATACATTTTGCATAGGTCAGGGGACTGACCTATGTAAAGATGGGCTCTGTCCCCAATGGTGGACAGGCAGGAAAAGGGGATGCAAGGATTGACGAGCGCTGTTAATGAAAGTCTGCTCCTTTTGCAACTAAGTGTGTAGTTTAGTATTTTAGGGTTGTCCCTATTCCAATACGTTGGTTCAGGTACCAACATGTATTTTGGTATTTTTCAAAATAAAGAGAACCACAAAAAATTTCATTTTTGCCTTTATTTTAACAGAAAATCTTATGATACATATGCAGTAAAAGAACACATTTTCCATTAAATAAGATAGCGAATAAACATTTTCTTTTAGTAGTAACTTGTAAGTAAGCAAATGCTCCTAATTTTGCTGCTGATGTATGCAGTAACTCATTGTGTAATTTCCCAGTGTATTATTTGGGCAAAATTATGAGGGACAAGCTGTAGAAGGTGGATGGAATGATTATTTACTGTCAATATCTGGTTATTTTCCGTTTTAACATGTTCTGCTGACACGTTGGTTCAAATGTAATAAGTACTTTTTCTTCTGTTGTTCGCATACTTTACATAGGTTATCCAAAGATACCTGTGACGGTGGGGGTGTGGTTAACATGACGTCAACACATTATTTGCTTTGATGCATATATTCTATTTAAAAAGGCAAAAAAAATGCGTACATATATTTGAAACAAATCTGTTATTATTAATTATAGTATACTATGAACATATTTTTTTTCTACAAAATATAATTTTGCTCTATTTTTCAATTGTTGAAGCTCATACTTTGTTGAGGTTTTTTTTTCTAGAGATTTCTCCAATCCCTTTGGTCATTTTTACTTTATTAAATAGGACTAGCAACCAATCTAGCATCCATTTATGGTGTTATTGGGAACTGTACTCAAGTTTAGAGACTCTTTACGTTTGACGCGCCATGTCCGTGATGACAAGTGAGGTGCAGAGAGCCTGACGTCACACTTGCTTCGCCCTGCTGTGAGCCTTCCTGTGCTTTTCTTTGGATTTTTTATTATCGTTCACAATCCTTGTGAGAGATGAGAAGACACTTTTTTTTTCTATTCTGTAATACCTGAATCATTCTAGGTGATTAGCAATGCAGCTAATGGGAGCAATCCATTCTGCCTCTAAATCATTTTAAAATGCATCCAAAAACTGCCAACAATACTTGATTTACGTTCCGTAACTTGTATAATAACCAAACTGTAGTGACATTGTTATTGTAAGAGCGGAAACTGAGGAACTGCTGGGTATTGTGGCCAAACAGCTAAATTTTTGTTTCATCTGACCACAGAACTTTCTTCAAGAAGGTATTATCTTTGTCCATGTGATGTCAGATGAAACAAAAATTGAGGTGTTTAGCCACAATACCCAGCAATATGTTTAGAGGAGAAAAGGTGAGGTCTTTAATCCCAGGAACACCAATCCTACCGTCAAGCATGGTGGTGGTAGTATTATGCTCTGGGCCTGATTTGTTGCCATCGGAACTGGTGATTTACAGAGAGTAGATGGGACAATAAAAAAGGAGCATTACCTCCAAATTATTCAGGACAACCTAAAATCATCAGCCTGGAGGTTAGGTCTTGGGCGCAGTTGGGTGTTCCAACAGGACAATGACCCCAAACACACGTCAAAAGTGGTGAATGAATGGCTAAATCAGGCTAGAATTAAGGTTTTAGAATGGCCTTCCCAAAGTCCTGACTTAAACGTGTGGACAATGCTGAAGAAACAAGTCCATGTCAGAAAACCAACACATTTAGCTGAACTGCACCAATTTTCTCAAGAGGAGTGGTCAAAAATTCAACCAGAAGCTTGTTGATGGCTACCAAAAGCGCCTTATTGCAGTGAAACTTGCCAAGGGACATGTAACTAAATATTAACATTGCTGTGTGTATACCTTTGACCCAGCAGATTTGGTCACATTTTCAGTAGACTCATAATAAATTCATAAAAGAACCAAACTTCATGAATGTTTTTTGTGACAAACAAGTATGTGCTCCAATCACTCTATCACAAAAAGAGTTATAGAAATTATTGGAAACTCAAGACAGCCATGACATGATGTTCTTTACAAGTTTATGTAAACTTTTGACCACGACTGTAATTGGCTTTAAATAATGCACAATACAATGCGAAGTAGCACAAATGTATGTGAATTGACTATAATAATTTGGGCGTCTTGAGTTGGTGTCTCTGGCTATGATCGTTTGTCTATTTCCAGCTCCTGGATGTATCCGCCTCGCCCACACAGACATCAAGATCCCCGACTTCACTGATTACCGTCGTGCCGAGGTGACTGACCCCAACAAGTCCTCCCAGGACAGCAGCGAAAGCAGGCGGACCTTCTCCTACCTGGTCACCGGGGCGACCACCGTAGTCAGCGTCTACGCAGCCAAGACGGTGGTCACCCAGTTCGTCTCCTCCATGAGCGCCTCGGCTGACGTCTTGGCCGTGTCCAAAATCGAGGTCAAGCTGAGTGACATCCCCGAGGGCAAAAACATGACCTTCAAGTGGAGAGGCAAACCCCTGTTTGTTCGCCACCGCACGGAAAAGGAGATCGCGACGGAGGAGGGCGTGAACCTCTCAGAGCTCCGCGATCCCCAGCATGACAAGGATCGAGTGCAAAACCCCAAGTGGGTTATCGTTCTGGGTGTGTGCACCCATCTGGGTTGTGTGCCAATCTCCAACGCCGGCGACTTCGGAGGCTACTACTGTCCTTGCCATGGATCCCACTACGACGCTTCCGGAAGAATTAGAAAGGGGCCGGCTCCTCTCAACCTGGAAGTTCCCTACTACGAGTTCGCTGATGACGACATCGTAATCGTGGGATAAATATTAGCCTCCTATCGCGGGTCTATCTATTCTCTCCTGTAATATGCTTTCGAAGATGGCACTCTGTACAAGTTAGAGGTAAAAGGTGATTTATTTAATTAACAATAAAGACCTGTTTCCTACAGAATGACCATAATTGCCCTTTTTCATCCTTTTTATCAAAAGTATCATTTCCTCATTCAGCTACATGATACTGGGTGTTTGATCTCGATTCATTGGTGCAGGTGAAGCTTAACTTGTCAAATTTGATGTTTTGTTTTCTGTTAAACCAGAACCATAAAATTGCTTTGAGGGATATAGTTAATATTCCCAGATTAATAGACAATTATGAGCTAAGAATATGCATACTTAAAAAATATATATTTACATCTAATTCACAAGATTACCAAGAGTCTGTCAGGTTCAAACACTGATGACATCTATTAAACAGACGAGAAGCAAGGAATCATGCAGAGACAGAGTTAAATTTGGCTCAATTGAGGAGACATGTTTTTTTTGGCTGTACTCTAGTTACAGATCCAAATTACGTTCTAAAAGTCCAGCCCACGTGCTTCCTCTATTTATTTGGGAGGTCCCTGGTTACATCACCGAAGCTGTCGCTGAGGGAAGGGGGTAATCTCGACAGCTCCAGTTAGACACAATATATGATTATACAAAAATGCAAATGTGCTGACCGTCGTGATATCGCCTTGTCTCTGCTCTGTCTGCGTCACGGTACTCGATGTTCGGCCTTGGCAGTCATGCAGGACGATTCTGGAAACAAACACTGATACGAGACTGGCTTAAAATCTTTTGGATTGCAAGCTTTGCACAGACAAAGAAAAATACAATTTCAGCACAATTGATAACTATAGCAACGGCCCTTAAGCATAAGAGTTGTGTGATAATATATACCGTATTTTTCGGACTATAAGTCGCAGTTTTTTTCATAGTTTGGCCGATTTATATGTTTTTTTCCTTCTTGATTATGCATTTACGGCTGATGCGACTTACGGTATACTCCGGTGCGACTTATACTCCGAAAAATACGATACATAATTATTCTAACAGAGTCTGAAGAAAACAAATGCCCACTCTTACAGCAAGGATGTCTTTATTCAGCTCAGCATAGTACACGTCTTATTTGTAAATTTGTGCAATCAATTAGTGTACAGTATATACATGTGTGTGTGTATATGTATATGTATATATATATAAATGTGGCAAACTCATTTTCAGTTTTCCATTGTTTATATATATATAATATATATATATATATTTTTTTTTTTTTACTGTAATTAAAATCTGCACTGCAACCACAATATTTCCCCATTGTGAGATAAAGTCTATCCTATAGTAAATTGCGAGACAGTAAATTGCCTTATTTGAACACACCTTTCCTCTTATAAAGATAGTCAAAATGATCCATAATAAATACAAATAAATATACAGAAGCATTCACACGCCAGCCACAATTTCTCGGATGTTGAATCCAGTATTTACTTAAAGTGGAAATCACATAAATGACCAGTGCTAGATAAAATATATACGCATGTGGCCAACTAAGCCTTTAGAGGTTTTTAAAGTAAAAACATTTGTCAATCCGTCCAACGCCACAATACTATTTTCCAGTCCCAATATGCAGTGGACCCGCAGACACTAATCCACATAATGCACGTTTGCCTGAAGCTCCTTGGTGATATAGCCAAGAAGGGCAGCTGTGAGTTGCTGCTTCAGGCCGCTGTTGCTCATCACAAGAGCCGTGAGCTGGGCCACATCAGTCCAATGAACGCCCCCGAGGATGGCGACCATATCGGCGTAGAGCTTTTGCTGCTGCTGGGGACTCAGCTCCATGATGACCTGCGGCAGAGGTTTGAACTGGCCGCTGGTCAGCCAGCAGCCCAGCAGGCCTCCGACAGCCCCACCTGAGAAATGTCACACGACATCAAGTTCCACGATCGCAGCTGAATGAAAACAATATTTCAATAAGCAAAATGGTTCCACTCACCCACCGCGATTCCGAGAGGACCCCCGACCAGGCCTCCGGCGAAGGCCAAGCCTCCGGCTGCAGCTGCCCCCTTTCCAGACCCCTTCACCGTGGTCTGAATCTGCTGATCAGCAGATAACTCGCAGCACAGTTTCATAACATCTCCGAGCCGATGACACATCGTCTCTATTATTTAGGACAAAGACAATAAGCTATCTATCTATATGACCAAAAAAACACACTTTAAAATGTGTTTTTTGTATTAATTTTTTTATTGAACAACAAACAATTCACACAAAAGTCAAGGCACTTTTAACATCAAGGAAAGAAAACAAAAGCAAATAGAGATCGAGTAATAATGAGGGCTGTGAATCTTTGGGTGTCCCACGATTCGATTTAATATCGATTCTTGGGGTCATGATTCGATTCAAAATCGTTTTTGTTTTTTTTTCAATTCAACACGATTCTCGATTCAAAAACGATTTTTTTTCCCGATTCAAAACAATTCTCTATTCATTCAATACATAGGATTTCAACAGGATCTACCCCAGTCTGCTGACATGCAAGCAGAGTAGTAGATGTTGGTAAAAAGCTTTTATAATTGTAAAGGACAATGTTTTATCAACTGATTGCAATAATATACATTTGTTTTAACTATTAAATGAACCAAAAATATGACTTATTTTGTCTTTGTGAAAATATTGGACACAGTGTGTTGTCAAGCTTATGAGATGCGATGCAAGTGTAAGCCACTGTGACACTATTGTTCATTTTTTTGATTTTTATAAATGTCTAATGATAATGTCAATGAGGGATTTTTAATCACTGCTGTGTTGAAATTGTAACTAATATTGATACTGTTGGTGATAATATTAATTTTTGTTTTACTACTTTTGGTTTGTTCTGTGTCGTGTTTGTGTCTCCTCTCAATTGCTCTGTTTATTGCAGTTCAGAGTGTTGCTGGGTCGGGTTTGGTTTTGGAATTGGATTGCATTGTTATGGTTTTGCTGTGTATTGTTTTGTTGGATTGATTAATTTAAAAAAATATATATATACTGTATATATCCATGCATCCATCCATCTTCTTCCGCTTATCCGAGGTCGGGTCGCGGGGGCAGCAGCCTAAGCAGGGAAGCCCAGACTTCCCTCTCCCCAGCCACTTCGTCCAGCTCCTCCCGGGGGATCCCGAGGCGTTCCCAGGCCAGCCGGGAGACATAGTCTTCCCAACGTGTCCTGGGTCTTCCTCGTGGCCTCCTACTGGTCGGACGTGCCCTAAACACCTCCCTAGGGAGGCGTTCGGGTGGCATCCTGACTAGATGCCCGAACCACCTCATCTGGCTCCTCTCGATGTGGAGGAGCAGCGGCTTTACTTTGAGCTCCCCCCGGATGACAGAGCTTCTCACCCTATCTCTAAGGGAGAGCCCCGCCATCCGGCGGAGGAAACTCATTTCGGCCGCTTGTACCCGTGATCTTGTCCTTTCGGTCATAACCCAAAGCTCATGACCATAGGTGAGAATGGGAACGTAGATCGACCGGTAAATTGAGAGCTTTGCCTTCCGGCTCAGCTCCCTCTTCACCACAACGGATCGATACAGCGTCCGCATTACTGAAGACGCCGCACCGATCCGCCTGTCGATCTCACCATCCACTCTTCCCTCACTCGTGAACAAGACTCCGAGGTACTTGAACTCCTCCACTTGGGGCAAGATCTCCTCCCCAACCCAAAGATGGCACTCCACCCTTTTCCGGGCGAGAACCATGGACTCGGACTTGGAGGTGCTGATTCTCATCCCAGTCGCTTCACACTCAGCTGCGAACCGATCCAGTGAGAGCTGAAGATCCTGGCTAGATGAAGCCACCAGGACCACATCATCTGCAAAAAGCAGAGACCTAATCCTGCAGCCACCAAACCGAATCCCCTCAACGCCCTGACTGCGCCTAGAAATTCTGTCCATAAAAGTTATGAACAGAATCGGTGACAAAGGGCAGCCTTGGCGGAGTCCAACCCTCACCGGAAACGTGTCCGACTTACTGCCGGCAATGCGAACCAAGCTCTGACACTGATCATACAGGGAGCGGACCGCCACAATCAGACAGTCCGAAACCCCATATTCTCTGAGCACTCCCCACAGGACTTCCCGAGGGACACGGTCGAATGCCTTCTCCAAGTCCACAAAGCACATGTAGACTGGTTGGGCAAACTCCCATGCACCCTCAAGGACCCTGCCGAGAGTATAGAGCTGATTTTACTGTATATATTTTTTTTTTAAATAAATACATTTAAAAAAAAAAAGCGATTTTTTAAAAATGAGAATCGATTCTGAATCGCACAAGAAGAGAATCGCAATTTGAATTTGAATCGATTTTTTCCCCACACCCCTAGTAATTATACTAAAAAATATGAAAAAAATGAGACAAAAAAGGGCTACCTAAATCATTTTAAATGTTTTTAACAAGGATATCAATTCAAGGGCTTTTGTACTCTTAATCTCTCTCCAAGATTTACAGATAAATATAATGCAAAAGTGCAATATATTTATCTGTACAGTAATCTATTGATTTATATCTGCACCTTATTGCTCTTTTATCCTGCACTACCATGAGCTAATGCAACAAAATTTCGTTGTTATCTGTACTGTAAAGTTCAAATTTGATTGACAATAAAAAGGAAGTCTCAGTCCAAGATTTGATTGATAATTGCAACCCATGAAGCCAATTACAAAATGTAGGCCTTACTTTCATAAACCAACATTTATGTGGAAACAATTTTGATTGGAGCATAATAATGTTGTAACTAGAGATGTCCGATAATATCGGCCTGCCGTTTTTAATCGGCCGATAAATGCTTAAAATGTAATATCGGAAATTATCGTTTTTTATTATCGGTATCGTTTTTTTTATTTTATTTTTTTATTTTTTTTTAAATTAAATCAACATAGAAAACACAAGATACACTTACAATTAGTGCACCAACCCAAAAAAAACCTCCCCCATTTACACTCATTCACCCAAAAGGGTTGTTTCTTTCTGTTATCAATATTCTGGTTCCTGCATTATATATCAATATATATCAATACAGTCTGCAAGGGATACAGTCCGTAAGCACACATGATTGTGCGTGCTGCTGGTCCACTAACAGTACTAACCTTTAACAGTTAATCTTACTCATTTTCATGAATTACTAGTTTCTATGTAACTGTTTTTATATTGTTTTACTTTCTTTTTTATTCAAGAAAATGTTTTTAATTTATTTATCTTATTTATTTTTATTTTTTTTAAAAAGCATCTTATCTTCACCATACCTGGTTGTCCAAATGAGGCATAATAACGTGTTAATTCCACGACTGTATGTATCGGTATTGGTTGATATCGGTATCGGTAATTAAGAGTTGGACAATATCGGAATTTCGGATATCGGCAAAAAGCCATTATCGGACATCCCTAGTTGTAACACTTTGAAATGTGTATAAAGTAAGAAATGACAAGCACTAATAAGAATAATACAGTTCAGCTATTGCCGATTATCGTATCTGACTGATACGATAATCAAGTGCATCAGTAGTTCTGATGCACTTGACAGCCTTGTTCGATACCTTTTTATGACAAACTGATCAAACCGCAAATTACAAAAACATACCTTGTTGTATTATGCCTTCCTAGTCAATATCGATGAATCGTTTGGCATGGTGGCGTTTTATTTTCACTTTGATCAGCACCGTCGCTCCTTTCTGATGCCGACATTGGTCAATGGCCGCAATGGCCGATGGGAATGTACACAATGACGCGTTCAGTACGGGTGGGCGATGCTGCCAATTTTTGGTGTTGAACCGATACGCACACTTTTTCGATACTGATGCATTTTTTTCTTGAAAATGTTCAAGCTCATTTTGTGATTTGCCGACATTTACTTCCAAATCAACACCACTCGATAATAAGGAAGCCATTTTTATCGGTTTGTTTATACTTCACGACCTTTGACCCGTCAAACGAGAGTCTCGCGAGAACGAGGTCACTGAATCCTCGAACAGGTCCATTTTTGAAATATTTTTTGTAAAAGGCAAACAAAACATAATGTTTTTAACAAAATTTGTAAAACAAATACAAACAATGTAACAAAATGAACAACACATCATTGAAGTATTTGTGGAAAAAAGCAGGAAAGCTGGAAAAATATCCATCTCATCACGCTTGTATCGACCCCAATACAGATACTGACCTTGGTATTGATACAGTCGATGATGGGATCGACCCCCCACCTCCTACCAGAAATGTTTGCACATGTGTTTATTACGCGACATGTAAATATTTCCTGATCAAATGAATGTTTTTTAGTCCGATATTTACATTTATTTCGATAATAAGGAAGCAATTTTCTCGGTTTGTTTATCCCTCGCGACCTTTGACCAGTCAAACGAGAGTCTCGCGAGAACGAGACCACTGACGCCTCGAACGGGTCCATTTTTGTAATATTTGTTGTAAAAGGCAAACAAAACATATATTGTTTTTAACCACATGTGTGAACAAATACAAACAATGTAACAAAACGAACAACACAACAAGGAAGTATTTGTGGAAAAATGTCCATGTCGTCACGCTTGTATCGACCCCATTACAGCTACTGATCTTGGTATTGATAAAGTCGATGTTGGGATCGATCACCCACCTCCGACCAGGAATATTTGAACATTTGTTAATTACGCGACATCTAAATATTTCCTTATCTAAGGGAATGTTTTTTTATGTTAATAAAAAAAGTCTTGGGTATTGTGGAAGTTATTTGGTTTGTAAAGAAAAAAAAATTTTTTTTCATAATTGAATTGTGTGTTATTAGCAAGTATGAACAAGGTCGACTGTACTACGATGTTTGTACTCAGAAAACACCAACAGTAGGAAATCTGGCTCTCGTTTTTAAAATCGATTCATCTCCATATATACAGTTTTACGTGACTGAAATTTGCTTCTAATTTGCGTACATTTGAGAAGCTGCTTGTTGATGTTTACATCAGGTTGGAGGTGCACAATGACCCACAATACATTTAGAGAACAAGAAGCTGAGTAAAGTTGGCTATGATAAAGAAAACCCACCTGAAAAGGGTTCTTCAAAATAAGAGCTGAAGTACCACCACGTTCCAGTGTAAAATGTATTTGCCAGTAATACTTGAACAAAAGTCACGTGATGTTTTTTGACACAAACAAACACTGATAGACTGTTGATAGAATCACTGAATTGATTTATCATGGGATAAATTGACGATAACTCAAGCATGATCTTTTATACTGGAAGGAAAGTGGAAATGAAACCGGATGTTTCCATTCGGCTACAGTTATTCTGTTTTGTATTGCAAGTGCATGGCGCAGATAGACGTCGACGAAGAATCATTTTCTCTGGATATCTTTAAACGTTTGCTATTTTTTTTGAGGGGGAATAACGCACACATTCTGAAATGAGAGTGTGAGATGTTATTACTTCCGAAAGTCTGGATAACTACCGCTGACACGTTGATGATTTCTACGAAAGTGGGTCTGAGGAGAAGCTTGTGCTGCATTCATAAACACTTCTTTAGGACTCACAACAACCCTTGAGCGTTGTTTACCCACCCATTAAACACCCCGTTTTCCGTGCATTTGGGATGACAGCGGCTGAAAAGAGTATGATACACATGGAGGATCCCGGTGGAGTTGTCAGGCTCCGAGAGGAACACGAAAAGGTAATAAAAAAAGACACAAAGCGATTAGCTGGCTTTAACGGAACTAGTCCAGCCTCAGCTGCTGACCACGCGGTGGACCAGAGGAGATATTCTTCACCACAGAATAGTGATATTTATGCAATAAATAAACAATAAAATAAGCATATTAATAATCTTCGCCTTCAAATTGTACCCCCTGTCACGATTACGCTTCTTAATTTTCCAGAAACTTCCTTCCGTCCTTGACAGCCTCTTTGAACTTAACCTATATAATCCCCCCCCCAAAACGAAAGTGCGCACTTTGCTTGTAAATGTGCGCTAATGCGTATGTTGTTATGTTGTTTTTAAGTGTTTGTTGGTAGAAAACGAAAGTGAGTGTTTTAGCTTGTTGGCTGGCTAGCGAGGCAGCAGCTACGCTAGCATGTTAGCACGTCAACGCCCCCCTGCTCTACTTTTACAAGTCGCAATAACATCAGACCATGCAACAAATACAGAGAGTACACAATGCTCGTAAACTAAATATTCATGTAATACTCTGTTGTGATTGATAATATTAAAATGCACTTTACCATTTGAACAATTTGAGGTACTGTTTGCAATTTGCAACTGGCGAAGGGGTTAATGCAGGCCTGGGCAATTATTTTGACTCAGGGGCCACATTTAGAGAAAAAAAATGTGTCTGGGGGCCTGTATATCTATTTTTAGGAACACTAATACAAAACCTCCCAATAATGTCTGATTGAATGCTAAAAACGTTAAGAAACGTAATGGAATTTTGCATTTTTCTACGAACGATAAAACACTGAATATTGACAAAATATGAATGTCACACCCCCTTTTGATCTACATATTTTACAATCAAGTGAAATGCAACAAACAGTGAAATATGAACGCGAAGGGTACAAAATAAACCCACCGACAATCTGATACATCTGATATATCACTAAGCTTTAGAACTTTGTTCGGAAAATCTCCTTCCGAGTCTGTGGAAACGCTTCCCGCCCACACTGCTTGGTGCCTCGTCTGAGCTGCTGTGATGTAGATTACCATAGTAACTAATCAGATGACCATAGTAACTAATTAGATTACCATTGTAACTATTTAGATTACCATAGTAACTGGTATATCATCTCAAAGCGCAGATTCCAACCATTGAAATACTTTGTATAGTTGAAGACTTAGAGTCATTAGAAAACATCACTGCACATCATAATGGCAGCTATAGTTTCCATCTTAAAGATCTAAAAACATTATTTGGGAATGTCCGTTGGGCCAGATTGAAAACTCAACAGGGGGCCTTAATTTGCCCAGGTCTGGGTTAGTGCATGTGCCTCACAATACGAAGGTCCTGAGTAGTCCTGGGTTCAATCCCGGGTTCGGGATCTTTCTGTGTGGAGTTTGCATGTTCTCCCCATGACTGCGTGGGTACTCCGGCTTCCTCCCACCGCCAAAAACATGCACCTGGTGATAGGTTGATTGGCAACACTAAATTGGCCCTAGTGTGTGACTGTTGTTTGTCTATCTTTGTTGGCCCCTGTGATGAGGAGGCGACTTGTCCAGGGTATACGCCGCCTTCTGCCCGAATGCAGCTGAGACAGGTTACAGCACCCCCCGCGACCCCGAACGGGACTAGCGGTAGAAAATGGATGGATGGATGGATGTTTGCATGCACCCTCTGCTTACTTTTATTTGGCTTAATTAGGATTATTTTAGTAATCGACTAATCTATCGATTCATTTGTTGGATTAATCGATTAATGGGACACTTTATAGCTTCAATAAATACTTCAGTGCTATAACCTTAATTCATTTTTTAAAATAAATGCACGTCCATCCATCCATCCATTTTCTACCGCTTGTCCCTTTTGGGGTTGCGGGTGGTGCTGGAGCACATCAACATTGAAATTGCACTTTTCAACATGTGCGTATTAATCAAAACAAACAAACTGGGTTGTGCCGACGCAGATCACAACACCCACATACCGCTGTGTGGGAAACTGTCACAGTGTTTAAAGTTCCAGACACTTGATTTGATCAACTTTTTCTATTAGTCCATCCATCCATCTTCTTCCGCTTATCCGAGGTCGGGTCGCGGGGGCAGCAGCCTAAGCAGGGAAGCCCAGACTTCCATCTCCCCAGGCATTTCGTCCAGCTCCTCCTGGGAGATCCCGAGGCGTTCCCAGGCCAGCCGGGAGACATAGTCTTCCCAACGTGTCCTGGGTCTTCCCCGTGGCCTCCTACCGGTCGGACGTGCCCGAAACACCTCCTTAGGGAGGCGTTCGGGTGGCATCCTGACCAGATGCCTGAACCACCTCATCTGGCTCCTCTCGATGTGGAGGCGCAGCGGCTTTAGTTTGAACTCCTCCCGGATGGCAGAGCTTCTCACCCTATCTCTAAGGGAGAGCCCCGCCACCCGGCGGAGGAAACTCATTTCGGCCGCTTGTACCCGTGATCTTGTCCTTTCGGTCATAACCCAAAGCTCTTGACCATAGGTGATGATGGGAACGTAGATCGACCGGTAAATTGAGAGCTTTGCCTTCCGGTTCAGCTCCTTCTTCACCACAACGGATCGATACAGCTTCCGCATTACTGAAGACGCCGCACCGATCCGCCTGTCGATCTCACGATCCACTCTTCCCTCACTCGTGAACAAGACTCTGGGGTACTTGAACTCCTCCACTTGGGTAAAGATCTCCTCCCCAACCCGGAGATGGCACTCCACACTTTTCCGGGCGAGAACCATGGACTCTGACTTTTTCTATTCGTGACACACATTATACATATACAGAATACAGAATATGATGGGGGTAACTGCGCTTTAAAAAAAAAAAATTCTATCATTCACAATCCTTATGTGAGACAAGCACAAATATATATATATTTTTAATGCAGTCTAACTCGTAAATAAACACTAGCAAAAGTCAGCTAACAAAGGAGCGAATGGGATTTGCTGTATTCCACCTATATGCGCTCTAAAAACTTCCTAAACCTCAAAGAACGTTTTATATACACACTGTATATATCAGTGGTGGGCCGTGCGTTTCCCACCTAGGCCTTCAGTGATGTCCGACTTCAATGATTACCTCTCAAAATACCATAATTTATGTCACAACATGACCATTGCCGGAGAAATATTATACAGAAACACATTTACGCACTACTGGGCATTGGATCAAATAAAACATATCTTATGTGGTACTGTCAAAATTTTAAATTGCAAAAAACATATTAAACGTGAAAAGATAAAGAAATAAAATATTTTAACTTATAATTTGTAGCACGCCTTCGAGCTTCCGGGGTTGGCCGACATCGTCTCACAAGATGTAGTTTCTCTTTAAATATCCTTCTTGAAAATGGCCTCGCAAATATATGTGTTGTCTTGTCTAATCATAAAATATGCAGACGAGGCGTGTTGGCTGAGTTCTTAAAAGTTTACTCCACAGCATGCTCATCAAAAACATCCAGCTGCTAAATGGGGCTACTGCGCATGCACTTCACTACTGTGGCATTCTGGTTAATGGAGTTCTTATGTTACCTAGCTCATAACATCACTATATATCTGCCTTAGGCCAGATAGAAGGCCTTACTGACGCCAACTTGTGATCTGTTTGGCTATCGCAACTGTCTGTCAAATGTTTGTGTCCGTTCACTTACAGTGCACGGACGCCCGCATTGTTGATTGTGAAGGCTTCGGGCAGATTTGGTACAGCATGGCGACATAAGCTAGCTGAATTCTGATTGGATAAAAACTCTATAACCTAAAAACGACAGCGCTGGAAGGAGCATAATATGACATGAAGAGAAAATTAATACTTTCAGATATTTAGGGAAAGTAAATAAAAAAAATACTTTTATCTTTAATTATGATCATGATTTCTGGTTATGTTAGGCCAGCAGAGAAGGCTTTTCTGGCCCTGACGGCACACCACTGGTGTATATATATAATGTAGTAACCAGTACATTCATAATATCATGTAATATTTATGTATTTAACTAATATTAAGTATATCGCGGCATATTAATTGCAAAGACTTATCACAACGTTCACTAGTGCCTTTTTACAATAACAACTACTAATCATGGCAGACTTTATGAAACACAACATCGACTACTTTGGGACAAATAATGATCCAGCACCTTATATTTTTGAGCCTGTATAAGGTGGATGAGCTACAAGTTTTAAATGCTGAATGAGAAGTAGATCCAGCAAGTAGCACTATTGCTTAGTGCTAAAAAAGAAATACAAACTACGAACATAATTGAACAATCACTTACCGTACAATGTCTGCTCCCACTTGGATGCCGACTGATGAATGTTCATATCTTCCCGTTGAGATGAAGAATTAATCATAATCCTCACGCTGCACGAAGGTAAAAAAAAAAACCAGAAAGGTCTTTTTGTTTTTTTCTCGCCATCTTCAGGTCTAAGTTGAATGTCAAAGTTGACCAACTTCTCGGTAATGGGCCACAACCTTCTACTATACAAGTGAGAGGAATGATTTTAAGGCTGCAGCTAACGATTATTTTTCTGTAGAAAAGAAATACAAACTACGAACATAATTAAACAATCACTTACCGTACAATGTCTGCTCCCACTTGGATGCCGACTGATGGGATGTTCATATCTTCCCGTTGAGATGAAGAATTAATCATAATCCTCACGCTGCACGAAAGTAAAAAAAAACAGAAAGGTCTTTTTGTTTCTTTCTCGCCATCTTCAGGTCTAAGTTGAATGTCAAAGTTGACCAACTTCTCGGTAATGGGCCACAACCTTCTACTATACAAGTGAGAGGAATGATTTATAATCTCGAATTAACTTTTACCAACTCAGAGGCGATGCAGCAATAGTGTATGTAGCAGTATGTCAATAGTGTTGCTGCATAATAAGCAAGTTACCTCTCTGTGATCACGGCACCGCTCAAAGTAGTTACACTGTGTTAGTGCTTATAATAACAATATTGCTAATACGGTACTTGGTTAATGTTCAGGTCACAATGGAGTAAATGGAGTATTGTTGGCGGTTTTTGAAAGTTTTTTTTTAGAGGGCTTTAAGGGCGCAGTAGAATACCTCTAGTCTCCCGTTAGCGCCATTGTTTTGCTGGCGTTTATTTATAAGTTAGAATGCATTAAAAAAGAAAAAACATATGTGTTCTTGGCTTACATAAGGATTGTAAATCACAGACAAACTTAAAAAAACTTAAAAAAATAAAATAGTGCAGTTCCCTTTTAACACAATTTGCAGTAATGGAATGTTGCAATACAAACACATTTCCACTTGCCATTCCTTTCTTTTTCCAAAACTCCACTTTTGGACCCGATAAAGTTTAAACTGTCTAAAGTTGTTTATGGTGGAGAGAAAAATATTTTTTAACAGATTTGAGACATTTTTAATATTTGTTTGTAAATCGAATTGAATTGTGATTAATCGATTTAGAACCTACATGATTTGGGGAATTGACCGTTATACCAAGTTTCATTTTGTTTCTTTTTGGAAGACAGTGCATCTATGTTGCTTTCCAAGCTGTACACGGACTACTTTTAAGCTGTTGACACATTTCCTTCTCATAGCATTGTCCCCTGAGAAAATAGTTGATTTAACAGTTGCTTAAAATGTGTGTACTCGCATTTCTAAGATACTGTAAATTGATGAATATGCTTTATTTATTTACAAAGGAAAATTAAGTTTAAAAGATCTTTGTAAAAAAATTCAGCCTTCGCAAATACACACCATTTGTTTTATTTTTTATAGGATGAGTATTTGAGTATTCAGTTTTTTTTTACTGATTACGGACGGGGAAAATATAAATGCATTAATCAATTCCTCAATTCAAGCTATTTTAATGAATAATACAGACTTTGAGCATGTTTTCCACATTGATGTCTTTTACTTCCAGAATAATACATTTTACAGCGATTTAACATTATATGCTTCAGCTGCACATGAAAAGATAAACGTTGCACAGCTGTGCCATAATGGAGGTCTCCTGTATGCCATATACATCACAGACTGCTGAGACTGAATCCACAGTGGATGTGTGTGTGTCTTATAAATTGATGTAAATATATTTTTTTATAATAATTCATTAGATCATAATGTGCACACACAGTTATTATTGTGATCTGATGTACAGTACAGGCCAAAAGTTTGAAGAAACTAGAATATAAAACATGTTTTCAGTTATTCCACCTTTTTTTGTTAAGTACATAACTCCACATGTGTTCATTCATAGTCTTCAGTGACAATCTACAATGTAAATAGTCATGAAAATAAAGAAAACACACTGAATTAAATTAAGGTGTGTCCAAACTTTTGGCCTGTTCTGTGGCTCAAAACAGAGGGAATTTGTATTTATGTTTTACTTCCTTGCAGCAGTGAATGAATAATGTGCAACATTCATTTTTATACATGTTTTATCTGTGGATTGTATTTGCCGATAGACAGATGGTAGACCACTGTCATCATTAGATGAGGTAGAATTATGCACCTTTCCCAGTGTAAGAATAGCTTGCTGTTCCACATTATCTGTCAGAGAGAAACCTCTTCTAACTGGGTAATCTTCTCATAAGGAGGTAATATTCCTCAAACACAATTTTATTACAGTATTTACGGCTGATTGTGTGATCTACAGATTATGTGATTGATGTGACTTTGTGCGTCCAAATGATAACAGGTGGTGAAGGACTGCGAGCAGCGGATGCAGCATTGGTAAGCAACTCTAAGGCCCAATCCAAATACTCCCCCTTCCCATTGTCTTTGCCCCAAACACAGTTTTTTTTACACGTTCACGTTATTCCGATTTATCCGCCAGGTAAGGGGGGAGGGCTAAGTGTTAGGGCTGCACAGCCCTCAAAACAAAGTGATCTTGGATACCTCCCTAGATATCGAGTGCTTTAAGAATGTCAATATGTGGGGTGAGTGACGTGTGTAAGTGAGTGGGCAAGTTAGGAGAGGGAGTGCTAGCATGTTCAGGAGTGTTAATAGCATGGTGGACGTCCGGTTGGCTTTGTGGAAAACATAAATAAAGAGTTGTAACAAACTAACGGCCTCGTCATTCCAACCAAAGTGGAGGGTGTTACCCCCGACAATAAATCGGCCCTGGAGGGAACGTCTCCCCTGCGCTCCTCGACCACGGTCTGGGAGCCGACAAGCAGGAAAGGTGTAACATGATGTTTCTTGGTGCCTGGTGAGGCTGGATCATTGAAAATCAGTGCACCCGGTCGTAAAGGTGTTCTTTTTATCAGCCCGTTTACATGGCGTGCAAAACATCTTTCCATCTTCATAAGTGAGCCATTTGCTGAAAAGTGGCTCCTGAGGCCACTTTTTATTGAAGCTTTGCTTACTAGCCATGACGAAAACAATAATTCGCGGGAGTCCCAATACCGGAAATTCAGTATTTGTGATTGATAAAACTTTCAGTGAATCAAAATGTAAGAAATTGTACCAGAGAGTAAATAACTTTGACCAATAAAAACGCAATAAACGGGGACGGAAATTTGACTCGGCAAATATAAACAAAACAAAACACCGTCGGAAAGCGATAATCGATAAAAAAAACAACAAGTAAACCGGAGTTTTGACCCGGAAAAGGCGGGTTCCGTAAAAAAAAAAAAAATCTGTGGACTTCCGGAAATGTGCGTCCTTTCTAATTTCAAAGCGTAAAACGACACAAAAGGTGTGTTTACGCCATCAGTGCTTATGTATGATGACTTTCCTCAATGAAACACATTTTACATACCATAAGCTGATGCGCCAAAACTTGCATGTTTCGCAGTAGACGTTGTCTTCTCAACTGTCTTCTTCTTAATGTCGATGGGCAAAAGAAAATGTAAAGAGAACAAACACAGCCAAACATTACTTTCCCTAGTAATTAGTTACATGTATTTAAGAGTAATTATGTTTGTAATTCAGTTACTTGTTTTGTAAAGAGTAACTATCATTAATTACTTTTTTAAAGTAATTTTCAGAACACTATATATATATATATATATATATATATATATACAGGTAAAAGCCAGTAAATTAGAATATTTTGAAAAACGTGATTTATTTCAGTAATTGCATTCAAAAGGTGTAACTTGTACATTATATTTATTCATTGCACACAGACTGATGCATTCAAATGTTTATTTCATTTAATTTTGATGATTTGAAGTGGCAACAAATGAAAATCCAAAATTCCATGTGTCACAAAATTAGAATATTACTTAAGGCTAATACAAAAAAGGGATTTTTAGAAATGTTGGCCAACTGAAAAGTATGAAAATGAAAAATATGAGCATGTACAATACTCAATACTTGGTTGGAGCTCCTTTTGCCTCAATTACTGCATTAATGCGGCGTGGCATGGAGTTGATGAGTTTCTGGCACTGCTCAGGTGTTATGAGAGCCCAGGTTGCTCTGATAGTGGCCTTCAACTCTTCTGCGTTTTTGGGTCTGGCATTCTGCATCTTCCTTTTCACAATACCCCACAGATTTTCTATGGGGCTAAGGTCAGGGGAGTTGGCGGGCCAATTTAGAACAGAAATACCATGGTCCGTAAACCAGGCACGGGTAGATTTTGTGCTGTGTGCAGGCGCCAAGTCCTGTTGGAACTTGAAATCTCCATCTCCATAGAACAGGTCAGCAGCAGGAAGCATGAAGTGCTCTAAAACTTGCTGGTAGACGGCTGCGTTGACCCTGGATCTCAGGAAACAGAGTGGACCGACACCAGCAGATGACATGGCACCCCAAACCATCACCCAACCATGCAAATTTTGCATTTCCTTTGGAAATCGAGGTCCCAGAGTCTGGAGGAAGACAGGAGAGGCACAGGATCCACGTTGCCTGAAGTCTAGTGTAAAGTTTCCACCATCAGTGATGGTTTGGGGTGCCATGTCATCTGCTGGTGTCGGTCCACTCTGTTTCCTGAGATCCAGGGTCAACGCAGCCGTCTACCAGCAAGTTTTAGAGCACTTCATGCTTCCTGCTGCTGACCTGCTCTATGGAGATGGAGATTTCAAGTTCCAACAGGACTTGGCGCCTGCACACAGCGCAAAATCTACCCGTGCCTGGTTTACGGACCATGGTATTTCTGTTCTAAATTGGCCCGCCAACTCCCCTGACCTTAGCCCCATAGAAAATCTGTGGGGTATTGTGAAAAGGAAGATGCAGAATGCCAGACCCAAAAACGCAGAAGAGTTGAAGGCCACTATCAGAGCAACCCGGGCTCTCATAACACCTGAGCAGTGCCAGAAACTCATCGACTCCATGCCACGCCGCATTAACGCAGTAATTGAGGCAAAAGGAGCTCCAACCAAGTATTGAGTATTGTACATGCTCATATTTTTCATTTTCATACTTTTCAGTTGGCCAACATTTCTAAAAATCCCTTTTTTGTATTAGCCTTAAGTAATATTCTAATTTTGTGACACACGGAATTTTGGATTTTCATTTGTTGCCACTTCAAATCATCAAAATTAAATGAAATAAACATTTGAATGCATCAGTCTGTGTGCAATGAATAAATATAATGTACAAGTTACACCTTTTGAATGCAATTACTGAAATAAATCAAGTTTTTCAAAATATTCTAATTTACTGGCTTTTACCTGTATGTATGTATGTATGTATGTATATATATATATATATATATATATATATATATATATATATATATATTTATATATGTATGTATGTATGTATGTATACATGTATGTATATATATATATATATATATATATATATATATATATATATATATATATATATATATATATATATGTATGTGTGTATATATATATATATATATATATATATATATATATATATATATATATATATATATATATATATATATACAGTACAGGCCAAAAGTTTGGACACACCTTCTCCTCATTCAATGCGTTTTTTTTATTTTCACGACTATTTCCATTGTAGATTATCACTGAAGTCATTAAAACTATGAATGAACACATGTGGAGTTATGTACTGAACAAAAAAAGGTAAAATAACTGAAAACATGTTTTATATTCTAGTTTCTTCGAAAGAGCCACGCTTTGCTCTGATTAATGCTTTGCACACTGTTGGCATTCTCTCGATGAGCTTCAAGCACACCTGTGAAGTAAAAAACATTTCAGGTGACTACCTCTTAAAGCTCATCGAGAGAATGCCAAGAGTGTGCAAAAAAGTAATCGGAGCAAAGGGTGACTATTTTGAAGAAAGTAAAACATATAACATGTTTTCAGTTATTTCACCTTTTTTTGTTAAGTACATAACATAATAGTCTTGATGCCTTTAGTGACAATCTACAATGGAAATAGTCATGAAAATAAAGAAAACACATTGAATGAGAAGGTGTGTCCAAACTTTGGCCTGTACTGTATGTTCATTCTTGAACCGTATCACTTTTTTACTCAGACTTTAATTCTTATAATTTTGATGATCCTGGCTTACAGGTTTTTTTTTAAACCCCACAATTTTTTCTGAGATTTTCAATACGAAATATTCATAAGCTGTAAACCAAAATCATCCAAATTATATCAAAAGAAGGCTTGAAATATTTTGCATCTGTCATATTAGTTTCACCTTGTAAATCAAATTGCTGGAATAAACAAACCTTAGCACGATATTAACATTTTTTGCGTTTCACCTGTACATTCTCAATATTTTCCTACTAGAAAGTACAGTGCACTTTTATTTTAAACCCACCAAGCTGCATATTAAATACCATTATACATTTTTATCTTTCATCATTATTAAATGAATTGAATAACGGTATATCTTGTGGCCAATTGAATTAAGGTATTGTAAATTTTCCCCCATAACTTCTATTACAATGTGTTATTTTCATGGCTAAAGCAAAGTAGTTGCCAACATATTTACTGAAGCTAGCCTAACATTCTGTCTTTGTGAATGTATAGGGAGAAGCTCTCAGGTGATTATGAAGCCCTGAAAGACCGCCTCAAAAATCTTCCGGATAAAGTGTCTTATGACATCATGGTAAGTTTTGAGTTTATTTAACATACACCAGAAATAAAGCACACATTTTGATGTATACTAGCTGCTTGTTGACGGGCAAATTGTGACCGATTTTTTTGTTTTATGTTGGTTTCTCTTCTTCCCCATCTTCTGTTTTTTTTCCCATCCTCACCCCCGTGAACAGGTGCCATTCGGCGCTTTGGCCTTCATGCCCGGGAAGCTGGTGCACTCAAACGAGGTCACCGTGTTGCTCGGTGACAACTGGTTTGCAAAGTGTTCTGCCAAGCAGGCTGAGAAACTCGTCGACCACAGGATGAAGTGTAAGACTCGTTTAATTTTTGTTTGTCTTTTGATTGTTTCACACTCTGTGGAAAAAGCGCCACATTGACTCATGCTGCATGTCAAACGATGCACGGCTGAACCCAGCAGAGGGCGATGTTGCATTAATCAAAGCAGTGCTTTAAAAATGATGTGGACAAGTTACTGCTACTTCTTTTGTTGAAATAATTTAAATCTGCTGGGTGTATTCTCTAACATAGGATTACTTCCAAGTCAAAATATCTCCTGCCTGTGACATTTTGAAATGTCAATACATTGTGAGTCCTGTTGCTTAATCTAAGTGAACAAATAAAGCTGAATTCTCATATCAGATCCACCGGGGGCATTTAAAAATCTCTCATGAGAATGTTGTTATAGTGTTAAGTGACGCATAAAAGTGCAGCCTCACATCCCTCATCCCAAATATTGTGTGCCCCAGCCTGCCCTGCTATTACAGAGCTAAGTGCCGCAATGCAAACATAGCCAGCTGAAATGTGTCAGACAGCGACGGGCTTGTCAGGCCTCCCGTGTTTGACCTTTTCTCACTTCCACTTGATGCACACACTGAAGGGGCTCCCGATCGCCATGGAAACAAGAGCTCTCTGCTTGCTTTTTGTAAAAGGGCTTAATTGTTGTGAAGATTTAATGATCCGAAGTGGTATTCAGGGCAGAGGATATTGTGTGCGGTTTGAGTCATAATTCGCCCCTCGACTTTGAAACAATCATTAAATGTTTAGTTTTGTACGGCCTGCAGCCACGTTTGTACTTCATCGGTTTGCCACCAGCAACCACGACGCTCATTTAGATCTTGCCTAACATTTTGTTGCAGACGTGAGGAGCGAACTGGATGGTTTGTCCAAGACAAGGAAAAACTTTGAAGCAAGAGTTGGAATGGTGAAGGACTGGGAAAACATCTCATCCGTACGTTGCTTTTCATTCAAGTCACCGCAGAATAAACATTCAAATGTCCACACTTTTACAGACTAAGCTTGTGTTTTAGAAAAAGGGGGGCTACATTGACATCCGAGAGGAGGTCGGAAAAAACGAGACTACTAAAGGTATCGCTTATATTTATTGATTCCACTTAGAGCTGGGTAATTTTGGAAAAAATCAGTTAATATTGATGTGTACGGAGCCTCTAAAGCATGGGTGTCATACTCTGGCCCGCGGGCCAAATTTGGCCCGCCGTGTAATTTCATTTGGCCCTTGAGGCAATATCAAATTAACATTAGAGCTGGCCCGCCGGTATTATACAGCTGCTGTGCCGCTGTAACACCGCATTCACCGCTAATACTCATACTTGCCAACCCCCCTGAGTTTCCCGGGAGGCTCCCGAATTTCAGTGCCTCTCCCGAAAATCTCCCGGGGCAACCATTCTCCCGAATTTCTCCCAATTTCCACCCGGACAACATTATTGGGGGCGTCCGTTTTTCCTCCATACAAACAGCGTGCCGGCCCAGTCACATAATATATGCGGCTTTTCACACACACAAGTGAACGCAAGGCATACTTGGTCAACAGCCATACAGGTCACACTGAGGGTGGCCGTATAAACAATTTTAACACTGTTACGAATATGCGCCACACTGTGAACCCACACCAAACAAGAATGACAAACACATTTTGGGAGAACTTCCGCACCGTAGCACAACATAAACACAACAGAACCCCTTGCAGCACTAACTCTACCGGGACGCTACAATATACACCCCCGCTACCACCAAACCCCGCCCCCCCCAACCCCGCCCACCAAGTTAATGTTGATATTTACCTCAGAAGGCTGCAAATAGAAAAGAGGCATTACATTTTTTATTTAAATTGTATTTAATATACCATTGATGTTTTTTCGTTTGTTTTTTGAAAGTTGATTTTGCACTATTAAGTTATATAAGCGTTGCTTGTTCCATATTCAGTGTTAAAGCAAATCCGTGTAGCAAACTGAGCAATAATTAACGTTTTATTCATGCACTTTCTCTTGCTACTTCAAGGCTTGAATGGCTGATTCATTCATTATTGTTATTTTATTTTCAAATGTATTATTAGCCTCTGGAAAAAGTTCATTTTGATATTTACCTCAGAAGGCTGCAAATAGAAAAGAGGCATTCCATTTTTATTTACATTTTATTTGATATGCCATTGATATTTTTTTTTATTATTATTATTATTATTTGAAACTCGATTTTGCATGTCATTATAAAGTTATATAAGCCTTGCTTGTTCAATATTCAATGCAAAACTTGTTTTGGGTCCCTATTAAAAGGTTCATTTGTTCAACCTTGGCCCGCGGCTTTGTTCAGTTTGAAATTCTGGCCCACTCTGTGTTTGAGTTTGACACCCCTGCTCTAAAGGGACATGGAGGGGAAAAAATGTTTTGCGAGATCTCGCAATACTTTTGCGAGGTCTCGCAATACTTTTTGCGAGACCTCGCAAAAGGTTTTTTTCCCATGTCAGTGAACCGGAAGTGAAACAGACAAAGCGATTGAGGAGCCTACCCATCAACCGTGGGAGAAGTTTACTGATTTCTATTTTAGTATTGGCCAAACATATAAAGACATCAAATCGTATTATGGTCCCACAACAGAGCACCGATGATGGGTAGGCTCCCGCATGCTCCGGCTCCTCCATCACTGTGTCTGTTTTACTTCCGGTTCACTGACATAGGAAAAAAAACCTTTTGCGAGATCTCGCAAAAAGTATTGCGAGATCTCTGTTGGCATTCTCTCAATGAGCTTCAAGCACACCTGTGAAGCGGAAACCATTTCAGGTGACTACGTCTTGAAGCTCATCAAGAGAATGCCAAGAGTGTGCAAAGCAGTAATCAGAGCAAAGGGTGGCTATTTTGAATAAACTAGAATATAAAACATGTTTTCAGTTATTTCACCTTTTATTGTTAAGTACATAACTCCACATGTGTTCATTCATAGTTTTGATGCCTTCAGTGACAATCTGCAATGTAAATAGTCATGAAAATAAAGAAAACACGTTGATTGAGAAGGTGTATCCAAACTTTTGGCTTGTACTCTATATCGATATAATTTTATCACCCAGCCCTAATGCCACTCAAACTCAAATCACATTGAAGTTTAAACAAACTTCGGTGAACCTTTTATTCTTTCTAACAGGAAAGCATAGAGTGGCTCACAAACCGCATTCAAAGCCCAAGCTGGACGCTGTGCTGGATCTGGAAGAGGAAAGTGAAGAAAGTAGAGAAGAGACCCAGCAAAACGGGAGCACAAAGGGCTTTATGACTCAGGAGGAGTTGTGGGCTCGATTAGATGAACTTGAGAAACTGGAGGATCTGCAAGATGAGCATGACAGGTACGTCATATTTCAATCAATCAATCAATCACTGTTTATTTATATAGCCCTAAATCACAAGTGTCTCAAAGGGCTGCACAAGCCACAACGACATTTGCGGTACAGAGCCCACATAAGGGCAAGGAAAACTCACCCCAGTGGGACGTCGGTGTGATTGACTATGATAAACCCCCCCCCTCCCTCTAGGGGAGACCGAAAGCAATGGATGTTGAGTGGGTCTGACATAATATTGTGAAAGTCCAGTCCATAGTGGATCTGACATATTAGTGAAAGTCCAGTCCATAGTGGGGCCAGCAGAAAACCATCCCGAGTGGAGACGGGTCAGCAGCGCAGAGATGTTACCAACCGATGCACAGGCGAGCGGTCCACCCCGGGTCCCGACTCTGGGGTGGACCGCTTATCGTCTTATCTTTTAAACTTTTTGAACAAGTCGTGCATGCTTTTATTTCAAGTCGCCTGGACTACCGCAATGCACTTTATTTCGCATTAGCCAAAAAGCTCTCTCCCGGTTGAAGTTAGTCCAGAATGCGGCAGCACGACTTTTAACAGGGGCCAGGAGATGCGAGCATATAACCCCAATTCTTGAGACTTTGCACTGGCTCCCTGTTCATTTTAGAATTGATTTTAAAACCTTGCTGTTTGTTTTTAAAGCTTTACATGGACTGGCACCTCATTATATCTCGGACCTCATCCAAACTTACAATCCTGCACGCGCTCTGAGGTCCGAGAGCCAGTTCCAGCTCGTGGTGCCCAAGACGAGACTTAAAACCAGGGGAGACAGGGCCTTCTCTGTGGTCGGCCCTAAGCTCTGGAACACTCTGCCCCTCCATGTTTGAACTGCTCCCACAGTGGAGTGTTTTAAGTCTCGTCTTGAGACCCACTTTTATTCTCTGGCTTTTAACACTACGTGAGTTGTGTGGTCCTCTGTTGTCCTCTGTGTTTTTAAAATTTTGATTTCTATTTACTGTTTTAATTGGTTTTACCCTTTAAAATCGTTTTAATCATAATTATTTTATATTGTTTTTAATTGTGTTTAATATTGTTGTGCAGCACTTTGGAAACATTTTGTTGTTTAAATGTGCTATATAAATAAAGTGGATTGGATTGGATTGGATTGGACAGCCAGCACTCCCCCCCCCGACCCCCCCCTCAAGCGAGAGGGGAGCAGAAGAGAAAAGAAAAGAAACGGCAGATCAACTGGTCTAAAAAGGGAGTCTATTTAAAGGCTAGAGTATACAAATGAGTTTTAAGATGGGACTTAAATGCTTCTACTGAGGTAGCATCTCTAACTGTTACCGGGAGGGCATTCCATAGTACTAGAGCCCGAATAGAAAACGCTCTATAGGCCGCAGCCTTTTTTTGGGCTCTGGGAATCACCAATAAGCCAGAGTTCTTTGAACGCAGATTTCTTGCCGGGACATATGGTACAATATTTAGTCATTCGGGTGCCCGATGCCTAGTCATTGGGGCTCTCCACATACCAAAAACAATATGGTAATTTAGCATGTTTTTAGGAACTACCTTGCGATGAGGTGGCGACTTGTCCAGGGTGTACCCCGCCTTCCCCCCGATTGTAGCTGAGATAGGCTCCAGCGCCCCCCGCGACCCCGAAGGGAATAAGCGGTAGAAAATTGATGGATGGATTAGGCTCCAGCGCCCCCCGCGACCCCGAAGGGAATAAGCGGTAGAAAATGGATGGATGGATGGATTAGGAACTACCATGCGAGCTGCGTAATAAGTGTAACTGATCTCTACGGTTTTAATTTACTTGATAGGAACATTAGTCAACATTTAATAAAACGTTAGCCATTTTTTGGAGATCATTATTTCGTAAGAGCAATTGGGTCGGATGTGACGTGTAGCACTATTATTGAAAAGGCTAGAAGTGTTGATCACATAGATTCGGTGTCACCAAGAAAAAGGTTAACACCATTGGTAGGTTTGAAAAAAAAATTTTACTTTACCCTCGTCTCCACTCCACTTGGGTAACGCTGTTTCAACTTTAAAAAGACCTCTCCTAACCGTGCCAACAGATTTGTTTTGGTTGGTCTTTGGGAATGTAGTCTGCAGATGCACAGTAGCATGGAATAATAGTCCATTGCGTGCGAAGTAAGAGCAGAGGGGCTGTCAAAAACAATAATGATTGATAAAGCATTTTATTGTATTTTGAAGCGTATTCCTTAGTTTTTTTTAAAATTTCATTCATGTATTTCGAACACAACAAATTAAACTTTCTCTCCATCTACACAATTCAAACAAAATAGCATCTCCAATACAATATTGTAATCTGAAAAAAACAGTAGTAATATTGAAATAAACTTTAAAAAAATGGAACATTTGAGCAGGAAAAAGCAAAAGCTCATATTGACCTGCTCCATCATTGAGGTATAATGATCAGTTTTTTTTTTATTACAATACAACAAATAATGACCGTATACAACCATATTTAGTGTGTAAATACAGGATAGAATTAATGTACTTTTATATAATCTTTCAAGCTGGGTTATTGATTTCCAATTTTACGTTTCATTTTGTTTTTGACCAAGTTTAAAGATTATGTATTTTTGTCAAACCAACAATTTAATTTAATCTTGCTTCTTCATGTGCTCCCCAGAACAAAAAAAATGTTTGATTTGTTTTGTCAACAAAAAACACAAATTTCAATTAATATCTTACAAATGTCCATCCATCCATCCATTTGCTACCGCTTATTCCCTTTGGGGTCGCGGGGGGCGCTGGAGCCTATCTCAGCTACAATCGGGCGGAAGGCGGGGTACACCCTGGACAAGTCGCCACCTCATCGCAGGGCCAACACAGATAGACAGACAACATTCACACTCACATCCACACACTAGGGCCAGTTTAGTGTTGCCAATCAACTTATCCCCAGGTGCATGTCTTTGGAGGTGGGAGGAAGCCGGAGTACCCGGAGGGAACCCACGCAGTCACGGGGAGAACATGCAAACTCCACACAGAAAGATCCCGAGCCCGGGATTGAACCCAAGACTACTCGGGACCTTCGTATTGTGAGGCAGATGCACTAACCCCTCTGCCACCGTGAAGCCCCTTACAAATGTCATTGATGATAAATATTTGGGGACTCAATATTGATGATCTATTTTCAGAAACTGTTTTCTATGAGACTTTTAGCCAATATAAAGCCGCCCTTCTGGGACCATACATTTCCATTTTCCTAAACAAAATGGGGCGGCATGGCGTAGTGGGTAGAGCAACCGTGCCAGAAACCTGAGGGTTGCAGGTTCGCTCCCCGCCTCTTACCATCCAAAAAAATCGCTGCCGTTGTGTCCTTGGGCGGGACACTTCACCCTTTGCCCCCGGTGCCACTCACACCGGTGAATTGAATGATGAATGATAGGTGGTGGTCGGAGGGGCCATTGGCGCAAATTGCAGCCACGCTTCCGTCAGTCTACCCCAGGGCAGCTGTGGCTATGAAAGTAGCTTACCACCACCAGATGTGAATGATTGATGGGTTCTACATGTAAAGCGACTTTGGGTACTTAGAAAAGCGCTATATAAATCCCAGTTATTTTAAAATATCATGGTTAATTGTGTCAAAAGTTTTTTTCAAATCGATAAATATACCAACTGCATAGTTTGTTATCTATGGAAATTGTTCACATATTGAGACAAAAACAGTTTTAAATAAAATATAACTTTATTGATATTTTTTTATGAGATGTCTTTTATAAAAATCCTGGGGCTCAAGGCAACACCACACCCATCATTTTTTATATATATATATATTTTTTCTTCTGAGTCATTTAAATGTGTTTCTTCAGGTTGTCTGACCATGCAGACCTTGTGAGCGAGGACACGTCGTCGTCATCTTCTTCGGAGGAGCAGACCGAGACAGACTCCTGTCCTCCGGTGAATGGACTGCGACCCCATGGCAGCCCACTCCCTCGTGAAGTCATAAAAGAAGACGATGAGGAAGACAGCAGTTTGCCGACCATTTATTTCTCTCACACGGTCGAGCCCAAAAAGGTCAGTGCGTTAACTGCACAGCTGCCTTGTTTTGGACTCTCTTTTATAGCTTCCTTGCCTAATCGGTCTCTGTTTGCTGTAGGTGAGGATCAACACAAGCAAGAACACCATGCTGAAGTTCAGCGACAGGAAAGAACCGAAGGACAATTCAAAACGAAAAAAGAAAAACGGTCACCGCACTGGAAACTCTCAACGTGAAGTTCACAAAATTCAAACACCTGCAGACATCTACAGGTTTGTCTGTGCCATCAAGTAAACTACATTTAGTCCAACGAGTTCTACATCCAGGGGTATTTTCAAGGTTTAACTGTGTTTTCATCCTTTAGGCTGTATGTGGATTTAAGGAATGGCGCGCCCATCCCCAAGAAGTCCATCCTGAAGTCGCGTAGCCGGGAGAACAGCGTGTGCAGTGACACAAGCGAAAGCAGCGCGGCCGACATCGAAGAACGACGCATGCTGTGCCGTGGATTCAGTCACGATGAGGCCATGCCCAGTGACAACAGTGCCAGCGACGGCCTTACAGAGGAGGACAGCCCTACAGGAATGCCGACGCATCCCACTGGACGATTTGAGGTAAAGCAGCACTGTCTTTGTTTCTTACTCTTAATGACTTTGTGCCTCGTTTTCACCAACCAACAAGGAGACGATGCAAGCTTACAGAGCTGTAAATGTCACCTTCCAATTGATTTATCTAAAATTAAGAAGTTACTGTTCTATTGCAGTCCTGTAGGTAACAGTAATTTACATCATAAAGCACAGTTGTGTATAAATAAATAAAATGGTAATACTTGTATAAAAATATAGAGAGTATAGAGAGAGTATGGCAAACAGATTTCAGGCGATCTCCTCAATGATCAGTCAAGATTGCTACCAACTTTGAGTTTGCGGCGCTACCTCGTTAGTTGTTCAGTGTGTAAAAAGTGCGGTTGTGCAGCATGGGGCTGCTCCACCCGCGTGAATTATGGAAATCTTTAACATCGTTTTCCCCGCAACCCGGAAAGAGGACAAATATGGGAAGAGAAGGTTTGCCGTCAAACACTGGAGAGCCACCAACTACAATGTCTTGTGCGAGGTAAACCCAAGACACAACATCTGCATTTTGTATAGGAGAGAACCAGTGACGTGCGGTGAGGTTCATGATTGGTGAGGTACTGACTTCATCACAGTCAGATTTACAAACATATGAACCCTAAAGATTATCTTTTTCACCATTTGATTGGCAGCAGTTAACGGGTTATGTTTAAAAGCTCATACCAGCATTCTTCCCTGCTTGGCACTCAGCATCAAGGGTTGGAATTGGGGGTTAAATCACCAACAATTATTCCCGGGCGCGGCGCCGCTGCTGCCCACTGCTCCCCTCAAATCCCAGGGGGTGATCAAGGGGATGGGTCAAATGCAGAGGACAAATTTCACCACACCCAGTGTGTGTGTGACAATCATTGGTACTTTAACTTAACTTTAACTTTACACATACAAACTGTAGCACACAAAAAAGCACATTTAATAAAAAAAAACGTTATTATGGTCTTACCTTTACTTATAAGTGCGGGAACAGTGGTGTTTGTGTTGGAGGAGTTGTGAATGAATGAAATATGAAATCCGTGCTGCAGTCTGCAGGTGTACCTAATGTTGTGTCCCTGCAGTCGTTCACGGCTCCTCCGGCGTGAGCAATGTTGTTTTTGCACTTTTTGACTTCTTGTTAAGTGACTTTTTTGGGTGGATTCGGTCTTGCACGTGGAGGGTTTGGGTGCAATAACCAGGAGGCGGGATTACGCGAGCCTCACACAGTGCGTCTTCGCAGCAGTTTTATGATTGCTCAGCACAAGAAATACGTTACACACATACAGTTGTTGACAAAATACACTGTACATTATATACCTCAGCTAACTAAACTATGGAAATGTATAATATAATTCATATAGCAATACGGTCTCACTGCACAGCAGGCCAGCAGTTAGCCGAGTCCGCAATCCATGGTGAGGCACAATTGAGTGACGTGCCTCAACTGGCTGCTGATCACCGCACCGTCTCTTCTCAGTATTTGAACGGCAAATGTGAAAATTCAGCGATTTTGAATAAAAATAATCTAAAACTGGTGAAGTTAAACGGAAAATAACTTTATAGTATAATCACTGGATACATATAACAATTTAATTAATTTTTTTTCTTTTTACATTTTTTTTCTTTCTGTGATGGCAGGTGAGGCCCCGCCTCACCTGCCTCTAGTGACCGCACGTCACTGGAGAGAACATAAAGAAGATAAGTCAGACTTATCTTCATTGAGTGCACGCAGATACACACATTGGCTGACTATCATTTATAAGGCCCTTTTTATTTTTTTTATTTTTATTTTTTTATTAAATCAACATAGAAAAACACAACATACACTTTTAGGTTTAATGCCTCCATACTTGTGTACTTTGTTACAAAGAAAAAGCAGCTCTTATGCATTACGCTCTAACAATTTGTATGTTTTAACTGTTCCCCATGTACGGACTGAATTTGGCAAAAGAGCTTTTGGCATTGCTGCCCCTATAGCATGGAATGCATTGCAGACGAAACTGAAACTCACTGAACTACTTCCATTTGGAGCATTCCGTTCTGTCCTGAAGTACAGACAGCGAGAGACGTTTGCACAGTGCCTGTGTTTTTAAAAGGTGTAAATCTTTATTGTTTTACACTTCTCTTTTATGTATTTTAAAATGTATGTCTTAACGTATTACTTTTTTGAAACTGCTCTGTGACATGTGCTGTTGACCTTTTGGCCACTGCATGAATGTAGCAGCAGCATGCGTCAAATACGGACGCAAAATTATACTTTCCTTAAATAAAAGCATGTTTTCTTATAAGTTTATTACCTGGAGCATTTTTAGAACTATATGTAGACGTATTATTTTGGTTTATTTCGTCAGCTGGCTATACTCTCGTTATACACGACTCTGTCATATTGTATACTACACCTTAAAACGAGCTATTTTTCAACACAGCACCATTTACTGGACCTGGTCGGTTACTGTAGACTGTAAAATAGTGAAAACAATTATTGTATCCTAACTATGGTTGCGCGATATAGATTATATGCACTATAAATGATGTAAATTTGGCCGACGATAGAGCTTTTAATACCATTGTTATATCGTGATAATGCATGTTGATGACACATTTTAGCTGTGTCCCGCAAATTTGACAGCGACAAGCCAACAAACGTGTTCTCAACGCATTGTAGCGTCCTCGCTAGGGGCTAACGTCCCCCCGAAATGCAATGCCACTTCCAAGTCAGCTATCCTCGTCTCCATGGCGGCAAATAAAGTATGTTTATTCCAATTAGCATGGAGGACCAGGAATAGTTAACATGCTACACTACACACTGTAGAAAGATATGGTAACCACAGGTAGAGCCCTTGAACAAAGGTAGGCGGATATTTTTTATTGTCAAAAAATATCATATGTTGTTTTTGTTGTTTATAAACTCAGGAAATAAGTCCCTGGACACAGGAGAGTTTCAAGGGCAAAACCCAAAGCCAATAGTAGGAGACAATTTAAATATATATTTGATATTGTTCCACTGCCATCCTGTATTTTTGTCTGAGTATAGTTGTGATCAAAAATGTAATCATTCAATGATTCCGAAAATTTGTATAAGTATTGGTATTGACCAATACTGCCACTGTAACTTCTTGTTATTGAATCGATTTTAAAAGTTTTAGTATCACCCAAAACTTAAATGTAAAGTATCCAAACAACAGAAAAATAAGTGCTTGTTACATTATAACAGAAGTGTAAATAGAACCATGTTACAACAGAAAGTAAGCAGATATTAACAGTAAATTAACAAACAGATTAGTAATAGTTTTAACAAATTAATACAACTGGAAATTATGCATATGTCAGCAGCCATTTAGGAGCCCTTGTAACCTGTTTTGAAATAGTTCTGTTATCACTAGTGGTTAGAGTGTCCGCCCTGACATCGGTAGGTCGTGAGTTCAAACCCCGGCCGAGTCATACCCGACCCATTATCCCCCTGCTTGGCACTCAGCATCAAGGGTTGGAATTGGGGGTTTAATCACCAAAAAGTATTCCCGGGCGCAGCCACCGCTGCTGCTCACTGCTCCCCTCACCTCCCAGGGGGTGAGGGTGATGGGTCAAATGCAGAGGATAATCTCACCACACCTAGTGTGTGTGAGACAATCATTGGTACTTTAATTAGATACCAAATAATATGTAATGATATATATTGTTATTGCATGAGGGTGCAATATATATTGCAATATAGATTTTAGGCCATACCACCCAAATATTTTTGATTGAATGATTGATTGAAACACTAATCCTAAACTTTATACAGGTATGCACCAAAATAAAATGGCCCACCTGCCCTGTCTTTACATTTACCATGTACACTCTCATTTAAACCATTTTTGTCTATAGAGTCTACATGGAAAAATGTTGTACGGTTGAGTGTTTACAAAACACTAATTTGCCACGCATGGATTTGGTCAGCCACAAATACAGTTAGCGCTACCTTTTTTCCCCTCTGTCACAAGCACTTTATAACGGTACTGTTTCAATGCAGCTCGTCGTTCCAACTCTGTACAGTAGATAGCATTGAAACTCTGCTGAAACACACTTCACATGCACCAGTCTGCCAATTTAGCAACTTTGGCGCTAGACTTAGCGACTCGTCAGACACTTCTGGATTGTGTTTTTAAAAAAAGTGACTTTTCTGGTTTCATCAAACACTTTTTAAGAACATGAACGTTCGCAACAACTAACATGAAAACAGGTATTGCTGTTCTCAAAGAGTTGTGGTGTTTGGCTTGTGACATTAAAGAGTCCATCCATCCATTTCCGACAGCTTGTCCCTCCAAGGGGGACAAAATACATTTTTGTTGTATTTCTAAATATATTTATTTTTGCTTTTCCGTGTTTTGCTCACTTTTTGTGCCAAAATTAAATGCACCCAGTTAAGCAAGGTAGACAATGACCCGCCCCCACTCACCAACCCCACCCAACGCCACAAATCGATTGCATTCCTGTGGGAAACACTGTGGAGTACCGACCAGTTTGTGTGTAAAACATTGAGAAATACAACCTTTTCAAATTATGTACCACTGTAGTTGGTACTTTTATAAATGTACAGTTTTTGGTATCAGCTACTTTTGGCTTTACACACAACTGATACTTCCTATTTGCTGAGTTTGCAATAAATCTCCCAGATAAACAATTACGGGTGTCCCGATACAACTTTTTTACTTCCGATATGATACTGATATTAGAGCTTTGAGTACTGGCCAATACCAATTTTGATCAGATACGATATCAGCACAAATCTTAGTACATCATTTTATGATTTTCTAATGTGGAATGTTAGAAAAGGTTTGATCGAGTCAAATTACTCAGAGAACAATGGTAGGTATGGAAAAACACTAACCTATTTATTATTAACTCAAGGTTCGTACGGGTGCTTAAAAACCTTGAAAATACTTGGATTTTAATGTTGTGTTTTCAAGGTTTGAAAAATGCTTTAATTTTGGGTGAAGTGCTTGTAAATGCTTGGAAATGTTCATCATATTTCTCGGCAGTCGGACTCAGTAGGCTAATTATAAAATGGAAAAAAATAAAATAAGTTTCCTTAAAAATAAAAGCTACATGCTAGATCTGTTGGCTTTGCACGAGCCCTTACATTAGGTTGTTGTCATGCCCAAAAGGACAGTGGTGCATCGGTCCATCATGCCGGGAGGTTGTCGTTTTAATGAACATGATGTATGCATGAATTATGAACAAACAAACAAGTAAACAATAATAATTAATGTTATTTCTTGTAAGGAATGATGTATACATGAATGATGATGATACAAACAAACAAGTAAACAACGTTTGCAAACACCAATGACATTGAATAGTCTACAGAAACACTGCTTCATTTTCTATGCCCCATTCAGATGACAACTGCTGGTTCAATGTTCGGCTTAGGTTTTAGCAGATTTTTCCTGCAGACAGCATTTGGTGACCTCAACCAACAAGGCTATGAACAATGGTTTTCGCCTTTTGAAGGGTACTGGAAAAACTGGAAAATTGATCTTGAAAGTCCTTAAAAAGTGCTTGAATTTGCCCATGGAAAAGGTGTACGAAGCCTGTAACTGTCTATGGTGGACATGCGCTGTCTTTAAGTTGAAATTGAGTGGTGATTGCAAGAACCCACAATAACTCATTAAATTAGTGCTCTGATGCAGACACGTTTGTTACTGGATACTTTCTAATACGCTTCTGCCTTACAGACTTAAGTAATATGCAACTATAATTATTTGATATAAATATAGTTTTTTAGACTGAAGTGTTGTTCAATTAAGGACACTTATCACGTATGTCGAGCTTGTGTGCTTAGCTGTTGTGTAGCTGCTAACCCCTAGTAGACTGTACCCGACCATGTTTAGCTTTTGTAAATGACTTGATTAAAATATAAGAAAAGAGCTGTCCAGCTTTGCACACGTAACAAGAATCCAGGCAACAAGATTTTTAGATGTAAGCCGATATCATCCGATACTGGTTTGTTTGCTGATCTGATCGGGACACTCTTATTAACAATATCAGAGTATTTCTGCAAAAAAAAAATTCAGTTGGAGCATATGCATGAAAGTTGGAAATAACATTGCCAAATATAGGATAGGGAATTCTTAAATTAATGCCATGCTGTTTCTTTTCTTTCGTCTGTCTTTGTTGTCCAGGCCTTCTCAGGTACTGTCGTGGAAAAAGAGCCAATGCCCTTGTCTGTTCCCCATCTGACCATCGCACCGCCAGCCCTTCCAACCATCCTGGAGTGGAAACAGGAGGAGGTGGCGCCCGACGCGGCGCCCCCTCCACAGCCTGTTAAACGGGTGTCAAAGTTCAAAGCTGCCAGGATGCAGCAGAAATGACACTGTGTGTGTTTTTCCTCCCCAACAGTCAGCATCTTCTCCTTTTCTTTACAACCTTTAGCATCATCGGCTATAGATATATACGGTTTAGGTTAGTAAAAAGGCTAGCTAACGATTTGGTTCCTCTTTTTTGTTATCGACGGTGTTGTAGGACTGTAATCTCAGTGTAGCTTGTCATCATGTCAACCAAACAACTCATTTGAACCTGCTTAATGAATGTACGTAAAGCTTTATTATTATGATGAGACGAGGAAGGAAGGAAAAGGAAAATAAATGATTTTGCATAAGTCATTCTTTTTAGTAGGAATTATCTTTCAATGTACCTGGCTGGGTCCTTGCTTGGTTCAGAGTGTTTGTCAGGAACTAAATTGATGTTACGCCGCATAGTAATAGCGTGTCAGGTTATGGTCTGATATTGTCATTACTAGTAATTGTTTCTCCTGTCTGCACTGATCCAGAACAGAATTGCGAGCAAACTTTACATGAAACCATAATATTCAACAAGAATATTTCCTCCAAAGATATTAATAAACACGATGACAGCAGCAACTGCACAATTGAAAGACAGCTAGGACAGGGGTCGGCAACCCAAAATGTTGAAAGAGCCATATTGGACCAAATATACAGAAAAGTAATCTGTCTGGAGCCACAAAAAAATTAAAAGACTTATATAAGTGTTATCATGATGTAAGTGTCTATATTAGCTATATTAGCCTATGAAAATGACTTTAAAAGTCTTATATAAGTGTTATAATGAAGACAACACATTATGTAAAGTAACTGATTAGCTATTTTAGCCTACTATCAAAATGACTATGTGTCGCAGACTGACGCAAAACTTCGTTGACAGACATGTTGAAATATAATATTCTACACATTTTTACAACATTTGAAAACATTCGTAAAACCTCTCAGAGGGTGAGATAACTCCTGGAAATGACTGTCTTAGAATGGCCAAAGGTATAGATGTGTGTGTCCAAGTTAAAGGAAACGACGGGCCGTCTTCTTCTAATGGATTTATTACATTCTTTGCAAGCCGGGTAACGTTTGCTGTGGTCTGGAACAACATGGCATACTAACAACTATGAGAAATGTAGTCAATATTACATAATGATAATATGTCATGAGACATGCAAATATAAATTAAATACACAGAGAAATTAAATATACCTACAAATAATGTACATACAGCTAACCTAAATAGGATGTTAGCATCGATTAACTTGCAGTCATGCACTGACCAGATATGTCTGATTAGCACTCCAACAAGTCGATAACATCAACAAAGCTCACCCTTGTGCATTAACGCACAGTATACAACGTTTGGTGGACAAAATTAGACAAAGAAGGAGTGGCATCAAACACGTCTATCTGTGGCAGCGTCGGAGAAAGTGACACATGTAAACAAACTGTTGAGTCACAGTCCACACAATGGTGAGTTCAAGGGCCGCTGAAATTAGGACAAAACGACGCTCGCCAAATATTCTCATCAGTGAAGCATAAACACAAACCTATTAAACAGTGGGCTTTCTAACAATTAGGAAGGTTTGCGTCACAACAAAAAACATTTTTCATCCTATTTTTTTTTACGTCGCAGGTTGCTGATTTTTGCGCTAGGATATCTCTCTGTGAATTAATGCAGCCTTAAAAAAAAGATCATATGACTTAAGAAATAAAGACTTCCAGTATGATCGCTTGTTATTTCTGAGATTAAGTTTCACAATTCCCAAATTAACCTAATCCGCATTGTTGTTTAATCCTTCAAGGTTGACTTTGGTTCATTGTTGCGTAACCGGCTGGTATTTGTGATTGCTCAACGGCACCGACCGCTATCATTTTGAACCGTTTCGGTAGTCACGGGGTCCTCAAGGGGGAGAATTCCACAGACATGACCCTAATATGGGTGTGGACTGAAATCACTTTTTGTTTTTCGACACGATTATGGAACTCACACACACTTGAACTTCATTTTCGCCCAAGCTGCTTTGATTAAATCCGTAGCTTGTGAGCTTGAAAGGCTATCATTGCCTTTTTAGTTTGAACGCCGGGAGTGCGGGTCTCTGATAAGGAGCTTTTAAAAACAGAATCTGAGGTGACTCGGACCCTTGGATTATTCCTCCAATATGAAAATCCAGGTAGCATGAGACAGATTAGGCCGCGTTTAACATGCTGGCATTGGGCTGGTGAGACACAGATCAATGGTCTTAATGGAGGTTCATCTGCGAAGGTGTGTGCTCCAACAGAGCAGAACTACTTTTCAAAGAAACTCCGCACATAAACTGGGATGAGACGTTACAAAATTTACATTGCAGGGATTAAGGAGGATTTTAAAGGAATTGTTCTCCAGACAGGTGCACGGGGGCAAAACCTGTAAATGTCAAGAGCATTAAAAAGCAGGCAAGTACTGCATATCTGCCTAATCGAGCACATGGTACCAACTATTTTAAGTATGCATAACTCCATGAGTCAGAAAAGAGTTACGGGATATCAAATTCAATAATTAATTTACTAGTGGTTCTTAAACTTGCTCTCCAAGTACCACCCAAAAAAAAAAAAAAAAAATTCAGTAGCGTAGTAGGCATACGTATTCACTAAAAACAAGGCAGAAGTTTTATTTAACAAATGCATTTTATATTTTAGGCCACTGTAACATTACACACAGTTTGAACAGTACCACTGTCTTTGAATATAGGAAAATAAAATGTTGGACTTTAATCAAGTGATTATTTGACATACCACTAGGTGGAGCCCGCGAACCACTAGTGGTACTTTTATCATAGTTTTAGAATCCCTGTACTTAAGTATATATTTTAAAACAACTACTTGACAAACTACCTGGATTGATGGGTCAAATATATATATATATGTAAATATATATATATATATGTATATATATATTTATATGTATATATATATATATATATATATATTTTTATACATATATATATATATATATATATATATATATATATATATATATATATTCATATTTATATATATATATATATATATATATATATATATATATATATATATATATATATATATATATATATATATATATATATGGTAAATAATAAACTAGCTGGATTGACGGGTGAAATATATATATATATATATACATTTATACATATATATTTATAAATGTATATATATTTATTTATACATATATATATATATATATACTGTATATATATATATATATATATATATATATATATGTATATATATATATATATATAATCTATTTGACCCGTCAATCCAGCTACTTTGTTATTATTTACCATAATATATATATCCATCCATCCATCCATCTTCTTCCGCTTATCCGAAGTCGGGTCGCGGGGGCAGCAGCCTAAGCAGGGAAGCCCAGACTTCCCTCTCCCCACCCACTTCGTCCAGCTCCTCCCGAGGGATCCCGAGGCGTTCCCAGGCCAGCCGGGAGACATAGTCTTCCCAACGTGTCCTGGGTCTTCCCCGTGGCCTCCTACCGGTCGGACGTGCCCTAAAAACCTCCCGAAGGAGGCGATCGGGTGGCATCCTGACCAGATGCCCGAACCACCTCATCTGGCTCCTCTCGATGTGGAGGAGCAGCGGCTTTACTTTGAGCTCCCCCCGGATGACAGAGCTTCTAACCCTATCTCTAAGGGAGAGCCCTGTCACCCGGCGGAGGAAACTAATTTCGGCCGCTTGTACCCGTGATCTTGTCCTTTCGGTCATAACCCAATAGCTCATGACCATAGGTGAGGATGGGAACGTAGATCGACCGGTAAATTGAGAGCTTTGCCTTCCGGCTCAGCTCCTTCTTCACCACAACGGACCGATACAGCGTCCGCATTACTGAAGACGCCGCACCGATCCGCCTGTCGATCTCACGATCCACTCTTCCCTCACTCGTGAACAAGACTCCGAGGTACTTGAACTCCTCCACTTGGGGCAAGATCTCCTCCCCAACCCGGAGATGGCACTCCACCCTTTTCCGAGCGAGTATATACCGGTATATATTATAATAGTATATATAGTATAATATATATATATTATGGTAAATGGGTTATACTTGTATAGCGCTTTTCTCCCTTCAAGGTACTCAAAGCCCTTTGACACTATTTTCACATTCACACACTGATGGCGGGAGCTGCCATGCAAGGCGCTAACCACGACCCATCAGGAGCAAGGGTGAAGTGTCTTGCTCAAGGACACAACGGATGTGACTAGGTTGGTAGAAGCTGGGGATCGAACCAGGAACCCTCAGGTTGCTGGCACGACCACTCTCCCAAACCGCGCCACACCATCCCCGTTATGCTCTATCTATGAAAGTATTACATTTATACTTAATTATTACTACTTCACGGAAATGCATTTATTGCGATCATGTCCGGAACCAATTAACACAGGAGTCTACTTTTTGACTCAGGGGCCGCATTGGGTTGAAACAATTTGGCTGAGGGCCGGGCTGTATATGGATAAGTTGATTGGCAATACTAAATTGGCCCTAGTGTGTGAATGTGAGTGTGAATGTTGTCTGTCTATCTGTGTTGGCCCTGCGATGAGGTGGCGACTTGTCCAGGGTATACTCCGCCTTCCGCCCGATTGTAGCTGAGATAGGCTCCAGCGCCCCCCGCGACCCCAAAAGGGAATAAGCAGTAGAAAATGGATGGATGGATGGATATATATTAGAGATGCGCGGTTTGCGGGCACAACCGCGGAGTCCGCGGAATAATCCGCGGATCGGGCGGATGAAATTAAAAAAAATTAGATTTTATCCGCGGGTCGGGTCGGGTCGGGTCGGGCGGTTGAAATAAAAAAAAATTAGATTTTAAATAGATTCAGGCGGGTGGCAGTTAAACCAATTCGGAAATATATATACATAGTTAAATGTTGTTACCCACATACGAAAAACGAGCAGGCACCTGCTGCATATGCCACAACAGAAGAAAAAATAAAAAAGAGATGGACACTTTTACGGAGCGGAGAAGGGACGCCTCGCCGGGGTCCGGGACCGAGGCCCCTTCCCCCGAGAGGGCCCCACCGGGAGCCGTAGCTGAGGTGATCCGCGAGAAGGGCCCGACGCACGTCCAGGGTCACCACCGCGCCCACCGCACCGACACCCCGCCTCGTCCGCCTTCGCCGCGGCCGGCGTCACGCGCAGCAGGTAAGCAGCTTACCTGCCCGCCACCCCCGTGGCCGGCGGCTCGTAACAGGGGTCACTCCGCGCGCTCCGCCCGCGCAGCTTACCTGCCCGCGCAGCTTACCTGCCCGCCACCCCTGTTGCCGGGGGCGCGTAACAGGGGTGACTTCGCGCGCAGTGCGCTCACGAAAGGGGTGGGGCTCACCCTGGTTGATATAGACAGCAGGACGCGGTGGCCATGGAAGTCGGAACCCGCTAAGGAATGTGTAACAACCCACCTGCCGAATCAACTAGGCCATACCCGGCCGTCGCCGGCAGCGAGATGCGCTTGGAGGTGCGCTCAGCGCGGCTCCCATATGATTGCGCACTGGTGTGCGTCTGGGTCGTGACAGCGTGGCACGCGAATGTCTATGCTGCATTGGATCAGTCTCCTTTCTTTAACAGGCAAAAGCTTTATAACCTCACTTATGCCTTGCATCGTCTATATTAGATATATAACAACGGGCGGGTGCGGTTCTGATCAAATGTTACATCGGGTGGATGGCGGATGGTTGACGACTTTCTGTTGCGGATGAAATAATTGCCTATCCGCGCATCTCTAATATATATATATATATGTACATACGTACATACATACATACATACATATATATATACAGTATATATATATGTATACACACTTGAGCTTTCTGTGGTTTATCCGTTATACAGTGCTCAATACCGGGGTAGAGCGGAATATACGTTAGGTCATCCCCTGAAGAGCAGAGAAACCTACCAAGGCTTGTAGGGATGAAATAGCCTCTGTGTTTTTTCCTGACCTAACGTGTATATATATATATATATATATATATATATGTATGTATGTATGTATGTATGTATGTATGTATGTATGTATGTATGTATGTATGTATGTATGTATGTATATATATATGTATGTATATATATATATATATATCTATATATATATCTATATATATATGTATATATATATCTATATATATATATATGTATATATATATATATATCTATATATATATATATATATCTGTCCAGAGTTGGGACCCGGGGTGGACCGCTCGCCTGTGCATCGGTTGGGGACATCTCTGCGCTGCTGACCCGTCTCCGCTCGGGATGGTCTCCTTCTGGCCCCACTATGGACTGGACTCTCACTATTATGTTAGATCCACTATGGACTGGACTCTCACTATTATGTTAGATCCACTATGGACTGGATTTTCACAATATTATGCTAGACCCACTCGACGTCCATTGCATCTGGTCTCCCCTAGATGATGGTGGTGGTGGTGGTGGTGGTGGGGGGGGTTTTGGGCACCCACATCTGCGGTCCTCTCCAAGGTTTCTCATAGTCATTCATATTGACATCCCACTGGGTTGTGAGTTTTTCCTTGCCCTTATGTGGGCTCTGAACCGAGGATGTCGTGGCTTGTGCAGCCCTTTGAGACACGTGTGATTTAGGGCTATATAAATAAACATTGTCATTGATTGATATATATATATATATATATATATATATATATATATATATATATATATATATATATATATATATATATATATATATACACAGTATATGTAAAACAAAAAAAAACACATTTAAATATATATTTTTTTAACTTGGGACTTCCCGCGGGCCGGATTTTGGACGCTGGCGGACCGTAAGCGGTTACGCGGGCCGTAGTTTGGAGACCCCTGAATTAACAGCATTTAAGGAGGGATTAGTGAATTGAAAAGTGGAAACTCCGGTAAAAGCGGGAATTTTTTGCACTTGCAAAATTATTAGTTTGTTTGAAATGTTGATGGTGGAGTGCTTTGAATCGGTTGAAAAAAAGTTGGAATTGTGGAAGTTAGAAAAATTGTCCTTTTATTTTGAAATGTCCTGGAAAATGTCTGATTCCATAGAAATGTGGGCATTTTTGGAAAATCAATAAATGGTAGCACACGTGTCATGAATGAGAAAAAGGTGCACAGAAAATAGGGCGGAAAAATAATTATGACACTGCGAGTGTGATATTTTATGCTTTCCAGCATTCTCACAATCAATTTGTATTGACAGCTCCACAATCGCGAAAGTGCTGAAAGGAACTCTCGCCTGTTTTTTTTTTCTTTCTCCCACCCGCACAAAGCGTCCAGTGTGTGCTGGTATCGAATGTGACATGCATAATAGCTAATTAAATATTCAAATAGACGCATATGAGCGGGATGGATGATGCGCCGCTGCACATTTTTACGCACGGCGCGCGTCTGTTCCACTTCCACGTCGGCGTCCAGATGAAGGAGACACAAGACTCATAAACGCAAATATTCCCGAGTCCAACTGGAACATTGCGGCACATCTTTCTTCCCCGGCGGAAATACCCGACAGCCAAGAGGGCGACCTTATTGAAAACACTTTTTTTTCTTCTTAAAAGGAAACATTTTTTTTAATTTTTTTAATAAAATCGTGTCAGTCATCGCGCGGCCACGTCCCCTTGACGACACCTGTCCAAGTCAGGTAAGACTCGTTAACATTTCGTCAAGTTGCCTCCGAAAAGTTTCAAAAATATGTGTTAATAACCGCGAATATGCTCATTATGGACATATTTGCCGCGCGGTTTTGACTGCGTTTCTGCTATTCACTCGGAATTCAACTTATGTGTTAACATTCTAAACACACCTTTAATAAGTTTGGGGATGATTTAGAAGAGAGTTAGACCATATAAATCAGTTTTATATAGTTTTTTATTGCGTCTTCATTTTGCTCCTACTCGAGTGGGTGGATCGATCCATTCATCGACAGCGGGTCGATACTAACCTAAAGACATCGATCGTTTTTTTTAATTTATTGTTATTTGGTTCATATTGCTTTATGTTTTTGTATTGATTACACTCTTTTTTTTTTAGTTGTTTTGCAATATTGAGTTTATTTTCTTATTGGTATTATGGGTATTAGTTTACTTTTAACATGCATACCGTTACAATATAGTACATCACAATACATTGTTAATATATTGTATTTATTATATACACATATAATATAATATATCAGTATATATTATATACTGTATATATAATATGTAAATATTACATATATGTTATATTGCTACTATGGTACATTTTTATACCTGCTTTATCCTTTCCATCCTTACCCTTTCCATCCTTTGTAACCGAGCTACTGTGTGGAACAATTTCCCTCGTGGATCAATAAAGTTTGTTTAAGTCTATCACATATTTCCAGTTTCTCATTACAGCTGGCATGTCCGAAAAGGAGTAGGAAGAAGCAGACCTTATTTAATCCTTTATTTAATCCTAATTCTGTTTTATAGCAATTTCTAACACATGTGTTGGTTCACTTCCGCTACTCAATCTGTAACACACAACCAACTGATACATAAAAAAAGAGCATAAATCAAATATATTTTGTTGATATTGTCAAAATTGTGATTCAAACCTAGCAGACTTGTCAGTGCACCCTGACGTGTCACCTGTACAGCCCCCTTTCAAAGCATCCCTTAGCCTCTTGTCCCCCTTCCTCCTGTTTCCAAATGCTCTCCTTTGAAGCGATGATGCCCCATCTGTCATATATGAGCAAAGGGAGACCACGCTCTGCTCCTCTCAATTACTGAATTCTCCTCATGCCAGCTCCGGTGGGACAGGAGGAGGAGCAGGTGGGTGGAAGTCGGTGCGATCAATCAACATGAAATATTCAGCTTTGAATATACACATCATTTACTCCACTACTATACTGCTGTTGCTGCCCTTGTTAGAACTGATGTAGCAACCCCCCCAAAATAAGAGTTTTGTAACTAGGCTCATGTGTGACAGTTTTTGTATAGGCTTTAAAAAAAAGTGTTTTTTGTTCAATTTAATCCTGTTTAAATCTGCAACAATGCGGAGAGGAATTAAGGCAAAAGGTCAGATGTAAAAAAACCAAATCAAAGAAATAATGGCAATCCATTTAATGTGTTTTAGACTTGCAGAAAACATATAATATAAACACATAAGTGATGGATGAACTTTCACCTTTATTGAATACTTCTGTTGGCAAAGACGGCGATGAGTGAAAAGAAGGAGGGGAGTCGTTTCCGACCTTTATTATCAAAGCGCTTGTATTCGCAACTTTCTTTGGCCCCATGGTGGATTATTTGATTTGAAAAAGACTGAAAAATCACGTCCATACACGTTACAGATCATCACAGGCAAGGCAGGTTTATTTATAGAGCACAATTCATAAACAAGGCAATTCTGTTGAGATGCAAAAAATGACAAGAAGGCAAATAAAATTATCACGAAAAATAAAATGATAGTAAAAATATTCATAAATTCACTGAATTCAAAGAAAAAAATTGTGTAGCAATATACTTCCACTTGTCATATGCACTAAGGATGTAGGGTTGCGCGACATAGACGATATACAATATTAATTTGACAGCGTCAACGCAATGTAGCATCCTAACTGGCGACTAATGTCCCTCCACAGTGCAGCTTCGGAATTACTAATCCTCACCTCCATGGCGGCAAATAAAATACGTCTCTTGGGGGACTGGATGACTGGATGACAAGGACTATAGCTGAACATGCTACACACACCGTAGGAGGATGGTGGTTGTTAACCGCTAACCGAGAACTTTTGAGCGTAATCATTGGTGGGTGGATCGATGCAAATATTGACCGTAGCGATATCAATTATAGTATCAGTATATGGTTGATACTACCGTGAATTAATCAACCTTTTTTATGATCGCAAAATTATTATTTTTTTGTCATTTTTGTTATTAAATAAAAGTCAACAGTAGTTTTTAATAAAAGGGAATGTGGAAATAATTTTAATATTTAATTGATGTTGTGACAACCCCATCCTGTGTTTTTTGTCGGATTATAATTGTGATCAAAAATTGTAATCATTCACTGATCTTGAAAACTTGAAGTATCAGTATCAGTATGACCAATACTGCCTCTGTATTGGTATGAGATCGATACCCAAATTTGTAGTATCGGCCAAAACTAATGTTAAGTATCCAAACAACAGAAGAATACCTTTTTTTTTAAAAAACATTTTAGCATAGGTGTAGATACAACCATGAATTGATTAACGTGGACCCCGACTTAAACAAGTTGAAAAACTTTTTCGGGTGTTACCATTTAGGGGTCAATTGTACGGAATATGTACTGTACTGTGCAATCTACTAATAAAAGTTTCAATCAATCAAAACATGTTACTACAGAAAGCATCCATATATTAAATTAACAAATAGATTAATATTAGTTTTGCCAAAATAATACAGCTGGAAATTATGCAATATGTTACTGCATGTGTCAGCAGGGGCAGCACAGTGGAACAGGTGCATGTGCCTCACAATATGAAGGTCCTGAGTTCAATCCCGGGCTCGGGATCTTTCTGGGTGGAGTTTGCATGTTCTCCCCGTGACTACATGGGTTCCCTCCGGGTATTCCGGCTTCCTCCCACCTCCAGAGACATGCACCTGGGGATAGGTTGATTGGCAACACTAAATTGGCCCTGGTGTGTGAATGTGAGTGGGAATGTTGTCTGTCTATCTGTGTTGACCCTGTGATGTCCAGGGTGTACCCCGCCTTCCGCCCGAATGCAGCTGAGATAGGCTCCAGCACCCCCCTGCGACCCCGAAAGGGACAAGCGATAGGAAATGGATGGATTGATGGATGTGTCAGTAGCTAAAACAGGAGCCTTTGTAACCTGTTTTGAAATGTTCTATTATCATTTGTTTGCCAAATAATAAATAATGATATATATTGTTATTGGAGGAGGCTGGAGTATGCAGTCTATTCCAAACTTTGAAAGTTTGGAAACATTTCAACTTAAACACGTCAAATACACAAATAACTTGCTTCTCATGGTTTTTCTGTTACCCGCGAGCATTTTGAGTGGAGACTTGTCCGACATCTGGGGGGTGTGTTCTGCGACTCTCCTTGGTAAGATAGTTAGCTTGTTAGCTAGAGCTAACAACTGAGAGACAAAGTTGTGTGAAAAATAGTATTAACTATCATTTTAGCCAAAGTCTGATAAATATATATATATATATATATATATATATATATATATATATATATATATATATATATATACTGTATATATATGTATATCCATCCATCCATCTTCTTCCGCTTATCCGAGGTCGGGTCGCGGGGGCAGCAGCCTAAGCAGGGAAGCCCAGACGTCCCTCTCCCCAGCCACTTCGTCCAGCTCCTCCCGGGGGATCCCAAGGCGTTCCCAGGCCAGCCGGGAGACATAGTCTTCCCAACGTGTCCTGGGTCTTCCCCGTGGCCTCCTACCGGTCGGACGTGCCCGAAACACCTCCCTAGGGAGGCGTTGGGTGGCATCCTGACCAGATGCCCGAACCACCTCATCTGGCTCCTCTCGATGTGGAGGAGCAGCGGCTACTTTGAGCTCCCCCCGGATGACAGAGCTTCTCACCCTAAGGGAGACACCCGCCACCCGGCTGAGGAAACTCATTTCGCCCGCTTGTACCCGTGATCTTGTCCTTTCGGTCATAACCCAAAGCTCATGACCATAGATGAGGATGGGAACGTAGATGGACCGGTAAATTGAGAGCTTTGCCTTCCGGCTCAGCTCCTTCTTCACCACAACAGATCTATATAGCGTCCGCATTACTGAAGACGCCGCACCGATCCGCCTGTCGATCTCACGATCCACTCTCCCCTCACTCGTGAACAAGACTCCGAGGTACTTGAACTCCTCCACTTGGGGCAGGGTCTCCTCCCCAACCCGGAGATGGCACTCCACCCTTTTCCGGGCGAGAACCATGGACTCGGATTTGGAGGTGCTGATTCTCATCCCAGTCGCTTCACACTCGGCTGTGAACCGATCCAGTGAGAGCTGAAGATCCTGGCCAGATGAAGCCATCAAAACCAGATCATCTGCAAAAAGCAGACACCTAATCCTGCAGCCACCAAACCGGATCCCCACAACGCCTTGACTGCGCCTAGAAATTCTGTCCATAAAAGTTTGAACAGAATATATATATATATATATATATATATATATATATATATATATATATATATATATATATATATATATATATATATATATATGTATATAAGAAAAAAACTTAATTAAATTGTTATATGTATCCAGTGATTATACTATAAAGTTAGTTAGTTAAAATGCAGCTTTCAAACACATTTATGAACACACCTACAGTATCCTCTTAAAAGACACTCTTAAGCCAATGTAAATTTAACATGTAAACTTAAATTGGTACTCAAATCTCAATATACCCAATGGTCGGACCCGGCTGCAGAATTTTTTTTTTTTATCAGGGGGGCCCCTTCTGTGGCTTCGTCTGTCCACGATTACTACATGCAAGACAAAAACTTTATATTTGTAGTTATTGTAAGGATATGCGTTTGAAATTATTTAAGCTTTAAAGAGCTTGCCTTTTTTATGGTATTAATGAGATTGAAAAGGAGTGTTGTTGATCTAAAGTTGATGTGCTAAAACCTATTTCTTGTTTAAAAAGCTACATACAATATTAACTTCATGCACATAATACATATTAATAAAGTGTTTGGATGTATTCACTAAATCAATGTATTCTTGGTTGCCGAAAAGGGATTCAAAGTAATACTTTGATATTGACACATCTCATCAGTGCATAGATTACTGGAATACCCTTAGAAGATACACAGATGACATGTGTCAATATCAAAATATTACTGTGAATCTCTAAGTTGTTGTTTGGAGTAGATCTTAGCTTTTTAAAGGGTACTTCAGCACGTTAACAGTACAGTATGTACTTCATTATCATATATGTAACTCTCTTATGGGTATTAAGGGTTATTCAACACGTAAACAGTACAGTTATCATTATTATCATATATGTAACTCTCTTATGGACATAAAGGGTACTTCAACTCGTAAACTGTACAGTATGTACTTCATTATCATATAAGTAACTCTCTTATGGTTATAAAGCGTACTTCAACACGCAAACGGTACAGTATGTACTTCATTATCATATATGTAACTCTCTTATAGACATAAAGGGTACTTCAACACGTAAACGGTACACTATGTACTTCAGTATCATACACGTAACTCTCTTATGGACATAAAGGGTACTCCAACACGTAAACGGTACAGTATGTACTTCATTATCATATACTGTATGTAACTCTCTTATGGGCATAAAGGGTACTTCAACACATAAACAGTACAGTATGTACTTCATTATCATACATGTAACTCTCTTATGGACATAAAGGGTACTCCAACACGTAAGCGGTACAGTATGTACTTCATTATCATATACTGTATGTAACTCTCTTATGGGCATAAAGGGTACTTCAAAACGTAAACGGTACAGTATGTACTTCATTATCATATACTGTATGTAGCTCTCTTATGGGCATAAAGGGTACTTCAAAACGTAAACAGTACAGTATGTACTTCATTATCATACATGTAACTCTCTTATGGACATAAAGGGTACTCCAACATGTAAACGGTACAGTATGTACTTCATTATCATATACTATATGTAACTCTCTTATGGGCATAAAGGGTACTTCAACACGTAAACGGTACAGTATGTACTTCATTATCATATACTGTATGTAGCTCTCTTATGGGCATAAAGGGTACTTCAACACGTAAACAGTACAGTATGTACTTCATTATCATATATGCAACTCTCTTCAATGAATACATTCAAACACTTTATTAATATTTATCATGTGCATGAACAAAGAGCAGTCAATATTGTATGTCGCTTCTGTACAAGAAAGAGGTTTTAGCACATCATCATCCGATCAACAACAGTCCTTTACAATCTCATTATTACCATAGAAATGTCCAACATCCTTCATTTATCGGACAAAATAAAGGCTTGGATAATTTCAAACACATATTGTTACAATAACCATGAAGAGTTTGTCTTAAACGTAGTAACCAATTGTGGACAGACATAGCCCGAAAGCCATTGGAATCAGTTTTTGGCACAACAGCGGAAGCAGCAAATAATAGATTTAACCTACAGTTGTGTGGATGTCACGATCGATGATGCACCTGCTGATGGCATCACAGGAGTAAAAATGATATGTGTCCTCTTCACTTTATCGCTGGTGTACACATATTACAATCCACAGTATCCACAGTACACACATTTTGTTTTTTCATCTCGCAAGAAAAATCATCTGATTAGCTCTCGTTCATAACTAACCCTCACCCCTCTTTCAATGTATGACTTTAAAGAGCTGTGGTTGGATATAAAACGAACTTGTCCCACCCATCGACAAGACGAAATTAAATATGATTGGATTTTCATTTCTGTCAACATTCTTGTCTCGTACTAACATGCCAATTACGTGTGTTATCTTCTTAGTCAACGTGCCTTTGTTTAGATTACTTATCATCTTATTTTTACCTGCGCTGATAGAAAAAAAACAAAACTAGCCCAGACCCGCCCATGAGTACTTTAAGATCTGCGATCATCTGAGACCGTAGTAAGTGAACCACAAAGTGGCGAGGGAACACTGGATAACAAAATATCCGGAGAATGTCAGCCTGAGTCTCTCTCATTGTTCTGGTCACATGGAAATGATGGGATGCCGACGTTTTCAAAAAGTAGTGGTTTGCGTCTTAGTTTTTCCCAATCTTGAACTTTTTTATAAAAACTATTGTTGCTGTTAGTGAAGTGAAGTGAATTATATTTATATAGCGCTTTTTCTCTAGTGACTCAAAGCGCTTTACATAGTGAAACCCAATATCTAAGTTACATTTTAACCAGTGTGGGTAAAGTGTCTTGCCCAAGGACACAACGGAAGTGACTATGATGGTGGAAGCGGGAATCGAACCTGGAACCCTCAAGTTGCTGGCACGGCCACTCTACCAACCGAGCTATACCGCCCGAAAAAGTAGTGGTTTGCGTCTTAGTTTTTCCCAATCTTGAACTTTTTTTATAAAAACTATTGTTGCTGTTAGGGCTGCAGCTACCGATTATGTTAGTAGACTTAGACTTAGACAAACTTTATTGATACACAAGGGATATTGTTCCACACAGTAGCTCAGTTTCAAAGGATGGAAAGGGTAAGGATGGAAAGGATAATGCAGGTATTAAGTATACTAAAAATGTACCATTGTAGCAATATAAAATATAAAATTTTTGTAATATTTGCATATTATATATACAGTATATAATATATACTGACATATTATATTATTCTATTTTTATATAATATATACAATATATAACAAATCCCAATTACCATGTACAATATTACTGTATATGTAGCATCTGCAGCAAAAAAAAAGGGCATTATGAAATAGAGAGTAGATCCAGCAGAAAATATACATTATAAACAAAGAGAAGTAGCTAACATAGAAGTGGTCAGGTAATAGACAGATATCATCTATTGCTGTACGGCGAGTGATTATACAGCTGGATGGAGCGCGGAATGAAGGAGTTCTTGAATCGAATACTGTGGGAACGAAGCTGAAGGAGCCTGTTGGAGTATGAGCTGCGCTGTCCCTCAATTTTCTGGTGGAGTGGGTGGACAGGATTGTCCATGATGGCAAACAGTTTGTCCAGTTTTCCTCCTGTCCCTCACTGACACAAACGCCTCCAACTGCGTGCCAATAGTTTGGCACGCAGTTCAATTGATCAATTTGTCAATCCGGTTTAAGTCCCTTTTTGCTGGTGCTGCTCCCCCAACAAACCACTACAAAGTACAGGGCACTGGCCACCGCAGACTGAAAAAAAGATCTCCAACAGCTTGATGCACACATTAAATGACCTAAGCTTCCTCAGGAAAACGATTCTGCTCTTTTAGTAATAGTTATTTTAGTACTCTTAGTAATCAAGTAATTTAGGAATTGATTTGTTCAATTAATCGAGTAATCGTATAAAACATATTCATAGCCTCGATGCGTATTTTATTGACATCAACAAAATGTTTTCTGCTTGCTATATCCTTCATTGTTTTTGATCTAATAAATGCACATTATCAACATTTTTATTGTGTGAATTTGATTAAAAAAATATAAAAACCAGGATTGCCAATTACATAATTTTCTAAACAGATTAATCACAATTTGGAATTTGGATACGCCATTATATCACAGGTGATTACTCCCTTTCATTAAAAAAAATATAAAGACGAGGGTTGCCAATTACTTATTTTGTTAATCAGATTAATCACAATTTGGAATTTGGATACGCCATTATATTACAGGTGATTACTCACTTTCATAATTAAAATTTGCTTAAGAAAAGACCCCCAATAAGTGTACACAATTTACACAAATGGAATTTTATTGTCAGAATGTCATCCAGGAACGTTTCTGAACGTTTTTACTTGAATGCATATCGTTTATTTGTACTGACGTACGCATTGATCTGATCACTGACTGTAAAGCAGTTAAGGTAAAAAAAGCTTGTACGGTCCAAATAAATTGCATGATTAATCAAAGCATGTCACATGATCAATGCACTATTTTTTAACTTGTTAATTTTGACAGCCCTGAAAAAAGTTTTTTCAATTTGTTATAGTTACACTCAATAAACGATAAATGGAAGCTTTTTTCTCATCAAATTAATCCAATAATCACTGTAGCTTTAGTTGTTGGGCACCCAAAATGCCGTTGCCCTGTGGAAAAAAGGCCCAAAACGATACAATACTTATACCGCCCCCGCTTAAGTCACTTTGTCAACAGTTTGGGCACTCAATTCCACAAAATGCTAATGGACTCGTTTGTCATGTGGGCAATATTTGGCCTTATGATTACCGAGGCAAAAGTTTGTCGAAAACCCAGGTATCACTGCACTAAGGATGTCACGATATGAAAATTTCATATCACGGGTTTTTGTGACCAAAATTGTCACATTATCATTATTATCACAGTGTTCTTGAATAGCTAAGTTGCTCAGACAGCACTGTGTTTATACACGTTTACAATGGGTTAACAACCTTTTGAAATTAGGGAAAGACGTAAATGTATCTTGTATTCATGTTAGCATTTAAGCTAGCGAACTAGTGCTAGCCGGTCCGCGAGTTTATCAAAGTGCAGTTATCACATATGCATACAAACACTCATGCATATAATCACGTTTCATCAAACATATATTACGTTGTTGCCCTAGGGGAAAATGGGGAGCACATGGCTCACTGACAAAGCTTAACCTATTGTTACTATAACAATCTACAAGGTTAATACAGTTCGCTTCTCTTTCTTCCCCTCCATTTATCTGCCTTCTTTTGTATTTGAAGTTATCATTACATATATGTATTATTGCATATTGTTGATAATAGAGGTAATATATTATTATTCATTATCAATAGTGTTATTTCTATTGGTATTTGCATTGCTCCATTTGTAGTGTAATATTGCTCATTGTCATTTTTGTGTTATTAATATTTATTTCACTAATTGCTTCTTTGCTGTCATTTTTACAATCATATTTGTACATATCGTATTCGCTGATGTTGTTCTATTGTTGTTGTTATTGTTGTGTTTGTTGTTGTAGTTGTCTCTTTGTCTTATCCCCCTTCTCGTCCCCGCAATTTCCCCTCTGTCTTACTTTTTTTCTCTTTCCATCCCCTCCCGCTCCGGCCCGGCTGCACCAAATGATAATATAAATCCATTTAATAATGTCAAATACAAATAAGGCAACAAGAGATGTATCCCACACTTCTCTTTTGTAAAGTAAATCTGTACATGGGCATCGACATCAACTATATGATTTACCTGAGAAGCTGGACAGGACAAAAAATAAAATAAAAATAAGTGCAGTTATTAATCAAGATTTTTGATCATTGTGATTTAAAACGCTGATGGTTTATCATTTATACCGTTATTCATTTCATCCCTAAACTGCACTCGCGGTAGCGCCTATGACAAAGCTGGGGTTTGGCAACCCCCTCCTCTTGTTTGAACAGAGCACATGATCCGAACAGCATTTGAACTTTTTGGCACCTCATTGAGTCGGATTTGCTCTCAGTAAAAATGCCTAAGCTGTTCAGGCTCTCAGCAAAGTTATTTGTCTCAACTCTTCAGGAAACTTGTCATCTCACCAACGCCAGCTTTTGTGATAAAAAAATGTCTTCAGGATGTTGCCTCGGGAGCACCATGGCCCCTAAGTATTTGATCTATGAGGCAATACAGTGAAAAGCATAGCCGAATGATATGAGAACACAACGGTGAATAATTAATAACCTTGCTCCCAATTCCAGGAAAACAATAGCATATTGTCAGAGCGCTGCACTAATTTAAGTCGAGGAGCGGTGAGGAACTTTGGCAACGCGGGCAGGGCATTGTTTTGAAGGATATTAGTCTCCCTTTTCACTGCTGTATCGTCGCAATCTTTTCGCAGTCACAGTTAAATACAGACGTGTGAGTGTTGCACGCTGGCGGCTGCAACGTGTTTGCATTTGAGACTAATCAGAAGCTATTAGATGCCCCCTCTCTCACCTGCTGGCACCGTGTGAGGTGGAAGTGCACACGCAGGAAGCTATTTTCCACAGGCCTCCTCTCCTGGCTGTCAGCTTCCATTAGGGCGGAAGGTGTCATATCTGTAACACAGCTGAGTGCAGATGGCAGAGAGGAGGGGATGGCTCACCGATTTAAACAATGATTAATGAACAGAGATGGAAAACAAATTACATCGGACTATTGGAGGCAGGGAATTGTTTTTATGAAAATGTTAATTGTTTCTGCCAGGCAGAGAGGGGGAGGGGGGCGGAGCGAGGGCAAAGCGGTCCGTGCAACCAAGGGGCTACTGATAGGGGCGTCTACAACCCCCCCGGCTCAGTCTATTGGCGCATCTCAGCATGCAATCTTTAATACACTACACTGGCTTCAAGACCACTAATGTGCCATAACTTTCAGGGTTTTTTTCTTAACGACAAACCCCACCACGAATTGTCGCCCACCGCCGCACCAATTAGCGTTACCTCTAATAATAAGTGGTTGTAAGTGATGGGAGAAGGCGCCCCTGTTCTAGTTGTAATTATTGCAGGCGGGTGCAGCTGCACTACTTAGGGAGATGATGATAATTATTTTTCTTTTCTTTTTTTTTTTTATTTCCACTGCGGGTTGATTTTTTAAGAGCATCATACACTCATCAGAGTAATCAGGAGAGAGTGATTAGTGGAAATCCACGAGGCTAACAGCTGCCACATTAAACACTTGCCTCTGTTGCCAACACACAGAGCTGCTACACATCGGACACAACGACAAGGCACTTCACCTTCGTGTGTTTGTTAGAAAGTCAAGGCCGCGGACACACACACGCACGCACGCACACACACGCGCGCGCACACACACTCAATTAGAATAAACAGAGCTCCTCGTGAAAAAGCAGCAAGGTCAAAGCTGCAGTGCTCCTATTGACAAGGAGTACAGGGAGGAAAAGTTTGATAGGCCACTGGAGGTGTGAAATGGAGATAGCTGCTGTGCAGCGACCTTGCTGTTCAACCAAATAAAAAGCATTTTTTTTTTAGATCACTTGTAGTTTAGTGGTTCGTACGGCTGACTTTTGCATCAACTCCTGCTTAGTAGGTGTCAATGTGAGTGTGAACGGTTATCAGTCCAGAGTGCAATAAAATCAAATTTAATCAATCCATCATCCATCCATCCATCCATCTTCTTCCGCTTATCCGAGGTCGGGTCGCGGGGGCAGCAGCCTAAGCAGGGAAGCCCAAACTTCCCTCTTCCCAGCCACTTCGTTGAGCTCTTCCCGGGGATCCCGAGGTGTTCCCCGGCCAGCCGGGAGATATAGTCTTCCCAACGTGTCCTGGGTCTTCCCCGTGCCCACCTACCGGTCGGACATGCCCTAAACACCTTCCTAGAGCGGCGTTCGGGTGACATCCTGACCAGATGCCTGACAATCAATCAATCAAGCTTTATTAATAAAGCGCTTTTCATACATAAAAGAAATGCAACGCAAAGTGCCTTACAAAGTTAAAACAATTGACCCATATCCCCCATTATCACATACGTACGCACGGATACAGATACCAAACATAAACACACACACACATACAACATACACACATATGCAACTATATGAACCAATGATTGCATGGCTGAGTACAGAGGAGACATGTGAGTAAACACTATCACAGGAGCCATCTGCCCTTAGGAGGTCATCAGACCATGGCCACCAGGACGATGACACAAAGGCGCCCCCACAAGCACGGCCGATAACCCCTGAGGCAGATGGCTCATCTGAGGAACGTTGGAAAATAAAAATAATACAACTTGTAAAATAGTAAGAACCATGTGTACAGATGAAGAATACAATAAAAGTAAGACATATGAAGATTAATATAAAAAAATAAAATAAAATCAAATTAAAAAAAAAATATATACAGTAAATAAATAATAAATAAATAGAACTAAATAAAGTCTTGCACCTCCGGGTTGCTGCTGTTTTCACCATAATTCTATATTTTAGAATTATCCCAGCAGGAACAATACATTAAAACAATGGTGAGAAATTGTTGAATTAGGTTAATGTTAAAACAACATTCTTTTTGACGATGTTTAATCAATGTCAGGTTCTGACGTTGATTTGACCATTGAATTTTTGACATTTCCCAACCATTATGCTACAACACAAATACAACGCTGAAACAAAATGCTTTTTGACGACGTTTATTCTATGTCAGGTTGTAATGTTGATTTGACCATTGATATTTGGTCATTTCCCAACCAACAACACAGATCCAATAATGCTATGTTGCTTTAAAGTCAGTTCTAAAGGAATTGTATGCATAAGCAACGTTGTATCAATGTCTTGTGCCTGCTGGTATCCTAACACCCCCCCCCCCCCATATAAGGCATTTACACTTGACACCGAATCAGATTTTTTTGCCCTCAAGTGACACACATCAGATTTTTTGCCACTCTAAACGCTCCAAAGTGCTTCAAATCTGATCTTTTTGCCTCAGATTTGGGCCACATCAGGAGGTAGTCCGAATCCGATTGGATTCTGATCTTTTTAAATGTGACTTCAGTCTAAACGGAAATGCGACCCGCAGGCAACTTTTTTGTCATCTTCGTCCAAGCTACGTCACCCGTGTGTGCGGGGAAAGACGTAGCCCGCCAGCGGAAGTAGATACAACTCTGGTTTCGGTGAGCATAGAGGTATCCGATAATATCGGACTGCCGATATTATCAGCCGATAAATGCTTTAAAATGTAATATCGGAAATTATCGGTATCGGTTTTAAAAAGTCAAATTTATGACTTTTTAAAACGCCGCTGTACGGAGTGGTACACGGACGTAGGGAGAAGTACAGAGCAGTTACGTCTCCCAGTCATACTTGCCAAGCCTCCCGATTTTCCCGGGAGACGCCCGAATTTCAGTGCCCCTTCCGAAAATCTCCCGGGGCAACCATTCTCCCGAATTTCTCCCGATTTCCACCCAGACAGCAATATTGGTGGCGTGCCGGCCCAATCACATAATATCTACGGCTTGTCACACACACAAGTGAATGCGATGCATACTTGGTCAACAGCCATAGAGGTCACACTGAGGGTGGGCGTATAAACAACTTTAACACTGTTACAAATATGCGCCACACTGTGAACCCACACCAAACAAGAATGACAAACACATTTCGGGAGAACATCCGCACCGTAACACAACATAAACACAACAGAACAAATACCCAGAACCCCTTGCAGCACTAACTCTTCCGGGACGCTACAATATACACCACCCGCTACCCCCTAACGCACCCCCCCACCGCAACCCCGCCCACCTCAACCTCCTCATGCTCTCTTAGGGAGAGCATGTCCCAAATTCCAAGATGCTGTTTTGAGGCATGTTAAAAAAAATAATGCAGTTTGTGACTTCAATAATAAATATGGCAGTGCCATGTTGGCATTTTTTTCCATAACTTGAGTTGATTTATTTTGGAAAACCTTGTTACATTGTTTAATGCATCCAGCGGGGCATCACAACAAAATTAGGAATACTAATGTGTTAATTCCACGACTGTATATATCGGTATCGGTTGATATCGGACTAATTAAGATTTGGACAATATCGGAATATCAGATATCGGCCAAAAAGCCATTATCGGACATCTCTAGGTGAGCAAAGTACTTTTTTAGCGGGCAAATTTTCGGTGCATCACATGTCAATAGTGCGCAAATTATAGGCTATATGTAATATTTTAATATATATTTTGATACTAAAGAAATAGCAATTGTTAAAGGACCGGGATTGATTTGCTTATCTGTTACGTAAAGGTAATGTCGTAAGTCGTTTACATAAGTGAGTTGAAAAATAGGGCTAAGGTAGATCCACGCTGATGTCCGTGCTTCCTCTACTTAACAGCCATAAAAATATTAGAACCCTCCCAATTTTATTACAATATATATATATATATATATATATACAGTGTTTCCCACAGGACAGGCATCTATTTGTGGTGGTGTGGTTGGGGGGCGGGGGGTGACGGCGGCAGCGGCGATGACCAAGAAGAACGCGGAGTTGGAATATAAGTACAACACTTTATGTACATATTTAGCTCATTAAAATTACCGACAGGAAGGCGATAAACACTTTATTTCAACAGACTCTGGCGCCGTACCTGTCGTCAAAACTCCAAAGACCGACTGCACAGTTGCGCTAACAAAATAAGAGTCTCAGAAAGCTGGCGTGCACAAGCTAGCAAGCTACGGAGTTTGCCGACAATGTATTTCTTGTAAAGTGTATACAAAGGAGTACAGAAGCTGGACAAATAAGATGCCAAAAACCAACCACTTTCATGTGGTATTGGACAGAAAGGAGGACTTTTTTTCTCCTCCATTCGAAAATGCGGACGTTATCAGCACCACTGTCTGATTCCTATCAATGCAAGTCATCACAATCAGGTAATACACCAACTTATATTCTTGTCTTCATGAAAGAAAGGAATCTATATGTGTTAAACATGCTTGTATTATTTTTAAACACCTTTAACTTGTTAACAATATTAACTATGTGTTAAACATGCTTGTATTATCTTTAAACACCTTTAACTTGTTAACAATATTAACTATATGTGTTAAACATGCTTGTATTGTCATTAAACACCTTTAACTTGTTAACAATATTAACTATATGTATTAAACATACTTGTATTATCATTAAACACCTTTAATTTATTAACAATATGTGTTAAACATGCTTGTATTATCTTTAAACACCTTTAACTTGTTAACAATATTAACTATATGTATTAAACATACTTGTATTATCATTAAACACCTTTAATTGATTAACAATATTAACTATATGTGTTAAGCATGCTTGCATTATCATTAAACACCTTTAACTTGTTAACAAAAACATATATTTCATAAATAAGTAAATATAAATTATACATATGAATGAGGTAGAGCCCCACGACTTGATCAATTGAAAAGTAGCTCGCCTGCAGAAAAAGTGTGAGCACCCCTGAGTTACACCAATCTGAACAGGTCAGCCACCTGTTTAAAGCCCGATCACAGTTGAAATCTTGAAATGAAGGGCCTTTAATGGCCAAAACATTAACCTGGACAACATTTTAACAGCTGGTTGGTTCAGATTTTATTATTTTCATTGCATTCACATGCTGCAGTGGACAGTGGACAATTTAGCTTCATTATTAATGCAGTATCTGAAGCACCGTCTCCACGTGTGTTTATTGACAACAGGGTTATAACCTGGACACGTTAGCTCGTCGGTATGGTAACACGTGACGTGACAACAGCGGCGGTGTTAATGAAGCAGCGTCAGCCTGCTCACCGTGAGTGAAACGCTCGGTGAAATCGCGGATTAACGTTAAATATATGACGGGCCGCGAGCGATGCAGCTATAACTTATCTACCTACAACCTATATTACCCTCGTATTTTGATCCGGTCGGTCCGTTCTTTTACTCCGCCGTCTTCTTCTTCTTCTTCTTCTGGCCCACCAGGTGAATTAAGTGCTATTGGCGGAGTTACAATGCATAGTAGGCTACCGCCACCTACTGCACCGGAGTTGTAACTACAAGGTACATTCACAGACAGAGTCCCATTGCTTTTATGAGCGGTCGAGCGAGTCAAAAGCCGAAAAATCCATTTGTGGCGGACGTAATTCTTTCGTTGTTGGGCCGCCACAAATAAATGAATGTGTGGGAAACACTGATATATATATATATATATATATATATATATATATATATATATATATATATATATATATATATATATATATGTATATATATATATTATATTATATTACTTTAATTTATTTTCACGTAAAAACACTCATTTGGTGACTTTTTTTTTAATTTAGCGACTTCTGTGTTCATTTACAGAATCCGGTCAATTTATTTTGTTTACTCTTTATCGAGCTGCGCATGCGAGTGACATTGGGGCCACATTGGGGCCTGTTTGTGTTTATCCTGGAATCTGATAAAGATCAAATTGTACTTGCAGTGTAAACAGTCAGCTGGAAAAAATCTGATTATTCAGTGTAAACGTAGTCGACAGGAGGTAGTCCGAATCCGAGTAGAATCTGATCTTTTCAAATATGACTTCAGTCTAAACGGACATGCGTCCTGAATGTGACTTTTGGGTGAGCTATGTCATTCGTGTGCGCGGGGAAAGACAAAGCCCGTCAGCTTAAGCGGATACGTCATCACAACATCCGGTTTTGGTAAGAAAAGTATTTTTTCGGCGACTGAATTTACGGTGCAGCACTAATCATTCAATTAATCAATGGAATAATCCTCTTTGCTCTTTCTAGACCAGAGGGTCTCCCCGATTTGCTTCCACCTCTTTCGGTCCCCTGCAGTTCTCTTCACTTCTCGCCACAAGGTGTTGCTTCTGCCTAGATCTTTGTCGACACCCCTCCTTCAGGACTAGTCAATAGTGCGCAAATAATAGGCTATATGTCATTTTTGAAGATATATATATTTATACTTTGATTCTGAAAAAATTGCGATTGTTGAAGGACCGGAATTGACGTACTGTATATGCTGTCCCATATTTGCTGACATGTACATTGCGTAAGTTGTTTACATCAGTTAGTTAAAATATAAAGCTAACGTAGATCCACGTTGATGTCTGTGTTGCCTCTACTTAACAGTCATAAAAATATTGGAACTCCCCCAAATATATTACACTATATATATATATATGCATTCATACAATATATTACTTTAATTTATTTTCACGTAAAAACACTCACTTTTATGGTGTTTTTATTTTTATTTTTTATGGTGTTTTTACTTTTATTTTATTTTGCAGTAGCAGTAGCGACTTCCTTCTTCATTTTATCGATCCGGTCAACTTCCTTTGTTTTGGATTTATCGATGTCATGATCCGCTGCCCGGATCATGTTTGTTTAGTTTTTGACTCCCTCAATTCCTGTTTTGAGCACACCTGGATTTGTGTTTTTAGTTGCCATGACTGCAGATTGTTTTCACCTGCCTCTGATTAGTGTTCGGGACGCTCACCTGCTCCTGGGCACTAATCAGAGAGCTACTTATTCCCGTTTTTCGCCACACTCAGTCTGATTTTCGTTTATTTGCCCAGAAATTGTATTGTTTGTATTTATTTTATTACATTTAAAAAAAAAGTTTTAGTGTGTGCATATAAGTTGTTTTGTTTAGCACTTCCTGTGACGATCTGTCACATTCACTTCTTGTTATGTTTTATTAGTTCAGTGGTTCTCAAACTTTTTCTGTCAGGTCCCCCTTCAGATGAAAAAAAAAATTTGGGCCCCCCCCTCACACCAACAAAAGTCACAAAAGTTTAGATTTATTGACATAACATAAATATGTCTTTTTCAAAAAGATAAAACATCTTAAAGTATTGAACTCACTTTACAATTTGTGCAAAAAAATGAAAGAAAATGCAGCCATTTGGTAAAAAGATACTGTCAGCTGCCAGCGTTTTCAGACATAAAACACACAGGGGCCTCTCCTCACCTCCCACTACATTCGCTGTGAAGCCCATCACGAGATAGGCGTAGTCATATTTTCTTGACTTGTGTTTTGTCCCAAATCATCACTTGTCTTCCTTTCCGTCCCTGTCAAACTTTCCTCCATTCTCCAAGTGTCAAATTGACACTTGGCAAGAAATCTGCGTTCAAAGAACTCCGGCTTATTAGTGATTCCCAGAGCCCAAAAAAAGTCTGCGGGCTGTAGAGCGTTTTCTATTCGGGCTCCAGTACTATGGAATGCCTCCCGGTAACAGTTAGAGATGCTACCTCAGTAGAAACATTTAAGTCCCATCTCAAAACTCATTTGTATACTCTAGCCTTTGAATAGCCCCCCTTTTTTTAGACCAGTTGATCTGCCGTTTCTTTTCTTTTCTCCTCTGCTCCCCCCTATCCCTTGTGGAAGGGGAGACACACAGATCCGGTGGCCATGGATGGGGTGCTGGCTGTCCGGGGTCGGGACCCGGGGTGGACCGCTCGCCTGTATATCGGTTGGGAACATCTCTGCGCTGCTGACCCGTCTCCGCTCGGGATGATTTCCTGCTGACCCCACTGTGGACTGAACTCTTACTGTTATGCTGGATCCACTATGGACTGGACTCTCACAATATTATGTTAGACCCACTCGACATCCATTGCATTCGGTCTCCCTAGAGGGGGGGGGTTATCCACATATGCGGTCCTCTCCAAGGTTTCTCATAGTCATTCACATCGACGTCCCACTGGGGTGAGTTTTTCCTTGCCCTTATGTGGGCTATACCGAGGATGTCGTTGTGGCTTGTGCAGCCCTTTGAGACACTTGTGATTTAGGGCTATATAAATAAACATTGATTGCTTGATTGATTGAAATTAGGGTAGCCAGCTACTTTCTGATATTCAGCGCGGTTTGTGTCTTCTGCTTGCGGTGGGCGTGACTCGCGGTGGGTGAGCGGGACAACGCGATTTGTTTATTACGTCGGCATAGAGATGGTGTTGCGCCGTAAGAGACATTATTTATTCCTCTTTTTATAGTATGTTTATTTGATGCTTGTCTGGGTTTTTAAAGGCCTACTGAAACCCACTATTACCGACCACGCAGTCTGATAGTTTATATATCAATGATGAAATCTTAACATTGCAACACATGCCAATAAGGCCGGGTTAGCTTACTAAAGTGCAATTTTACATTTCGCGCCGAAATATCCTGCTGAAAACGTTTCGGTATGATGACGCCTGCACGTGACGTCACCGATTGTAGAGGACATTTTGGGACAGCATGGTGGCCAGCTATTAAGTTGTCTGTTTTCATCGCAAAATTCCACAGTATTCTGGACATCTGTGTTGGTGAATCTTTTGCAATTTGTTTGATTTAACAATGGAGACAGTAAAGTAGAAAGCTGTAGGTGGGAAGCGGTGTATTGCGGCCGGCTGCAGCAACTCAAACACAGCCGGTGTTTCATTGTTTACATTCCCGAAAGATGACAGTCAAGCTTTACCATTGGCCTGTGGAGAACTGGGACAACAGAGACTCTTACCAGGAGGACTTTGAGTTGGATACGCAGAAGCGGTACCGTGAGTACGCAGCTGCGGCTTCCAAACATTTGATCGCTTGCCCGTACGTGCGTACCGCTATGTGCATGTCACGTACGTAACTTTGGGGACTTTGGGGAAATATATGTGCTGTATGAACTTTGGGGAGGTGAACGGTACTTTGGGCTGTGGGATTGAGTGTGTTGTGCAGGTGTTTGAATTGTATTGGCGGGTTATATGGACGGGAGGGTGGAGGTGTTTGTAATGCGGGATTAATTTGTGGCATATTAAATATAAGCCTGGTTGTGTTGTGGCTAATAGAGTGTATATATATCTTGTGTTTATTTACTGTTTTAGTCATTCCCAGCTGAATATCAGATCCCACCCGCCTCTCACAGCATCTTCCCTTTCTGAATCGCTCCCACTGCCCTCTAGTCCTTCACTCTCACTTTCCTCATCCACAAATCTTTCATCCTCGCTCAAATTAATGGGGAAATCGTCGCTTTCTCGGTCCGAATCGCTCTCGCTGCTGGTGGCCATGATTGTAAACAATGTGCAGATGTGAGGAGCTCCACAACCTGTGACGTCACGCACATATCGTCTGCTACTTCCGGTACAGGCAAGGCTTTTTTATCAGCGACCAAAAGTTGCGAACTTTATTGTGGATGTTCTTTACTAATTCCTTTCAGCAAAAATATGGCAATATCACGAAATGATCAAGTATGACACATAGAATGGACCTGCTATCCCCGTTTAAATAAGAAAATCGCATTTCAGTCGGCCTTTAAATGAAATGACATATGTATTTGTATAAAAAAATAATTTAAAAAAAAACCAACAAAAAAACCCAATTTGAACTCGTCACTCGTGCCTACCCAGTCATGCCTCCGCGCCCCCCACTTTGAGAACCGCTGCCTTAGTTTGTGTTTATTTCCTGTCAGCGCTCTTATTTTAGTTCCACTTCCTGCATGTCTCCCTGAGCGCTCGTTTCCCTCACCTCTCCCTGATTGGCAGCTTGGCACACCTGGTTGCACACTGCAAAAAGTCAGTGGTCAAAAACAATTTAAAAAAATAAAATAAAATTAGGGATATTTTATCTGAACTAAGCAAAATTATTTGCCAATAGAACAAAAAAATTTGGTTTGTCCAAAACAAGTAAAATTAGCTAACCTCAATGAACCCAAAAATACCTTAAAATAAGTATATTCTCACTACTAACAACTGTACTTCTATATGAGTACGTATTTTCTATTGTTTCATTGAAAATAAAACAGCAAAGTCCACTTGGCTGTCATTCGTTTTGATTATGAGACAAAATTGCGTCAAAATCATGATTTTTTTTTCATGCTTGAAGTATTATTATTATAGAGGTTTATTTGAAATAGGAACAGATACAAAAACATCTGATACAGTTATCCAATTTATGCATCATAGTGTTTGTAGCCAAAGCTAATGTACAACACTTGTCCCCAACAACAACAACAACACAGATCCAACATCATTAAAATAGGAAAATAAAAAATAGAATGAGTCGATAATAATGATAATAGTAATAATATAAACAAAGTGCAAACTAGAGTTAAAAGCCAATAATAATAATAACAGACAAAATGCAGACTAGATAAAAAACAATTAGTAAAAATTAGTAACAATTAAACATGGGAACACGATTGTTGCTCAACTAGCCATAATTTTGTTTGTTTTTTGAAAGTGACAAGTGCAGGTATACTTTTCAAAGTGTCCGGTAAAGAGTTCCATAGTTGTGGTCCTTTTATTGAAAAGGCAGTTTGGGCAAAAGATGTCCTACGAAATTGAACACAACAGTTGCCTTTTGACATTGCTCGGGTGGTAGATCTGGTACCACTTTGCAGTCTTGTAATTGCCTTGCAGAGCAATTGGGGAGCAGAGTTATCCAAGCATAAGTAAGAAATTATTACTTAAAAAAAGTAGTTTTATACTTGTGAGTGTTGATGACACAGCTTTGCATCAGCTGATATTCTAGTTTCAAGCATGTTTTACTCAATATAGGTCATAAAATCTCAGCAACAAGCTGTAATATCTTACTGAGATCATTTAGGACCAAAACACTTAAAACAAGTAAAAGACTCTAACATGAAATCTGCTTACTGAGAAGAATTATCTTATCAGACAGAAAATAAGCAAATATCACCCTTATTTGAGATATTTAATCTTACTTAGATTTCAAATTTTGCAGTGCAGTTGCCAATCAGGCTGATATTTATGCCTGCCTCGCCCTCCAGTCAGGGCTCGATGATTGTTTCCTGTTTTGTGTTTCCTGTATTAAACTGTATGTTGCACTATTCTTGAGGGTCAAGACCAACAGAACCTGACACATTCAGCAATACCGTGCTAAAAATGATAATTGCGATGATTCTGGTCATCACACAATAATTCCTATATGAAATTGTATATTGTTACATCCTCAGAGTATTTGACGATGGAAGAAGATCTGGATTCTCCTTGAACTAATGTTTCTGATCTCCTCTTCCACACCGAATGCCTTGCATTTTCGTCCGCTTTTAGGCTTGTGTTGGTGCATTGCATCGCCAAACGTCCACTTCCTTTTCCTGACGTGTTAAATCAGTAAGCAGCCATACCAAACCGAAGGCTCCACAATGAAAAAATCAGAATAAGTGTACTGTTACACCTCTTGATGCGGCCCCGCAGTTGTTGTCCGACGTAGGTTGCACTTCTCAACTCGGGGGCTAATTCTCTTAGCCCAGATGTTGCCTGAGCACAGTCCTGGGATCCCACTGGGTTGATGAGCTCAATCAGAGAAATGATGAAAAGATGATTTTGTCCCTGTAATTACAGTGTATAAACTACTTAGCTAGGATTGCAAAGGAAGTCATTTTCTAATTACGTCGGTACCCCGTTGTCTAATGGTGGATGTTTTGTTGTTTTTCAAAAAGAGAGAGAGGGTGGATTGGAGAGAAAGAATATGCATTTATATGTGTGTGTGTGTTGCAAAAAAGAGACCATCACGAAAGCAAGATGGCTGCCAAATGAGGGCTCATTGAATTATCAGCCCAGTTAATGTGCCTTGGATTATATTCTTTGTTTGTCATTTTTTTTCCTGTAGATGCCATAGCTTAATGAGATACTGTAAGTGGCATTACCCGACTCCTGCTGTGGTTTTGTGATGACTCGTTTAATGTCTTTTGTTTTAGTGCCTCCGAGTGCTTTGGCAAGTGAAAGTCGACACATCTCCAGTTTCCTCCATTTTCGCCATCTCGGTGCCGCTTTGCGAATATTAAAACGCCGCTGACATCATGCGAATGCATTGAAAAAGCACTCGCTGCGTCAAAATGAAATGCAGTCGGGAGTTTAGAGAGGCTTTTCCTGCCCTGCGGGACAGGAAGTGGCACAAACCGTGTCAGTGTGTCGTCGCCGACCCTTAAAAGATCCATTCTTTTCATTTCTGTGCGAGTTCTGCCGGATTTGGCAGCCGTCCTGCAGGGGCCCGACCATCTGATGCAGGCCCGCACCATGTGGATTGGCTTGTCTTGCGCAAGGCATCCCCTACGCACGCCGAACTGTTAACACAGCCAATCTTACGCCAAAAGCTTTGTTTGTGTCCAGGAAGAACAGGTGGCTTGTGCAAACACCAGCAACTGTTTACACATGAGTGATTTAAAATACATTCTATGTACACATGCTCGAGTGTGTGTGTGTGTGTGTGTGTGAGAGAGAGAGACTGCATGTGTGAGTGTGTGTGTCCTTGCATGCACAGAGACACTGTGTTTGATGAGGGAGTATTAAGGAGACAGTGTTTGTATTACTTTATGTGAGCACTATTGCAAGCATCCCAGGAAGCTCATGAATGCAACATTTATATTTGACACGCTGTAGCAAGGTTAGGACACCATGCATGGCTCACTTTGTCTCAGTCATTCATAACAGTTACCTTCAGGAAATTAAACACTTTCAAAACATAAATGCAGCTGGTCGCTTCTAAAATGAATCATTATGTTCAGTTCTTTTGGTCGATTTTTGCACTTGACAGGCTTAATGTCTTGTCTTATTTGTCCTACATAACAGGCTTACTCATCTTACTCAATCAGCATTACTCAGATGCCTCAGGATTTCGTTATTATTGCAGCAATTCAGGCCAACTCAATTTATCTCCTCAAATTACACAGAGCATTATTATAACTGTCCGGTCCCTGCAACTTTCCCGCACATTTTGACCAACAATCGTCATTTTCTGCAATCTAATGCAATCTAGTGTTACTAGGCAGTGCTCAAATGCGCAAGTCGACTGTCTGACCTACTCAGTGGCCTACTGGTTAGAGTGTCCGCCCTGAGATCGGTAGGTCATGAGTTCAAACCCCGGCCGAGTCATACCAAAGACTATAAAAATGGGACCCATTACCTCCCTGCCATACTTGCCAACCCTCCCGGATTTTCCGAGAGACTCCCGAAATTCAGCGCCTCTCCCGAAAACCTCTCGGGACACATTTTCTCCCGAAAATCTCCCGAAATTCAGGCGGACCTGGAGGCCACGCCCCCTCCAGCGAGGGTCTGCATGGAGCAATGTTGTTGTAATATATTGAGTTGGAGGCAATAAACAGGCGAGGGGATGAAGTACGTCTCTTTACTGTAGACTTCAGAACAGACTCACACACTTGACGTCAGGTGCGCAACACCACGTAAATCGTTGGCCAACCAAAAAGTAACCCCAGTACGCTATAGCCAACATTCACCAGGAGATGGCAACAGACAAACATAGATCACTCTATTACATTCCAGTCTCTCCATGTTTTCTCGCCATGGTAACATGTGATCCACATGCACTGTGCGCTGTCTCTGTCCCTCTTGATATATATATATATATATATATATATATATATATATATATATATATATATATATATATATATATATATATATATATATATATATGAAAATACTTCACTTTCAGTGAATTCTAGCTATATATATATATATATATATATATATATATATATATATATATATATATATATATATATATATATATATATATTATCATATATATATATATATATATATATACAGTATATATATGTATATATATATATATATCTATATAAATAAATATATATATATATATATATATATATATATATATATATATATATATATATATATATATATATGTATGTATATATATATATATATATATATATATATTAGAGATGCGCGGATAGGCAATTATTTCATCCGCAACCGCGTCAGAAAGTCGTCAACCATCCGCCATCCACCCGATGTAACGTTTGATCAGAACTGCATCCGCCCACCATCCGCCCGTTGTTATATATCTAATATTAATAAAAAAATTAAAAAAAAGGGTGAAAACTACGCGAATTGCACCTTGTGCAGACAAGATTTTTCGATCGGACACGGAGGAATTAGCGATGTAAAAGACCACGTTGGGACAAAAAAACACAAGTCTAATGCCGTTGCTAGCGATACAAGTGGAAAACTTTCAACGTTTTTCGTCGCCCAAACAGATTCTTTGGATGTGATAAATGCCGAAGTTTTATTTACGGAGGCAATAATTGAGCATGGACTTCCAATCGCACTGGCTGATCACATGGGACAGTTAATAATGTAATGCAACCTTTAAAAATCATTACGCGGTGATCGCGATCCCAAAAATAAACTTTTCTTGCATGATAATGTCCAGAAAAATTCGCTTTATATTACTATAGAGTCCTTTTAACGAATGAGTTTGATGGTTTATCACAAACCTTAAATGAAAGAAGTCCTTTGTTCTCCTGCACCATGCATGCGCAATCCTGTCGGCTGTATTTCACAGCACGACATACTGTAAAAAGTGTTTATACTATTTATACTTTCAATTAACAAATTGAAGTCTTGTGAAAGGTTGACAGGATAACTGGCATTAACTGTCAAAATAATTTCAAACTATTGAAGTTAGCTTACAGAATAAACATGTCAATCAACCCATATGATTTTTGCTGTAATATTTTTGTTTTGAAAAGTCACTGTGACTGATAGAAAAGTGATGGTTTTAGCAACATTTTAACCTGTCTGAATGCTAATAGTCATTTTGCGTCGGGGGGCGAAGCCCTGAACCCTCCACCAGGACTTTGTCCTGGACCTACCGGGGCCTGCGGCCCTTGGACCCTGGCTACTAGGTTTTTCTGATTTAAAAGTTGGCAGGTATGGTGAGGTTATAAAGCTTTTGCCTGTTAAAGAAAGGAGACTGATCCAATGCACAGACATTGGCGTGCCACGCTGTCACGACCCAGACGCACACCAGTGCGCAATCATATGGGAGCCGCGCTGAGCGCACCTCCAAGCGCGTCTCGCTGCCGGCGACGGCCAGGTATATGGGCCCACGCTCCAGCGCCATCCATTTTCAGGGCTAGTTGATTCGGCAGGTGGGTTGTTACACACTCCTTAGCGGGTTCCAACTTCCATGGCCACCGTCCTGCTCTCTATATCAACCAGGGTGAGCCCCACCCCTTTCATGAGCGCACTACGCGCGGAGTGACCCCTGTTACGCGCCCCCGGCAACAGGGGTGGCAAGCAGGTAAGCTGCGCGGGCGGAGCGCGCGGAGTGACCCATGTTACAAGCCCCCGGCCACGGGGGTGGCGGGCAGGTAAGCTGCTTACCTGCTGCGCGTGACGCCGGCCGCGGCGAAAGCGGACGAGGCGGGGTGTCGGTGCGGTGGGCGCGGTAGTGACCCTGGACGTGCGTCGGGCCCTTCTCGCGGATCGCCTCAGCTACGGCTCCCGGTGGGGCCCTCTCGGGGGAAGGGGCCTCGGTCCCGGACCCCGGCGAGGCGTCCCTTCTCCGCTCCGTAAAAGTGTCCATCTCTTCTTTTTTTTTCTTCTGTTGTGGCATATGCAGCAGGTGCCTGCTCGTTTTTCGTATGTGGGTAACAACATTTAACTATGTATATATATTTCCGAATTGGTTTAACTGCCACCCGCAAAAAAAAAAAAAAAAAAAAAAAATTGATCCGCCCGACCCGACCCGCGAGCGGATAAAATCTTAGTTTTTTTAATTTCATCCGCCCGATCCGCGGATAATCCGCGGACTCCGCGGTTGTGTCCGCAAACCGCGCATCTCTAATATATATATATATATATATATATATATATATATATATATATATATATATATATATATATATATATATATATATATATATATATATATATATATATGCTGTATATATATATGAAATACTTGACTTGGTGAATTCTAGCTGTAAATATACTCCTCCCCTCTTAGCCAGTGACTAAATTTGAATCCATTTTGTGACTAAGTTTGTTAACTACTTCTACCAGCAGCCTTTGCTGGGTAGCAATCACGTGACCTAAAGTCACTTCTGGGTTTCAGGCAATGGTCTAAAGCAGTGGTTCTCAAATGGGGGTACGCGTACCCCTGGGGGTACTTGAAGGTATGCCAAGGGGTCCGTGAGATTTTTTTAAAAATATTCTAAAAGTAGCAACAATTCAAAAATCCTTTATAAATATATTTATTGAATAATACTTCAACAAAATATGAATGTAAGTTCATAAACTCAGTGAAGCACAAGCTCAGGTTTCTCACTAAAATGTCTGTCAAAAAGAACTGTGAAAAGAAATGCAACAATGCAATATTCAGTGTTGACAGCTAGATTTTTTTGTGGACATGTTCCATAAATATTGATGTTAAAGATTTCTTTTTTTTATGAAGAAATGTTTAGAATTAAGTTCATGAATCCAGATGAATCTCTATTACAATCCCCAAAGAGGGCACTTTAAGTTGATGATTATTTCTATGTGTAGAAATCTTTATTTATAATTGAATCACTTCTTTATTTTTCAACAAGTTTTTAGTTATTTTTACATCTTTTTTTCCAAATAGTTCAAGAAAGACCACTACATATGAGCAATATTTTGCACTGTTATACAATTTAATAAATCAGAAACTGATGACATAGTGCTGTATTTTACTTCTGTGTCTCTTTTTTTCAACCAAAAATGCTTTGCTCTGATTAGGGGGTACTTGAATTAAAAAAATGTTCACAGGGGGTACATCACTGAAAAAAAGGTTGAGAACCACTGGTCTAAAGTTCCATTAGGCTACTGTTTATTTACCTGCATCAGTGCAGTAAATACTTTTTTTAAATATTTTAACCATTCATCATCACTAAGAGGTTACTGCTCGCTACAACCTTACTTCATTTGACACTCACACAGATTTCGAGAAGAAAAGATTGGAGGCATGTCATACCTTTACATCTGGAGGTTGAACTTATTCGTGCATTGCAAAAAAACGTATTTGATTGACATAATGAGTGTTGTGCTGCTCTGATCCTGACACTAATGAGAAAAAGGATACTTTGTTTGCAGTTGATTTTTGCTACAAATATTAGTCTCATCTACAATTTATGTCTGCAGTTGTTTTTATGGTGGGAAGTTCACATTTTGTCTCATTATTTAGCTATAGATGTCTCTATTGTTCAGCAGTGTTTGCTAGCAATATTAAGATTCAGTATATGTTGTTGGGCTTACAATAGATTTATTCATCTCGTTTATCTATACTATTAAGGATATTTTCTTGATTCTAACAAATAGCATCAAATACACTATAAAGTGGTTGTCCGTGTCAAATAAAGCACTTGGCTTTTCTCCACAACAACAACTAAGCTTTTAGTTTCTGTTGTGAAAATTGACAACAAAAATACTGTGGATTAGACCAAAAATCACAATATTTATTACTAGGACTTAACACGACGTTAGTTTATTTGCACAACCAGGTCTTCCTAGTTATATTTAGGCATAGCAACCACAAAAGAACACAATCTAATGAGATCTCTTATCCATTCTTTACGTTTAGTTCTGCTCTCAAACACTACTAATTTAGTAGAGAATAAACTTGATTGCATCACAGAAAGTTTCTGAAACAAATCGAATGTTCAAACAAACATTTTACTGTCATGTCTGTGATCATGTTTTCACTATTGCTGGGTTGCATGACGTCACGTCCGTTTTTCTTCTTCGCAGCTTAATTGACATGATGGTCAAGCAAATTAAGCGCATCAGTAAGGAAGTTAGAGTGAGTGTAGAATTTGAGCAGAAAATGCTGTATTGCTGTTCTGTTCTTGGGTGTTCCAGTCATTGAAATAGAGAGATAGGAAAGAGCTTTCAGCGAGTCCCAAAAAAAGTGGTTCAAAAAGGTAATAAAATCAGGGAAAAAGCAAAAGTGCGTCGAATGAAATGGCTTTTAAAAATATCACTTTCATCATCTTATGGAATACAATCGGACCATTCTTGTGTCTGCAGCGATCACTTTGTAAATGTCATGTCTGTGATCATGTTTTGTTTAGTTATGTTTTGCTTGGTTTTTGGACACTTTTTAGTTACTGTTTTCACTCCCTTGCTTTGTCACCATAGCAACCATTAATTTCACCTGGTTCACATCCTCATGTCACGCACCTGTCTCACATTTTCACATTTGGAGTCACGCACCTGCTGTCACTAATCATGTCACTATTATTTAAGCTTCCAGTTGCCAGGCTGTCTTGCTGGCGACATCTGTCAAGACTTAGACTTTGGCGTGGTGCAAAGGATGAAACTATGAACAAAAAACAAAAACCTACTTGGCATGGAACTATGAAACAAGCAGCGTGAAGTGAGCATGAAACCGTAAACATGGCATGAAGCAGAGTGATGTCGCCAGAAAGACAGCCTGGAAGCTTAAATAATAGTGACATGATTAGTGACAGCAGGTGCGTGACTCAAAATGTGAAAACGTGAGACAGGTGCGTGACATGAAGGTGAAAACTAATGGTTGCTATGGTGACAAAGCAAGGGAGGGAAAACAGTAACTAAAAAGTGTCCAAATACCAAGCAAAACATCCATCCATCCATCCATTTTCTACCGCTTATTCCCTTTGGGGTCGCGGGGGGCGCTGGAGCCTATCTCAGCTACAATCGGGCGGAAGGCGGGGTACACCCTGGACAAGTCGCCACTTCATCGCAGGGCCAACACAGATAGAGAGACAACATTCACACTCACATTCACACACTAGGGCCAATTTAGTGTTGCCAATCAACCTATCCCCAGGTGCATGTCTTTGGAGGTGGGAGGAAGCCGGAGTACCCGGAGGGAACCCACGCAGTCACGGGAGAACATGCAAACTCCACACAGAAAGATCCCGAGCCCGGGATTGAACCCAAGACTACTCAGGACCTTCGTATTGTGAGGTAGATGCACTAACCCCTCTGCCACCGTGAAGCCCCAAGCAAAACATAACTAAACAAAACATGACATTTACAAAGTGATCGCTGCAGACACAAGAATGGTCCGATTGCATTCCATAAGATGATGAAAGTGATATTTTTAAGAGCCATTTCTTTCTACACACTTTTGCTTTTTCCCTGATTTTATTACCTTTTTGAACCACTTCTTTCGGGACTCGCTGAACGCTCTTTCCTATCTCTCTATTTCAATGACTGGAACACCCAAGAACAGAACAGCAATACAGCATTTTCTGCTCAAATTCTACACTCACTCTCACTTGCTTTATTGATGCGCTTAATTTGCTTGACCATCATGTCAATTAAGCTGCGAAAAAGAAAAACGGATGTGACGTCATGCAACCCAGCAATAGTGACAATAGGTCTTAAGTCATTGTGTAAGACAAGTGTAAAATTTAATGTCAAATGTTGATATTCTGACACTGTTGATTTTCCCGAAAGACGGTCTGTAACACTTCTGCTCGCTTACATCCGCATCTGAAATTTTCAAGAATAAATTGAAGGAAATACCTTTTTTTAGGCCATCTATGCGCTTACGCCTTACATCAGCAGCCAATAGCAGCTTTTGTAACCTATACCTATTTAAAAAAAAGTTTAATGATAATATATATACAAATGAATATATTTCAAGAATCGCTTTGAACCTTTAATCGTGTTGAATCGAGAATAGAGTTTAAATCAAATTGTCACCGCAAGAATCAGAATCGAATTGAATCTTGAGTTTTAAGATTACCTCCCTGGTAGTACTTTCGAGTGGGATTTAAAGATGCTATAATATATTCAGCTGTTAGCTGCCCAGGGTGCGTGGGTCGCAACTACACTTCACTGTGTGTACAGCTCTGGTAATGGGTACATTCGCACCCACCTGCACAAATGTACTTCAAAATGTAACAATCAAAATAAATATGACTTTTTTTTTGTTTACTAGGGCATGCATATATAATATGCATTAGTTTGACCATTTTAAAATCAACGATAATAAAAAGGAGATGCTTGGAAATAGCATAAAAATGCCCCAAAAACTTGGAAAAACGCAATTCATAGCGTTACTTTTTGGTGTAACTTTCATGAGCGTTCTGTTCAGGTATATTTCTTTTATATTTTGATAAATCATCATATTTATGTATTACTAAATTTGAATAGGTATTGATCAATCTTTAAGCTGTGTGTATTTGATTTCAGTTTGCTTTTGACATCTTATTTAGAATTGTAGTTGAAACTTTTACAACCTTGTGTTGCGCTCATGATGGCGTAACTAAACTAGATTATTTTGAATATTTATTCCCTTTTTTACATTTAGTATATTTAAATATACTGTGTTTTATGCTTTTTTTCTTTTTGGAACATGTACTATACATATAATACAATAAAGTCCCATATAAAATTATGTTTCTAGCAATACTTTAATTTTGCCTTTGAAAGTAACACTCCAATGTCCATTAGTGGAGCTGTACACATATGTCTGTGGATGTTCCCACTCATTCAGGTCATTGTATTCTCAGGGCATTCAATTGATTGCAACTGGACTGCTTGGTTTGTCTTAGAAGACGTTTCGCCTCTCGTCCAAGTAGGCTTCATCTGTTCATGCTCTAGGCTAGATGATATCTAGCCTTAGACTTAGATTGGTCAAATCTAGTCTAGCAGGTTCCCCTTCAACGACTGTCATTGGCATTGACAGTAGGATTGCTCGTTTGCATCTCAACAGTTGTTTTTCTCACTACGACAGGGCGAAACCATCCTTGCCCAGGCACCCTTGTCCTGTGTTGGAGTATAAATATTTGGGGTTTTGGCACCAGCCGCTAGACTAGATCTGCCCAGTCTAAGTCTAAGACTAGATCTGACCAATCAAAGTCTATGAGCTTCAACTGATTAAGCCTACTTGGATGAGAGGCGAAACGTCTTCTAAAACAAACTAAACAGTCCAGTTGCGATCGATTGAATGCCATTAGAACACTCAACTATGAAGTTAAGGAGAGGGCCAAAAAGTATAAGCCTCTTTATCGCAAATGGCCCGTGGGCTGTTTAAAACCCCTGGTCTAACCAATTAAATGTGTCTCTTCATATCCCATCCATGCCCTTAATTTCCTTGTTTAATCTCTTATGTAAGATTATAATCTCTTATTAGTATAATCTCTTAGTACAATCTCTTATTGTAACATTTAGGACTAGAAATTTCTGCTACAAATTGCGCTCAACAGTTCCCCAATGTTCTCAAACTACACGCAATGTGTTGAAACATAAACAAAAGTAATTGACGGAAGCACACTTTTTCACATGAAAAACATACAAAAAGAATGTCTGCAATTTATGGACAACCGAGTAGACAATAAGGTAACCTTTGGAGGTGTTAGTTTCGCAATACTTGCATGCCTTTGTGTAAAAAAATGCCAGCATATGTAACTCACCAAGACAAGTCTCAAAGCCGAGGACTTAAGTCACTTCTTGCGAAAGGAAGACATGTCAAAGTGAAAAGCTCTGCTCTCACTATACCATAGGTTTTGATATCATTTAAGAGATTTTGAAGCTACAGTTCTTCATCATGAGTACAAAATAGCTTACATTTTGTCGTGTGCAAGACAAATACTTGTGTTACGATAGCTGCTAGAGGCTACCAAGACAAGCTAACTGTCATTAACCAGCAATTTTTAAAGAGGAAACGTCTGAGGATGGCACCTGGAACAAAGGGATATAATAGAGGAAGAAAAGGGAAGAAATAACATTACCATATACTATCAGAAGATGTAAGAAATGTTGTACTCTTTGGGGTTTAACTTGTGTAACGGAAGCCAGCCAGCGTGGCTCTGTCAGTGTGTACGTTGGTAAACCTCACTCCCTAACTAAGACCATAAGACTTAGACTTAGACTTAGACTTAGACAAACTTTATTGGAAATTGTTCCACACAGTAGCTCAGTTACAAAGGATGGAAAGGGTAAGGATGATTGATTGATTGATTGAAACTTTTATTAGTAGATTGCACAGTACAGTACATATTCCGTACAATTGACCACTAAATGGTAACACCCGAATAAGTTTTTCAACTTGTTTAAGTCAGGGTCCACGTTAATCAATTCACCAATTCATGATGGAAATGATAATGCAGGTATTAAGTAGACTAAACATTTACCAAAGTAGCAATATAAAATATAACATATATGTGATATGTTAAATAAACAAAGAGAGGTAGCTAACATAGAAGCGGTAAGGTAATAGACCGATATCATCTATTGCTGTATGGCTAGTGATTATACAGCTGGATGGAGTGCGGAATGAAGGAGTTCTTGAATCGAACACTGTGGGAACAAAGCTGAAGGAGTCTGTTGGAGTATGAGCTCTGCTGTCCCTCAATTGTCTGGTGGAGTGGGGCGGCAGGATTGTCCATGATGGCGAGCAGTTTTTCCAGTATCCTCCTGTCCCTCACTGACACAATCGCCTCCAACCGTGTACCAATAGTTTGGCCGGCTTTCTGGATCAGTTTGTCAATCCGGTTTATAAGTCCCTTTTGCTGGTGCTGCTCCCCCAATAAACCACTGCAAAGTACAGGGCACTGGCCACAGCAGACTGAAAAAAGATCTCCAACAGCTCGATGCACACATTGAAGCTTCCTCAGGAAAAATACTCTACTCATGCCCTTCTTGTATACAGCTTTGCTGTTGTCCTTCCAGTCCAGTCTGCTGTTCAAGTGGACTCCCAGGTACTTGTATTAGGTTAGCTCAATGCCTAGCCCTCTCGATTCTCATTAGGCCGACCCAGTTTTGAACCCCGGGCAGAACGGAAACAAGGACTGAATCAGGGAGGTTATTCTTGCACAAAACACTAAAAACACTGAGAGAGCGCCGGCCTCAGGCAGGCCAAAAATCACTTGTTCCTTTTCCCATTTCTGATATTTCCTGAGAGTTCCATCAACACCCGCCAATTACTTTTTGAGCTATGTTGCTTGATAACAAACAAACAAACAAACAAACAAACCCTAGCACGAAACACATAACCTCCCGGTGGAGGTTTTTAATCGAAGGATGAATAACTTTGCCATGTCTGTGCGTGTTTGATTTGTTTTCCTGTCTCTTCCGAACAGGCTGCACGAGGGTTCACTCTTCGCATCAGTATCAGCACTTGGGCCAAGTGGTTCTTTAGTGGAATAAACAAAAGGGAGTGAACCCTCTTGTCAGTCATCATTCGCTTTGTCTCTGTGGGTGGAGGCGAGAACACCAGCATACACACAGAGATGTTCATCCATGTAACGTAACCTTAAGGTAATGCGCTAGAAATGATCCCGACACTCACAAAATTCAATCACTTGTTTCTTATCTCATTTGGATGGAACTTTATCGTCACTGCATTTACAAAATTAAATTTTCAGTACAAACCCATGCAGTTCCAGGGTGGACAGAACGGGAACACTGATCGAGTTGTCACATGTGCGGCGCACGGTAAAAAAAAGTAGGAAAAATGGTAAACATGGGGGAAAAGTAGTAGACAAAAAGCAAATCCCAAACTAAACTCCTGGTGGGAGGTGGGGGTGCTCAGTTTGAGACCAGGAAAAAAACCTCAATCAAAGCACATTTCAGACATTTCCTGATAGTTTTATTAAAATCCGCATATAAGTTATGTTGCTGACTAACTAACTTAGTAATTTGAAAAATCACAAGCTGATGCAAAGTTATTGAAAAAAACCCAAACTCAAAACATGGCAACTTTATGAAAGAACTGCCGTGAAATCAGTCAGGCCGAGCCGATCACAAAAAAGCCTACGCAAACAGAGGGTGACTGATTATGAAGTTTGCGTTTTACAATTGGACTCTCAAGTAACAGTATGTACTTTATGACGCTAAAGGTCCACATACAATTTTTGATAGTGGCAAAAGCATCACTTCATTGCGTCCGCAACAAATGTGTGTGCATTCTTTTATGAGTTCTTTAGCTATTACTCACAAGGAGCTAGTTTGTCAGTGCTGTGTGTGCTCTTTCTGTGCTCCTGCAGTAATGAATGGCGCTGGTTAGACTATTCTATCTCTGTCAGGCTTTTGGGGGGTCCTACAGAGAAGCTCCTATAGGCTTCCATTAATCTGCTTGTCAGAAAGTATATGGGTGCTATCTTTTGTCCGGGTCAGACTGGGCAGCTGCGTTACCACTGCCCTCAGCACCCTGACAGGACAGTCCACAGTGTGGTTGGCTGTGTGTGTAAGAGCTAGGGGGTATGATGTATGGCAGCCAGCATATGAGTTGTCTTTTTAATTCTTGATGAAACAGTTGTTACGTACTGACAGGGAAGGCAGACAAGGGGAGTTTTTTTCGTTTTTACTCCAGTAGTAGTCATTGCAACGAGTCTGCAGCATCAACACGTATAGCACCTGTGCCCCAAATTATATGGGAAGAAGGTTCCTCTATTAGTCCCATGATAGGGAAACTATTTTGCACAATTTAATTGTATTACATGTATATACAGAATACACCCAACACAACATTATCTGTAAATCAATTGACCTTTCAGCTTCTTGTCGTTCATTTTATGATTGCATTTTTGAATTATTGTTTTGTGACAACCTTGAGCCACGCAAGAAAAAAATAAAATAATTTAACAATATTCATTTAACAGTTCAATAAATGTACATGGGGCTTGGTGGTGACGACATATACGATCCCTTCTCAAGGTTTCTTCTTTTTCCCCATCTGGGTTTTTTTTTTGTTCTTGTTTTTTCTTGCCCCAATGTGTGTTTAGATCAGTTTGTGAAGCCCTTTGAAGCACTCGTGATTCAGGGCTATATACATACAATTTGATTTGATTGATTGACTTCAGCTTTGCTTGAGAAAGAAGCCTTTACTTAGGCCGTCGGATTGATTTAAAGGGGAATTACACTTTTTTGGGAATCATTCACAATTGTTATATGAGGCAAGCACACATTTTTCTTTTTTTTAATGCATTCTAATTAGTAAATAAAAGCAAGCAAAAGGCAGCTAATAATGGGGGTAATGGTATTCGCTCTGTCCCGCCTATATAGCGCTCTAAATAACATCCCAAATCATCCATCATCTTTTTATATACGCACTGTAAGTATATATGTAACGTACTAAAAGGCACATTCATAATAACATGTAATATTTACGTAATTTTAAGCATTACAGCAGCACAATAATTTCACAGGCGCATCAGGTTCTCTATTTTCTTCAACAATAACAAGAACTACTAATCATGACAGACTTGATGAGAGTCAACAATAACTACTTTGGGACAAATGATGATCCAGAACCCCATATTTTTGAGCTTGAATACAATGAAGATGAGCTAAGCAGCAAAAATGCAAACTACGAACATAATAAAACAATCACTCACTGATGTGATGTTTATATCTTCTTGTTAAGATGAATAATTAATCATAATCCTCACGCAGGTTAAAAAAAAAAAGTGCAAGCACACTAGCGTCTTTTCGTGTTTCCGGGTCTAAGCTGAATGTCAAAGTTGACCAACATCTCGATTTATAGCCAGAACTTTTTACTATGCAAGTGTGATGCATGATTTATAATCTAGAATTATTAGCCTTTTCAAATTTAAAGTGTCATCTTTTTCATGGATTTCAATGACATTCATAAGTGTTAGTAAAACTCCATGTTTCATGAACTTCACACAATCATGAACAAAAGGCTTCACGGCAAAGTCTGCCTTAATAATAATAAGCGTGCCTTTGGGTCGGCAACCCAAAACGTTGAAAGAGCCATATTAGACCAAAAATACAAAAAAAAAAAAATCTGTCTGGAGCCGCAAAAAATGAAAAGCCGTATATAAGTCTTATAATGAAGGCAACACATGATGTAAGTGTCTATATTAGCTATATTAGCCTACTATCAAAATGACTATTTGTTGCAGGCTGAAGCAAATCTTTGTTGACAGAAATGTTGAAATGTAATATTTATTCTACACATTTTTACAACATTAGAAACCATTAGTAAATCAGAGGCTACTCAGAAGGTGAGATAACTCCTGGAAATGACTGACTTTTAATGGCCAAAAGGTATAGATGTGTGTGTCCAAGTTAAAGGAAACGGCACGCTGTCTTCTTCTAATGAATTTATTACAATCTTTGGCAAGCTGGGTAATGTTTGCTGTGGTCTGGAACAACATGGCTCACAAACAACTATCTGAAATGCAGCCAATATTACATGCAGATAATGCGTCATGAGATATGCAAAACTAAAGTATATACAAAGAGGATAAATGTAAAGGTAAAATGTAAAAGTAAAGCTCAAATATACCTACAAATGAGGTATAATGATGCAATATGTACATACAGCTAGCCTCAATAGCATGTTAGCATTGATTAGCTTGCAGTCATGCACTGACCAAATATGCCTGATTAGCACTCCAACAAGTCAATAACATCAACAAAACTCACTTTTGTGCATTCACGCACAGTATAAAAAGTTTGGTGGACAAAATGAGACAAAGGAGTGGAAGACTTTACATGTAAACAAACTGTTGTGTCACAGTCCACACTATGGTGAGTTCAAGAACCGCCGAAATTAGTAGCACAAAACAATGTTCACCAAATACTCACATCAAGTGTAGTTCTGACACAAACATATTAAACAGTGGGCTTTCTAACAATTGGGAAGGTTTGTGTCATGTTTGTCAACAAAAAACATACTAAAACGAACAAATTATTTTCCCCCCATCTTTTTCCATTGTCAATTTGTTTTGAAAAATGCACCAGGGAGCCACTAGGGCGGCACTAAAGAGCCGCGGGTTGGGTCAGCAACCCGCAGACTTTGCTGTGAGGCCTTTTGTTCATGATTGTGTGAAGTTCATGAAACATGGAGTTTTACTAACACTTGTGAATGTCATTGAAATCCATGAAAAAGATGACACTTTAAATTTGAAAAGGCTAATAATTCTAGATTATAAATCATGCATCACACTTGCATAGTAGAAAGTTCTGGCTAAAAATCGAGAAGTTGGTCAACTTTGACATTCAGCTTAGACCCGGAAACACGAAAAGACGCTAGTGTGCTTGCACTTTTTTTTTTTTTAACCTACGTAAGGATTATGATTAATTATTCATCTTAACAAGAAGATATAAACATCCCATCAGTGAGTGATTGTTTTATTGTGTTTGTAGTTTGCATTTTTGCTGCTTAGCTCATCCTCATTGTATTCAGGCTCAAAAATATGGGGTTCTGGATCATCACTTGTCCTAAAAGTAGTCGTTGTTGACTCTCATCAAGTCTGTCATGATTAGTAGTTCTTGTTATTGTTGAAGGAAATAGAGAACGTGATGCGCCTGTGAAATTATTGTGCTGCCGTAATGCTTAAAATTACGTAAATATTACATGCTATTATGAATGTGCCTTTTAGTACATTACATATATACTTACAGTGCGTATATAAAAAGATGATGGATGATTTGGGATGTTATTTAGAACGCTATATAGGCGGGACAGAGCAAATTCCATTACCCCCATTATTAGCTGCCTTTTGCTTGCTTTTATTTACTAATTAGAATGCATAAAAAAAGAAAAATATGTGTGCTTGCCTCATATTACGATTGTGAATGATTCCCAAAAAAGTGTAATTCCCCTTTAAATCAATCCGACGTACACGGAAGGCCAGATTTGACAGGGTACACCAACATTTAAGACTTGCTCCACCCAAAGCGCGCATCCCGGATGAAGGCACACACTGACTTAAGTCAAGGGTGAGAATGCTGAGCAGACACACATTTAAGCACAAGGGAGTATAGAGCTCTAAAAGTCTTCATGAGTCCTCCACACAGCTTTAACAAACACTTCCCAAAAATTCTATGTAATTTTAAACATGAAACTTAAATGGGTACTCCAATTACAAAGTACTCGTACTTTAAAATCTGCCTTGCACTGAGACCGGAACCGCATAGTGGCGAGGGAACAATAACTTTAGCATCCATCTATACAAGAGTCACAAGGCATGCTGGGAAGCTCGCATCCCTCCCATTGACGCTGCAGTATAAAATATTTTATTTATTAGATTGACCGCTTTCACAGCAGTCATTGTGATATGCTAAAGCAATACATAAACAACTTGACATACAATAGTCTGTTGTTTTTGCCTTATTTGTGTGTATTTAGTTAACAGAAAATTGCAGTTCATACTGTACAAGTACACTATGGAGGTGTATTTGACGAACACAAATGTGCTTTTGATTGTATTTTAACAAGGAACCAGGGAAATAACTCAAATACGATGGAGACAGTAATGTATACTCCATATTTGAATTAATATGTATTAATTAAACGTTAATTTCCTGTAGGTGTAATGATCATGTGCACTAAATTTGCCCATGCAGTGCATTTTTTGCCACTATGACACCGCTTCACAGACTGATGATTGCCAGATTTTGTCATGGAGTCACATACTGACGTGATTGACTTCAGCATGATTTTCCCTCGCTGACTATTTGTCTTAAAAAAAAAATAATTGCTTTTCTTCATAAAGCTTTAATTTCCACGCATCATTTGCATTCTGCCGTTTACAGAAGCTGTTTGTGGTGCATGTTGGGTTCTGCTCCACCAACCAAGCAAATTATTAATGCCTTGCATCTGCTCTTAAAAAAGAAATATGCACTTCTGATCTATAAATTTTATTCATGCGCTTTAGTGGTGTCACCTCGCTATAGATTTACAATACCGTCCATCCGTCCTAGCTGACAATATACCGCAGCAACAAAGTTAAAAGATTACACTCCACTTGCTTGTTGATTAAATAGCTCACAGATTCCTTTGGCTGACAGCAGTAAAAATAAATGCAGCAATTTTTTGATATGGTTAGAACTAAAGTAATCTGGATTGTGCAGCTCCCAGAGCTGGTTTAAATTTGTGTTACATTTCTTTTCCTTTATTGCCTCGCATGTAATCGCACCTGCTCCTTGTTCGTCAATGCGCCGCCATGCCTGAGAGGTGCTGCTGCGAAATGATGTTTAATAGCGTTCAAGCACTCCGTGAATCTGCTCCAAAAGGAGCCTAATGCACACTGACAGACGGAAAACACCTGATGGCTCGGCACGCTGCTCCTATACACACACACATGCACACACACATTCCTACAATTCCGTAGATTCTAAGCTATGGTTCTTAGTTAATCATGTGAGGACCACTTTTGGAAAGATGAATTATCGCTCATATCTTTCTCTGTCAGATTTGATTTGGTCAGGGCTGCATATTGATTTAAGCTCAGAGCAGATATCATGTACAGATACAAATATAGGGGCAGCATTCATGAGTTTGCAAGCGGATTTTGGAGCGTCTGTCAAACAGTGAATGGTGGGGGGGTTTGCACTCTTTTTGCAGGACATGAGCAGACGGGTGGGAGAGCATCTGTGAATTGCCTATTAAAGCCATCATAAATGCAGCAGCCATGCCGCGATTTCATGACAAAAACCAGCTGGACTTAAGTTTGATCGATATTATTGATTTGGGGGCAGGATTCATTCTTTGGCACATTGCATGTCTTGTAACAACGTTAATAGGGGTTGCTGCAATAACAGTCCGCATTACTGTTATCCTTGAGCCTGGCTCTAAATACACACACCTGCTCTTTTGATTTGAAGGAATATAATCGGAAGTTATACAAGTTTCACATTCCTCTTTGTTCCTGTCAGATGTGATTAGATGAGGTCGGCATGGTTGCATAGATTGATGATCAATATTTGAGTTCAGTCATGCTGCCCAGTGTTCTTTCTTTTTAACAGTGTAGTTTTGTGTACATCATTTTCATTAGCGACTGAGGTTGCAGCCCAGCATGATGTAAGCCTGTGTTAATTCAGCATGGACAGTGAAGGCTTTGTTCTCTGCCCTTTGGTGCAGCGTAGGGCTTGCTTATGTGACCCCTACCATTGTCGCACCATGTGAATTTGAGGCTTTGTTTTGCAGCTTCAGCTGAATCAAATAATAGTGCCGGGTGAGGAATAAAAACTCTCTTAATTTGAATGTTTTCCCCCTTAAACTGAGCTTGCATTTTTTGCATCATTAAGTTGTTTATTTTTCTCCGTACTCCTGCGCTTTAACTCTTTGACTTTAATCTTTCTTTTTTTTTTGAAGTGTTTCGGTTATTTGTGAAATGCAAAAGAGAGGCTAAATAGAAGAGGCCAGACTTTGATGTTTGAGCTGGTTTGCTATTGTGTGTCAGTGCAAAATAAGATCAAGACAAAGATTTCCATCTCACCCTTAGTAGAGGTTATGAGTTAGGCTTTGTGGTCGGACTTAATCAGCAGTTTCAGTCTCCAACGTTAATGTAAAACCGCAGGTATACTTAACAGGATGAGAAGACTCATAACCTACTTTGCTTGATTTCCTGGCCTATTTGAAGTGCATCACTGGCATGATACATACAAGCTGCACCACTATTTGCACATTGCGAAGGCAGATAGATGATAATTAGTTATCCTTCTGACGTCAAACGCATACAGCAAAAAGAATTCATAGAGAACCATATCGTTTTTTTGTGATTTTTGCTTATGAATGCTTTCTTTGTTTTGCGAGAATTTGAATGCACTTAATGTTCCCTTTGTTCTCTCTTTAGGTCTGAGCTGCCACAAGCCGCGATTTCATCTGATCAGCATGAATCCACATCCTGTTTTAAACTGAATAAGTGCGAGGAAGCCAGCAAACAGTTCACTGCAGACCTTTCAAACACCCCTGACCACTAGTCTGTAACTCCAGCCAGACACTGAAAGGACAGATTCATTAGGCCACCCAACCGCCCAATTAGGAGCCAGATGGCGCTTCTGGCCAATCAAATCATGGATGCAAGAATTCTCAGCAGCATGAATGGCAGAGTTGAACTCTCCCAGTTTTTGAGGGTTACCAATCAAAGCATTGTTACCCAGGTCAACTCTGTTCAGGATGACAGTCGCAAGAACAGGAAGTATCCGTGTCCCTTGTGTGGGAAGCGTTTCCGCTTTAACAGCATCCTTTCACTTCACATGCGCACACACACCGGCGAAAAACCCTTCAAGTGTCCCTACTGTGACCACCGGGCGGCACAGAAGGGAAACCTGAAGATACACCTGCGTACCCACAAGCAAGGCATCTTGGGTAAAGGCCGTGGGCGCGTCAGAGAGGAGAACAGGTTGCTTCATGAGCTTGAAGAAAGGGCCATACTAAGGGACAGGCAGATGCGAGCCGGTCATGTTGGCCCTCAGCAAACATCTATCATAACCCAACATCAACAACCCCAACAGGCCCAGACACAAAACCAATTCCCCAGTAGCCAGCCGGTCGCATCCACATCCCCTAAAGTCTCAATGATCCACGAAGAGCCCACCCAGCCTCCACCCACTGGCTTCCGCTGCTCCTTCTGCAAGGGCAAGTTCCGAAAGCAGCAGGAACTCGAACGCCACATCCGGATCTTACACAAGCCCTACAAATGCACCTTGTGCGAGTTTGCTGCCTCACACGAGGAAGAGCTCATAGCTCATGTTGAGACGACACACATAACTACCGATTCGGGTCCAGGACAAAAGCCGGTGTTGGGGACCAACGACAAGGGGAAGCCTGTCGGTGAATTTCCCTGCGATGTTTGTGGCCAAACCTTCAGCCAAGCCTGGTTCCTCAAAGGTCACATGAGGAAACACAAGGACTCTTTTGAGCACTGCTGTCAGATTTGTGGCCGTCGCTTCAAAGAACCCTGGTTTCTCAAGAACCACATGAAGGTTCACCTTAATAAACTCCAAGCCTCCAAGGGTAATCTCCCGCCTGACCGTGACAATGCCCTTAAAATGCGTCACCTAACAGAAGATTATCAGAGCAGCCTATATTCACAGTACATTTCCCGCATTCACAACAGGTTCCTCACTGCTGAGAGAGCTGACCAGACAGAATACAGCCAGTTACTCGCCACAGCCGGTATTGACATGAAGGTTATTGAGATGTTAGGTAGAGGTGTTTCCTCTGGTCTATGCCCTCCAAATGAAGCCAAGAGCTCCTCATTGTTGGGATTAAATCAGCTTCACCCTCCCCTGAGCTCTGCCAATCTGGACTATCTGCAGAAGGTCATCTCCAGCAGAGAGTCAGTGAGCTACCCAGGCTGGCAGATCATGTCACCAGGGCTGCAGGCTGAACAGCACATGTTCAACCGCAAAGATCAGCAACATCAGCATAGCTCCTCCTCCCTGCCTGAACGACGCCTCCCTGTGGATGATGGGAAAGCCAGTGTTGCTGACCAAGACGCCAACGTGGGGAGTCGACCCAGCAGTAAAGGCAGCCTGAGTCATCACGGGCTAACTGAGGTCATCACAGAGACCGGGAACACCCACTCCGGAAGTGCCCTTGAACGCCGACCGCAATCCTCTTCTCCAGCTTCAGCTATAGGTAACTTAGTTTAGGAGAAGGACATGTTGATAATTCAATGATTGAAATAGGTTCAACAGCGGAACCTGTAAGATCGAACACAATCCATTTTGGTATACTGCTAGAATTCCCAATTTGTTGTTTTTGAAGAACAGTCATAATGTACTGTTTTATCATTCTAAACTGTCATACAAGCCTAATAAGAAGTTGACATTAAGGCGTTAAAGGTATTAAAAAACAGTCTTAGTGTTAATGATTAAGGCACACTGAATGTGATAGACCTCACATATGTGCCTCCTGTATCTCAATTTAAAATGTCTTTAGTTTTAACACGTGCAAAAACTAGTTAAAACACCTGAACTGTGACAACAAGTGACAACGTGTGTGTTAAGTATTCAGTTTGTTAACGTCATGTAACTTCTGGGGTATATTTTTCTACTTCTATCCCACATTCTACTTTTAGTCATACCCATTGTTAAAACCGATCTTTATTTTAGAAAATGTTACAAAACAAGATACAAACATTTGAAGAAAAAGCTGAACATACATGGAGAATTAATCATTTTTAATGTTATCTAAAATGCAGACTAGTGGGGTGCACTGAGGTAGCACGCAATACAAATTTAGAAGTATAAGTTTTCCAATTTTCAAAATGCATAACCTTGGGTGGGGGTGTGTTCCACTTTATATTTCAATAAATTAGGTGCAGTGGTTTACCTTCAAGGTAATTGTCAGTGTTCACAGTACATACCGTATCTTGAGAGTGCTTGAAACAAAATGATGTCCAATAGGCGGCCCAGGTAAGGAAAGCAGCTATTGGCTGTCCTAAAAGTCGCTAGATGACATCATCACCTCATTTGCATAATCAATTGCAATTGACAATGTAAGACAGAAGAATATCGTCGTGGGAGGAATAAAAAGTGAATTTTAAAAAAATGCTAATTTGAATTAGAACTGCAATTGAATTTCTGTTGATTCTTAGTTTGTTTTCTTCACATTTAAATAAATGTTGTTCTCCGTTGTAAAATGTTACAGTATTAAATTTGATTTTGAGAATGGAGGGTCGTGACATTCACAAACAAACCAAATCTTTTGACTTACTCATTATCAAACTTTTATTGCAGACTCCAACGTCCAAGTAGACATACAATCACATACAGTACATAAAACAAACAAAATACAGTATAAAAGGCATTATCATATTTCATATTCAGTAAAAGGCATTTAATAAATAAATACAAGCAGCAATTAAAAAAAAAAAAAAAATATATATATATACATATGTTCGCAGCCGAGTGTGAAGCGACTGGGATGAGAATCAGCACCTCCAAGTCCGAGTCCATGGTTCTCGCCCGGAAAAGGGTGGAGTGCCATCTCCGGGTTGGGGAGGAGATCTTGTCCCACGTGGAGGAGTTCAAGTACCTCGGAGTCTTGTTCACGAGTGAGGGAAGAGTGGATCGTGAGATCGACAGGCGGATCGGTGCGGCGTCTTCAGTAATGCGGACGCTGTATCGATCCGTTGTGGTGAAGAAGGAGCTGAGCCGGAAGGCAAAGCTCTCAATTTACCGGTCGATCTACGTTCCCATCCTCACCTATGGTCATGAGCTTTGGGTTATGACCGAAAGGACAAGATCACGGGTACAAGCGGCTGAAATGAGTTTCCTCCGCCGGGTAGCGGGGCTCTCCCTTAGAGATAGGGTGAGAAGCTCTGCCATCCGGGAGGAGCTCAAAGTAAAGCCGCTGCTCCTCCACATCGAGAGGAGCCAGATGAGGTGGTTCGGGCATCTGGTCAGGATGCCACCCGAACGCCTCCCTAGGGAGGTGTTTAGGGCACGTCCGACCGGTAGGAGGCCGCGGGGAAGACCCCGGACACGTTGGGAAGACTATGTCTCCCGGCTGGCCTGGGAACGCCTCGGGGTCCCACAGGAAGAGCTGGACGAAGTGGCTGGGGAGAGGGAAGTCTGGGCTTCCCTGCTTAGGCTGCTGCCCCCGCGACCCGACCTCGGATAAGCGGAAGAAGATGGATGGATGGATGGATATACATATGTATACATATATATATATATATATATATATATATATATATATATATATATATATATATATATATATATATATATATATATATATGTATATATATAGATATATATATATATATATATATATATATATATATATATATATATAAATACTTAAAAATGCGTCTACACATTCTATAAAAGGCACAGATACCAGTGTTTCTATATATACGATTGGTACCTACGGTAACAGAACTACACCTAAGATTGGTTATCTGTACAATAAGATCATTCTCGGACCCCTGCAGTCTTCATATAAACATTAACATTATCAGTGATTTATTTTAGCGTAACCATGACAGTGAAGAGACGTTCTCATTTACGTTTATTCAACATCTTGCTCTGTAAACCAACGCAATTCTTTGAAGACATTCACTGCAGAGTGATAAGTGCTTTCATGTCTCTAAAACACCCGAAAAAAGTGCCGTATTTTACGGAGTGTAGAGGGCACCGGTATATAAGTAGCACCCACTAAATTTTAGAAGAAAAAAACAAGTTTTCCATATATCAGCGGACTATAAACCGCAGATATGGAGTTTGTGAAATTAGGTTTTTATTAACACAGAAATATTTTGTAAATGTTAATTTACATACCATAATTTTTTCCAAACAGTGCAGTAAAACGGTTGATCAAACAAAATTAGAAAATGAATGGATGGATGGAACTCCACAGTGACGTTTTAGTGAATTTACAAAACTGAAACAATACAAAAAGAATGCCATTATAAGTTTAATAATGCTAACACAGACACTCGTAGATGTGTTAGCTTATTAGCTAATGCTAACAATGCTAGCTTGATTACATTACGATAGCACGTACAAATATGCAAGACAACACTCCTACAGACACCACACATAGGACGGTTTTGTTAGGATTATGGTTATTGTTTGAGTTTATTTCGAACATGTAAACAATTACAACATGATACATCACAATTTCCAGTTTCTCTTTGGAACATGTTCGAAAAGGAGTAGGAAGAAGCAATCTATTTCTACCCCGTTTCTATTCCATAGCAATTGCTAACACTTTTCCTCATTTCCTGTTCTCAATTTATTCACAATATGCTCCATAGTATTAACATAAAAAACAAAACAATAAATAGTTAAGTAAGTTGTATTTCTTCTAGTGAGATGAATAACATTATCAATACGTTCAGAATGTTGATCATGGTTCTTCTTCTTTGTACTTTGTAAACACTTTGCGTTTGAACAGTTTCTTAAATTGGATAATATTAGTACACTTTTTGATTTCTTTACTTAATTCATTCCATAATTTAATTCTACATACTTATATACCTTAGCTTTTAAGTGTTGTTCGTGCATACAAATGTTTTATGTTTAATTTTTTTGTTAAACTGTGAAACTTACGAACGTTGGTTGGAATAATGAATGAAGAATAATTTCGAGCAGAAACGTTATGGACGGTTTTATTTCGGTTCAAGGCAAAACATGAGGTACATTTTTAACTTGCAGCACCTGCAGTGAGGGAACTCGTACAAAAGATAGCGCCATAGCTCAAACAACACACCATTTCAATCCTCTGCTTGGGTTTAATGAAAACTATTGAGCACAAAACATTATGGCAATCAGCGAATAAAATCCATAAATTAGCAGCAGGGTTCAAAGTTTTGGACCATTTTGGACCAGAGAGTCATTATCAATGAAAGTAATATATTTTTGGATTTTACACTAATTTGCTATGTCACCTACAACTCAAAGCTGAGATGTCTTTGTTTTATTCAGATAACTTAGCATATGTTGACCTACATTGGACTGGTTTAACATCTTTAATATGGGCGTAACGATTTGTTTTAACGGCAATTTGATTCAAATCAGAATTTGTGATTGCCGATACGATTCAGGGACAATATTATTATTTTTTAACGATACGTTTTGGCCCTAGTGTGTGAATGTTGTCTGTATATCTGTGTTGGCCCTGTGATGAGTTGGCGACTTGTCCAGGGTGTACCCCGCCTTCCGCCTGAATGCAGCTGAGATAGGCTCCAGCACCCCCTGCGACCCCAAAAGGGACAAGCGGTAGAAAATGGATGGATGGATGGACGTTTTGAAACGATTCAGGGAAATGAAATCGATTCAGTAACTTTTTAGCAAACTAAATTTAACCAATTTGACTGTGAAATAAATACTGGATATTGGACACTGCAGGTAAAGTTTCCTATGTTCCTGTTATTTATTTTAAGGGAATTAGGTATCAATGAATCATGGATACAAGCAAGTAAGTAAACAACAATGAATGGCCAATGCATTCACATCTTAATTGAATAAAGTGAAACCAACACTTTAGGTTGAATTAACAAAAGAAAACCTTTTCTGCTCACATTTTCAACAGTTAAGAAAATATCAATAAAAGTACAGTAACCAACATTTTTAACAGTAGAATTACCTGCTAAAAAAAGTTCCCATACAGTATCTGTTCTGCGCCCCCTGCGTCGTCAATGAAGAGCGTACCAGGTGTGCGGAGGCATGTATGCCCCCACATCCCTGGTGTTGGCCCCTCGCTTCCTAAACTCCACTGCCTCCTTGATCCATATCTTGTATTTATTTTTTTCTGATTAAATAACTTTTCCTTGGGTGCCAGTTCTTATGTCTCTTGCAATTGTGCTGTAGCCGAACATTTTTGTGTTGTAATTTATGATATTGTCTTGTGGCGTTTGTGATGACCTTCCTCGACTATCTTAGGTATCAGACAGACTTGAATAACATTTAATGTCTTTATCATCAAGTCTGCCGTTCTTAAATCCAATGTTTTCCTTTTTATAGCATCGATAAAAATCGATCGATAGACATAGTTTTGTATTTCATTATTGTTTCTTTTGTTAATATCAGTGTCCGTTCTGCAAAAAGGTCATCCCTAGAAGCACAAAGCTTATGGACAGGGACCCACAGTTAAAATATACATCGTCATATACTATACAAAATACAGTACAATACAATACATTTCAAAATCTACCCACCAAATACCCATTTACAATTCCATTTATAAATAAAAAAAGGAATCTTTAAATCCACCAAATCAGTCTCAATATCCTATTATTCAAATTTGATTAAAAGTTTGCATCTTGAAGATCTGCGATAATCTCATCATACATACAGAGGTCAAGACCGAAATTATGAGACTAATGTGAATTCCTCAACCATAAGGTGTGTGCCAAATGTACTAAGCATAACGTCGCAATAAATTTAGCTTAAAATGCTTTTTAAAAATGTTTAAAGAATGTGATTCTTTTATAGAGCTATCGAACTCATTCCAGATCAATGGGCCTCCACAGGCTAGACTAAAGCTTGTACACTTTGGATGCCGATTTTACCCTCTTAATAAAGGTTTACTTCTAGTGTTATATCTATGAGAAGTAGTGGTCTCCCGAATGAGCTGACAAAGTCTAGAATTTAATCCATATAGATTCCCTTTTAAAACAATTTTGGATCGATACCTATCTATTGGAAGGCAAACTTGCCGAGCACAGATCGATATACTTGATATTTAGGAACATAAATCGATCTATTGATCACTTGTTACACCCCTAATCTTTAATTACAGCAGGGCTATTCAACTAGATATTGAAGAGGGCCGCAGTTTCAAGGGCCCAATAGCTCAGGAGCCGGACATCGATTGTAGTTATATTCCTTTGAGACTTAGTTTACTTAATTACAAGGTAAACACATTGGCTTTCACACTGCACTGTGAATTCCAGCGTGTGCAGCTGGTTAACAGTATGTAGAAACAGAAGCTCCAGATGTTTTTTTGGGGATTGATGTTCCTTCTTTTTAATTATTTTCCTTCCTTGGTTTTTTTTCCTTTACACTTCTTCCTCTATTTAAGATTGTAAGAATGAAAATACAAACATAAAATAAACATTACAAAAATATAGCGTCCATTGTCTATTTTACATGAATAGAATAGAAGGTTTAGTGTCTATACATTCACACAACTCCATATAGAAATTAAACAACATCTAAAGTACATCCAAAATTGCACACAAAATATGTATGTGACTCATCACAATTATAAATGATAATAAATGATAAATGGGTTGTACTTGTATATTAAACCTAAGTTGTCAAATTTAGCGCTACATGTAATACACAAGCTCTGATCGCCCAGAGTTATTCTTAGACAAAACAACAACACGACCAGGAATACAAAGGACATCTACTTATATAGATTCGACTAAGTTTCGTGATGACGCTTACTCATTTCTATCATTGTTGCTGCTTGTCCGGATTCATGTGTCCATTTCTTCAATGTCTGCCAGGAAACAATGACGTGTAGCACTTGCATGGGATAGAACATTTATACTTCATTATCCGGTCGTTGTTGAAAGTCAGTTTTGCAATTTATTTAGACTTTTTGTGGAGGTTGAAAACATAGTCTTCTTCTACTAAACCCACTGCTGTTTCATCGTGACACATACTCGCTGTTGCCCTCTGTGTGTGTTACATACTGCATACATGCGCAACCCTAGATTAAATTGTTTCATCAAGCCTATTTGGGTGATGTTCAGTGGGCCAAATGAAAAGCATTGGCAGGCCGGATGTGGCTTGCGGGCCGCTAGTTGACTGCCCTGTAATACAGTATATAATTTCATGCTAAAATAGCTACCATTTTTTTCTTTTTGTTTGATAAATGCAGAATTTTTTTTAAAGGAGGTATGGTGGAAAAGTATCACAGTACAACTGGTGAAATATTTTAACAATAATCTATCATAATGTACACCTGCAAAGGGTTTAGGGCAGGGGAGTCAAACGTACGGCCCGTGGGCCGGATTAGCCCCGCGAACAGGTTTTATCCGGCCCGCGGGATGAGTTTGCTAAGTATAAAAATTAGGCGAAATTTTTGAATGAAAGAAACTGCTGTTTTAAATGTGTCCACTAGATGTCGCAATAGCAATTCTTTGTATCTTTGTAGATCATGCTACATATGTAAAAAAATATAAACCACATGATGTTTAGTGCATCAGTCCAGGAAAATGAGCAAACTACATAAATAGCATCCTGTAATCTGATTTTGATATTATTTTTTTATCTTGATAGATTGAAAATGAACACCAATGAGTTGACTGACGAACATTATCACATAATTTATTCAGAAAGTATAAATAACGACAAAAAAAGATAGAATACTATTAACCGCAACATGTAAGTGTAAAAAAACCCAACAACATTATGATTTGTACATTTTCAGAATGTGCTTGTTTTATTTCTAAACAAAGAAAACAATCTGAAGTTGTCTTTATTTTTAAGTTATTGTGCCATGATTGTACCAGTCCGGCCCACTTGGGAGTAGATTTTTCTCCATGTGGCCCCCGATCTAAAATGAGTTTGACACCCCCGGTTTAGGGGTAACCACATTTTAACAAACCTACATACAGTTAATGTTATACCCGCACCAACGCCGTTAACAGAAGGATGACAGATGAGTTTAATCATGATTAATCCGAATTCAAAGTGTGAATAATCAGATTTTAATATGTTACCATTTGGAAAGCAATAATAAATATGCTTTTTTTTTTTAGGTATGGAAAATATAACAATTAATCACAATAAAATATAGCATTTATCATGTATCAACGCAGATTAGTCGCCAAATTTATTTTGACCCCACATGCTCCTTTACCTTAACCGCAGGTGTTTAGGTGGTGCGGGTTGTTCAGGTCAATGCAATCGTCAGCACAAAAATGAGTGAGGAGACCCTGACTGGTGTGCTTGCTGGCAAATTTCACTTTAAAATACCTACAAACGGGACTTTAGATACAACTATTTTCAAGTTTTGTACAATTTATTGACATGCATTCAAGTAAAAACATTGTTTAAACATCTTCTACATCACATTTTGATAGTTAAATTGCATTTCTGTAAAAAATATTGAGATCTTTTTTTAAGTGAATTTAAATTACGAGTAATTTGCTGCGATTAATCACGAATAATCAAATCTAAAATGTGTGATTAATCAGATTTTTAAAAATGTATCATTTGACAGCACTAATATTTTAACATTATTACCACTGTCAGTCAAATGTCAGCATCAAGAGTAATCTCTTTGTAGACCTGTGAGTGTATGTCGAAAAAGGTAACCCATTAACTGTTATTTTTATTTCAAAGTACAGAACATTAATTTAACTGCAAATCAACGACAAAGATGTAGATAAAAGTAGAAAGAGATGGATAACGCAATAAATGTCCGGGGCAGATTTAACGTGCAGATGTTCATATGGTGCATGTCATAGCCTGCAGGCCCTTACATCATATTTTAATGTCTCTGGCAAGTCCCCCAAATTCATGGAACATGAAGTACTGAATCACTTTAGTATGGCTTTTTGTCAGATTCCATTGTCTTCCCTTTGGCAGGGTTAAAAACAAAAATAATCGAATGACATCATCTCATAATCTTGAATATATGTTTTCGGTTTTTCAAGCAAAGTGACAGCTGTGGTTTGATCTTTCTCCCCTCATGAGAGAAGGTGGACATGCAATGCAGGATCAGCAACAGAGCCGCCGATTTTACTGTCATCCACAAGGACGTTTTTCTTCTATTTTAAAGATAACGGCATCATAGGCATTGTCGGGATAATTAGTACCCTCAATTTTATATCTGTCATATCCCCACCCAATTGCCTACGGGGGCACAAGATGTTAATGCATGCCATCTGGTGTTTTTAATGATTTGATATATACCACCCAGTGATTTTCATGATTTGATCTACCACCTGGTATTTTTATTGATAGTCTTCTGTTCCACCTGGTGGTTTGGATGATTTGGCTCTCTGGGTAAATGCCATTCTTGTCATGGCATCCTGCTAACATGCTATCATGAGCCTAAATTACAGCCATAACAGTTAAGAGAAGAGAGGGCAAACTAAACCCCTATTTTGCCGCCTTTCTTCTTCAGCTCGTTGCTGTGCTTGTTGTCTTCCTCTACTAAGTTAAAGGGGACCTTTAATGATTTTATTCTACATTTAAAACCAGTGTGTGAATGTTGTCTGTCTATTTGTGTTGGCCCTGTGATGAGGTGGCGACTTGTCCAGGTTGTACCGCCCGAGTGCAGCTGGGATAGGCTCCAGCCCCCCGCGAGCCTGAGAGGGATGAGCTGTTGAAAATGGATGGATGGAAAACACTTCCTTGTGGTCTAGATCAGTGTTTTTCAACCACTGTGTAGTGTGCCGTGAGATACAGTCTGGTGTGCCGTGGGAGATTATGTAATTTCACCTATTTGGGTTAAAAATATTTTTTTGCAAACCAGTAATAATAATCTGCAAATGTGCCGTTGTTGAGTGTCCGTGCCGGCAGAGTAACCGTGTAGTACTCTTCCATATCAGTAGGTGGCAGCAGGTAGCTAATTGCTTTGTAGATGGTTTGTCGTGATCACAATATGTAGACAACAGTGTGCAGGTAAAACGGTATCCAATGCTTAAACCAAAAATAAACAAAAGGCGAGTGCCGCTAAGAAAAGGCATTGAAGCTTAGGGAAGGCTATGCAGAACGAAACTAAAAACTGAACTGGTTGCAAAGTAAACAAAAACAAAATGCTGGACGACAGCAAAGACTTACAGCTTGTGGAGCAGACAGCGTCCACAAAGTACATCCGAACATGACATGACAATCAACAATGTCCCCGCAAAGAAGGGTAGCGACAACTTAAATAGTCTTGATTGCTAAAACAAAGCAGGTGTGGGGAATAGTGCTCAAGGAAGACATGAAACCGCTACAGGAAAATACCAACAAAACAGGAAAAGCCAAAATAGGAGCGCAAGACAAGAACTAAAACACTATATAATTTAGTTTTGCATGTCTCATGACACATTATCTGTATGTAATATTGGCTGCATTTCAGATAGTTGTTTGTGTGCCATGTTGTTCCAGACAACAGCAAACATTACCTAGCTTGGCAAAGATTGTATTAAATCTATTAAAAGAAGACAGCCTGCCGTTTCCTTTACCTTGGATACACACATCTACACCTTTGGCCATTAAAAGCCAGTAATTTCCAGGAGTTATTTCACCTTCTGAGTAGCCTCTGATTTACTAATGTTTTGTAATGTTGTAAAAATGTGTAGAATAAATATTACATTTCAACATTTCTGTCAACGAAGAGTTGCTTCAGCCTGCGACACATAGTCATTTTGATAGTAAGCCATTATAGCTAATGTAGACACTTACGTCATGTGTTGTCTTCATTATAACATTTATATACGGCTTTGAATTTTTTGCGGCTCCAGACAGATTTGTTTTTTGTATTTTTGGTCCTATATGGCTCTTTCAACGTTTTGGGTTGCCGACCCGTGCCTTATACTATAGGGTCCCTATTATGCAAAACCAACTTTCCTTCAATCAATCAATCAATCAATTAGGGCTGCAACTAACGATTCATTTGATAATCGATTAATCGATTAATAATCGGATAAAAGAGACAAACTACATTTCTATCCTTTCCAGTATTTCATTGAAAAAAAAAAACAGGATACTGGCGCCATGTTCTTTCAACTTGCCAAATAAAACAAGGAAAATGTTACAAAAATGCACACTTTTGACACCCCTGCTATAGATAATAAAAAATTAAATGTGATAAATCTATGGATAAAAAGCAGAGTCTGACGACGCATGCGCTTTTATCACAACTCTCTCGCTCTCTCTGTCTTTCCCCCTCCCTCACGAATGCTGCTGCGCGCGCAATTTGTTGTGTTTTTAACCTTCTTAACCCTGAACGTATATTGAAAATACACGCAACCCTAACTCAAAATGCCGGACATTTGAGGCATTTAAGAAACACCGCCCGACAGCCCCGCAAAAGAGGACATGTCCGGTGAAAAGAGGACGTATGGTCAGGACCTAGCCTGGTGAAACCGATCGCTGCTAGTCCTCTTTGGCTAGCATGCTAGCAGCTAACGGGCTAGGATAGACTGACCATACGTCCTCTTTTCACCGGACATGTCCTCTTTTGCGGAGCTGTCAGGGTGGAGTTTCATAAATGCCTCAAATGTCCGGCATTTTGAGTATTGTTTACACAACGTGCAGTACGCTACTTAATATGTCCGTGTGGAAACTCGTCCGGTACACCTCCGCACCGAAACGAAACCCCCGTACAGAAACGGTTCGATACAAATACACATACCGTTACACCCCTATTATTTTGATTATTGTTTCTCAGCTGTTTGTAAATGTTGCAGTTTATAAATAAAGGTTAAAAAACAAACAAAACAAAAACGTAGCCTCTGCGCATGCGCATAGCATAGATCCAACGAATCGATGACTAAATTAATCGCCAACTATTTTTATAATCGATTTTAGTCGATTTAATCGATTAGCTGTTGCAGCCCTACAATCAATCAATCAATTCCTTTATTGTCATTGTCATAATAACACTTGAGTCATCCATGTCAACGAGATTTTGTTTGAGCTTTGTCTAGCGGCATAGAAACTGAATTGATGTGCAGGTTGACAATTGATTCCTTTCCTATTGGTACCTGCTGTTGTGTATTTGGGATCTGCATGAGTCCTGAAAATTTTAAATCAGACCGTGGAAGCATTGCGGAGATAGTTATAAAACAATTTTGCCATCCTCCCTACTTCTGCCAAACGAACAGTTTGGAATTTGCACAACTTGTGAAGTCATCGGTTTGGAAAAACTTTACCGAATGATCTGTAAATCGTATAAATGTACCCAGAGTGCCTATAGTCAATAAGCTCCTTGTTTTTCTCCATGATCTTGTTGTGGGGCAAACTGGCTCGTACATGCACACGCATCCTCCACTGTTGCCATTTCTAATACGAAGTAGCGTAAGGTTCAAACTTATATCTTCAGTTCAGTTCGGTTCAGTTTCAGTTTATTTGGAACATGCATACGATACAATGTAATGCATCACACATTTCTACCGGTAGTTGTTTCATTACAGCACGTCCGAAAAGGAGTAGGAAGAAGCAGAGCTTATTTAATCCTACCCCTTTTCATACCATAGCAATTTTATCCAATTTCCTCGTTCTCTGTAACAGAACAGTGAACAAATAAATAATATACCATAGTAAGCAAACAAATATTAAATGCATAAATAATCTTTGTCTCAATAAACAGAAAAAAGAAAAAAAAAGGTTTCAAGATGTTCATCATAATTCTTGTTCTGTGTACTTTGTGAACACTTGTAGTTTGAACAGTCTGTTAAACTGAATCACATTGGTGTTTTGTTTGATTTCTTTGGTTAATCCATTCCATAATTTAATTCCACATACAGATATGCTAAAGGTTTTAAGTGTTGTACAAGCTTTTAAATGAGATTTTCTGTCAGTAGACTTGATATGTAAGCGTTAAAAACTACAACAATGGCATGAGAAGACATAGTCAAAGTGGAGCCACGGGTCTTGAAGAGATGGTCAGAAAGCGGTCTGTAAAACATAATCTATGTAACATTTTGACCAAAGAACCATCATTACATGTTATGTTGACCACAAAGAAGTGTTCTAAATGTAGAAAAAAAAATCATAATATGACCCTTTAAAGTCCATGGAAGTTGGACGTGATCTTGCAGGACTGGACTAGATCCAGGCCGTATAGCAGAGATAAATGGATCAGGTCTAATCTGCTTGGATGTTTTTGTTTATGCATTGTGCGCCTAGACTGCGATCTGCATATTCTACATGTAAATGTCTGGCGTGCGTCGGGCAAATCCACTTGTAGTTACGCTTAAAGTAACTGTTGTTTTCTTTTTCTCCCCTATCTCCCAACACCATATGCCGTCACTTTTTGGATTTGAGAGCATGCAGTTCTGGGATGGCACATTCAGCATCAGACTCTAATTTCAGTCAATATTAAGCATGGAAACTAATTCATTGTAAAGGTCAGGCGTCATTGCTTTAGTCAATGATGAATCCGGCAGGCTTTCTCCCCCCCTTCCCTTCTCCTCTCTGTTCTTAGTTCTGTGTAATGGTAGACTCACTCTGGGGGCTTAGCACCGCATTGTTTAGCTCTGACAATATATCCCTGAGACCTCTGCAGCTGCTCCCTGTGCTCACAATGACAGATTAATTAACACAATCACACACTGCTGGCCCGGGCTCAACACTCAGGTCTGCTGCAGGACAGATAGGTAAATCCTACACATATGGCCAACACGCACCACTTGATGAGGGTTTAATAACAGGGGGATAAGTTTTTCGGAGATCGGTGGGGAGAGGGGTGGGTATGTGTTTTGGATGGTCGGAGGAAGTGAGAAAGTGTTTTCTAATTCAGGAGAGCGGAGATGCTGAGGAAGAATTACCACTGCCAGATGTTCAGCTTGAGGAACATTGATTAGTCCAGAATTACTGGCTGCATTATTCATACTATAGCCTATGGTGGTCATGATGTTATTGATGTCCTCAATATGGATAGCAAATATAGTACAGTCATGGCTGTCAGGGAGAGAGACGGGTCCTTTGTTTGAGTCGTTCGCTGGATTTAGATTCCCGGCGACAAATACCATCTTAAATGACTATCTGCTTTCAATAGGAGGCAAATTGCTTCTCTCAATATCTGATCAGGGCAGATTTGAAAATGCACATAGGAGTAACGCTTAGGATGATAAACTAATGAAGGATGCATGCTTAAGGCTTGTGACCTACATTGGTCTGGATTAGAGGACAAATATTCCAAACAAACCTAAAACGATCTGACACATAGTAATTAACTAGTCCATTTAGTACTTTTAACCTCAAGATCAACGAGCAGACGCCATGTGACGATGTCCTCTCATGTTCTCCACTTAGTTCTTTCCTTTTAAGTGTTTTTTACTGTCAGAAAGAAAATAATTGTCTGATTTGACCAGTTGACACGACATGCGACTCTGCAGAATATCACTTTTCCTTAAGATGCTCTTGTTACTGCAGTCTCTTCGTTGTGATTGACGGCAGAAAAAGGTTAACGGTTACCCTTTGCGGAACAGTAAACAGGACAGTTTTGAGTTACGGAGGAATGATTGTGTTAGGAACCATGAATTACTATCATTATGAATAGTTAATGAATCATTAATAAAGTGGACAAAATGACAGAAATGTCCAAATTAGTATTCTATCATAGACCGCTTTATCAGGTGCATCGGTGCAACTTTGTTCCCTTATTGAACAATAAGCAATATTATATCACACGCTGAATGGCTTTTGTCTTCGGTCAGTACTTTAAAAAAAGTAAAAGTACCGAATTCAGTACCCATCCCTAAATTTGAAGTGGAACTTGTCAGCGAGTCAGAGTTTCATCACTCATCTTTTTGACTTCAAACTTTGCACTGGCAAATGCACCATACTTGTCAACCTTGAGACCTCCGATTTCGGGAGGTGGTTGGGGGCGTGGTTAAGAGGGGAGGAGTATATTTACAGCTAGAATTCACCAAGTCAAGTATTTCATGCATTATATATATATATATATATATATATATATATATATATATATATATATATATATATATATATATAAGTAATACTTGACTTTCAGTGAATTGTAGCTATATATGTATATATATAATGATTTTATTATATATATATATATATATATATATATATATATATATATATATATATATATATATATAAATACGAGAAATACTTGAATTTCAGTGTTCATTTATTTACACATATACACACACATAACATTCATCTACTCACTGTTGAGTTAAGGGTTGAATTGTCCATCCTTGTTCTATTCTCTGTCACTATTTTTCTAACCATGCTGAACACCCTCTCTGATGATGCATTATGCTTCGTCTCCTTGTTGTGTGCGCAGTTGTGCACTGCACTCTCTAAAAGCCCTAGATGTTATTGTCACATATGCATGTACAGTAGATGGCAGTATTATCCTGTTTAAGAGTGTCACAACATTGCTGTTTACGGCAGACAAACTGCTTTACGGTAGACGAAAACGTGACTGCTGTTGTTGTGTGTTGTTACCGCGCTGGGAGGACGTTAATGAAACTGCCTAACAATAAACCCACATAAGAAACCAAGAACTCGCCCTCCATCATTTTACAGTTATAACGTGATTGGGCAGGCACGCTGTTTATATTGTGGGAAAGCGGACGTGAAAACTGGCTGTCAACACGTCACTCAGGTCCGCCTGAATTTCGGGAGATTTTCGGGAGAAAATTTGTCCCGGGAGGTTTTCGGGAGAGGCGCTGAATTTCGGGAATCTCCCGGAAAATCCGTGAGGGTTGGCAAGTATGAAATGCACTGACCTCATCACTGATTGCATAGAAACCTGCACCAATATTCAGATAAAGAAGCTTGTGCGGGAAAAATAAAGTGCATGATCAATCTGCATTTATACAATATTATTCCGATAGTTTTCTGTAATTTATTGCTTGTGTTACGCATTAATTTTGACAGTCCTAGTTATAATATAATATAGTCTCCACTATAGTCTACTGCAGACCTGGGGCCGTATTTATCAAGCGTCTTAGAATTACTCCTAAGAAATCTGCTAAGAGTTGACTTATTCGCTGAAAGCTGCACTTAAAAGTTAGTTATCAAGCGTCTTACTCACACTTTCAGCGAAGTGTAGGACTGAATGCTGGACGACAGCAAAGACTTACTGTGGAGCAAAGACGGCGTCCACAATGTACACCCGAACATGACATGACAATGTGAAGTGAATTATACTTATATAGCGCTTTTCTCTAGTGACTCAAAGCGCTTTACATAGTGAAAACCTAATATCTAAGTTACATTTAAACCAGTGTGGGTGGCACTGGGAGCAGGTGGGTAAAGTGTCTTGCCCGAGGACACAACGGCAGTGACTAGGATGGCGGAAGCGGGGATCGAACCTGCAACCCTCAGGTTGATGGCACGGCCACTCTACCAACCGAGCTATACCGCCCCACCGCCAATCAACAATGTCCTCACAAAGAAGGATAAAAACAACTGAAATATTCTTGATTGCTAAAACAAAGTAGATACGGGAAATATCGCTCAAAGGAAGACATGAAACTGCTACAGGAAAATACCAAAAAAAGAGAAAAAGCCACCAAAATAGGAGCGCAAGACAAGAACTAAAACACTTCACACAGGAAAACTGCAAAAAATCCAAATAAGTCACAGCGTGATGTGACAGGTGGTGACAGTACACCTACTTTGAGGCAAGAGCTATAGTGATGCATGCTTGGTTATGGTTTAAAGTCATATCCAACAATTGCGACAACAACTTTTTACTGTCAACTGAGGTTTGTTTTTAATGATTGATGATTTTTCTACGCAAAAAATGTGCGTTGGCTCAAAAAAGGTTGAAAAACACTGCTATAAGTGATTCAATGTGACACTTTGATTTTAAGAGTTAAAGTTAAAGTACCAATGATAGTCACACACACTGGGTGTGGTGAAATTTGTCCTCTGCATTTGACCACTCCACTTGTTCATCCCCTGGGAGATGAGGGGAGCAGTGAGCAGCCGCGCCCGGGAATAATTTTTTGGGTGATTTAACCCCCAATTCCAACCCTTGATGCTGAATGCCAAACAGGGATGTAATGGGTCCCATTTTTATAGTCTTTGGTATGACTCGGCCGGGGTTTGAACTCACAACCTACCGATCTCAGGGCGGACACTCTAACCACTAGGCCACTGAGTAGGTAAGAGCGTTACATATATGATAATAAAGTACATACCGTACTGTATACGTGTTTAAGCACTTTTTAAAAAGTAGAAATCTACCCCAACAGGACAACTTATGGTTGCCGAAGTGATTCAAAGTAATATTTTGATATTGACACATTTCATCTGTGCAATCCTTAAGGGTATTTTAGTAATGTATGCACAGATGAGATGTGTCAATATCAAAGTATTACTTCGAATCCCTTTTCGGCAACCAAGAATACATTGATTTAGTGAATACATCCAAACACTTTATTAATATTTATAATGTGCATGAACAAAGAACAGTTAATATTGTATGTAGCTTTTAAACAAATATTAGGTTTAAGCACATCAACATCGAATCAATAACAGTCATTTACAATCTCATTAATATCGTAGAAATGGTCAACTCTTTCATTTTTTGGACACGATCCATCCATCCATCCATCTTCTTCCGCTTATCCGAGGTCGGGTCGCGGGGGCAGCAGCCTAAGCAGGGAAGCCCAGACTTCCCTCTCCCCAGCCACTTCGTCCAGATCCTCCCAGGGGATCCCGAGGGGTTCCCAGGCCAGCCGGGAGACATAGTCTTCCCAACGTGTCCTGGGTCTTCCCCGTGGCCTCCTACCGGTCGGACTTGCCCGAAACACCTCCCTAGGGAGGCGTTCGGGTGGCATCCTGACCAGATGCCCGAACTTCCTCAGCTGGCTCCTCTCGATGTGGAGGAGCAGCGGCTTTACTTTGAGCTCCCCCCGGATGACAGAGCTTCTCACCCTATCTCTAAGGGAGAGCCCCGCCACCCGGCTGAGGAAACTCATTTCGGCCGCTTGTACCCGTGATCTTGTCCTTTCCGTCATGACCCAAAGCTCATGACCATAGGTGAGGATGGGAACGTAGATCGACCGGTAAATCGAGAGCTTTGTCTTCCGGCTCAGCTCCTTCTTCACCACAACGGATCGATACAGCGTCCGCATTACTGAAGACGGCGCACCGATCGGCCTGTCGATCTCACGATCCACTCTTCCCTCACTCGTGAACAAGACTCCGAGGTACTTGAACTCCTCCACTTGGGGCAAGATCTCCTCCCCAACCCGGAGATGGCACTCCACCCTTTTCCGGGCGAGAACCATGGACTCAGACTTGGAGGTGCTGATTCCCATTCCAGTCGCTTCACACTCGGCTGCGAACCGATCCAGTGAGAGCTGAAGATCTTGGCCAGATGAAGCCATCAGGACCACATCATCTGCAAAAAGCAGAGACCTAATCCTGCAGCCACCAAACCAGATACCCTCAACGCCGTGACTGCGCCTAGAAATTCTGTCCATTAAGCTTATGAACAGAATCGGTGACAAAGGGCAGCCCTGGCAGAGTTCAACCCTCACTGGAAGCGGGTCCGACTTACTGCCGGCAATGCGGACCAAGCTCTGACACTGTTTATACAGGGAGCGAACCGCCACAATCAGACAGTCCGATACCCCAGACTCTCTGAGCACTCCCCACAGGACTTCCCGGGGTACACGGTCGAATGCCTTCTCCAAGTCCACAAAACACATGTAGACTGGTTGGGCAAACTCCCATGCACCCTCTAGGACCCTGCCGAGAGTATAGAGCTGGTCCACAGTTCCACGACCAGGACGAAAACCACACTGTTCCTCCTGAATCCGAGGTTCGACTATTCGGTGTAGCCTTCTCTCCAGTACACCTGAATAGACCTTACCGGGAAGGCTGAGGAGTGTGATCCCACGATAGTTGGAACACACCCTCCGGTTCCCCTTCTTAAAGGACACGATAAAGGTTTAAATAATTTCAAACACATATCGTTACAATAACCACAAATATAAAGTGTTTGTCTTACATGTAATAATCAGTTGTGGACAGACAAAGTCCCAGCATTGCAGCTTTAGCAAGTGTGCGCGCTCACCCGGCAGGAATCCATTTTTGACAGGGGGCCCCGCTGAAAAAATGGAATGCCCCCCACTTAAATGTTTTTCTGCAGCTGGGTCTGCAACCGGGGTTGCAGACCCTCATTGTTACAATGAGTTGGACATTGAGAGGGATGTATATTTCATAACACCTTAAGCTTCAATTTCATGCAGGAATGATTGTTGAAAGATGTTTTAATGATGTGCAATTGGAGCAAACTGATTTGTTCTTACTCCAGTGTGACAACTAACACCGTTCTCCTCTACTATGCAGCCTGCGTAGTAGAGTAAGTTGCAGTAAGTTCCATTATTGATTCTATTTCTCTCACTGGTACCCTCCAGTGATGGCTTCACAAAAATTATAACACACACACGCAAACAAAATTGAACCGGATGGTTCTTTTCCTATTTGTACCGGAGTACACGACGTCCACAGTTTCCAAAAACAATTTGAAATGTGGACTCGTCAGACCACAGAACACTTTTCCACTTTGCATCAGTCCATCTTAGATGGGCTCGGGCCCAGCGAAGCCGGCGGCGTTTCTGGGTGTTGTTGATAAATGGCTTTTGATTTGCATAGTAGAGTTTTAACCTGCACTTACAGATGAAGCGACAAACTGTAGTTACTGACAGTGGTTTTCTGAAGTGTCCCTGAGCCCATGTGGTGATATCCTTTACACACTGATGTCGGTTTTTGACGCAGTACCGCCTGAGGGAACGAAGTTCCGTAATATCATCGCTTACGTGCAGTGATTTCTCCAGATAAGTGGTGAAATCCCTAAATTCCTTGCAATAGCTCGTTGAGAAATGTTGTTCTTAAACTGTTCGACAATTTGCTCATGCATTTGTTCACAAAGTGGTGACCCTCGCCACTGACTGAGCATTTCATGGAAGCTGCTTATATACCCAATCATGGCACCCACCTGTTCTCAATTATCCTGTTCACCTGTGGGATGTTCCAAATAAGTGTTTGATGAGCATTCCTCAACTTTCTCAGTCTTTTTTGCCACTTGTGCCAGCTTTTTTGAAACATGTTGCAGGCACCAAATTCCAAATGAGCTAATATTTGCAAAAAAATAACATCGTTTTCCAGTTTGAACGTTAAGTATCTTGTCTTTGCAGTATATTTGTCAGGCTTGCCCCTGACAGTTTGGTTGTGTTTTAGTTTTTCCTCTGTGTGTGTAGTATTTCCTGTCAGCGCTCTTGTTTTGGTTTTGTTTCCTGTTTGTCTCCCTGAGTGCTGTGTCCCCTCAGCTGTGGCTGATTGGCACCTGGCCACACCTGGTGTCAATCAGCCAGCTGCTATTTATACCTGCCCTACCCTCCAGTCACTGCTGGATTATTGTCGCTAATACTCGTTGTCACTACTACCTGTCATAATACTTGTCGTTGTAGCTCTGTCTGCTTTTGTTCACTCTGCTCATGTCATAGTTCCTTCGTGTCACAGTAAGTGTTTTTGTGCCCTTTGAGACACTTGTGATTTAGGGCTATATAAATAAACATTGATTGATTGATTGATTGTTTCTTGTCGACAGTTAGCCTTTGTGCTATTTTAGTTCATAGCCATGTTTGTTCTCCGCCTTGTGCGCGCCTTTTGTTTGTACCCTTTTGTTTATTTTTTTGCCATAGTGTTAAATTAAATCATGTTTTCCCGCACAATGCCTTCCGCCTTCTCTGCATCTTGGGGTTCGTCACCAACAAACTCTGACAATATTCAATTGAATATAGGTTGAAAATGATTTGCAAATCATTGTATTTTGTTTTTATTTACGATTTAAGCAATGTGCCAACTTCACTGGTTTTGGGTTCTATTCATAATTTTGAAAAAAACTTTTTGTTTTTAAAAGTCGTTTTTTTAGGACATCACATGCTTACTCGCTGCGTGTACACATCATACATCAGCAGTCAAGAGGAGCTTTTGTAACCTGTAACCTGTTTTTAAAGGGGTTTAATATAATATTTATGCCAAATAATACACTGAGAGAATCAGTTTGAATTAAGAATCGTGTTCATAAAGAATCAACCCTACTTACTAATTGGAACTGAATTGAATTGTAAGCTGTTGTAAGAAATCCATTCAGATCCAAATCACGTTTCTTATTTATTGAGATTCTGATTTGATTTATAATTGACTTTTGAGCTTTTGTAACCTGCAACCGGTTTAAAAAAAATATTTGCTAAAAATATAATATCCAAAAAATTTGCATTTCAAGAATCAGTTTGAATCAAGAAATGATTCTGAATCGAATTAACACCCCAAGAATCGCACTGTAATCGGGATTGTAAATTGTTGTGAGATTGCAATTTGTATTCACTCTCATTCGAAACCGATTCATAGTTTTCAAAATATATTCAAAAAATATCAATTTGAGTTGCTGTAATTTTCACAACCTTACTTCCTGTCCGTATTAGTTCATGTTTATTCATCTCCAATAATCTTTGATTACTCCGTACAACTACGGTTGACATTATGATCAAAAATAGCACTATTGCTATCATTTCCGACTATACTGACTGATGATGAAACAACTCTTCTGACTGCTAGTCGAGCACGCTGGCCAGTAGGCTAGAGTCACATTAACATTAATATGATTTAAACATGCCAGTGATCCGAATGTTTATTATCCGGGAATATTAGCGTAGTATAATCACATCATAATCATATCATTGCATGGAAGTCAGCCGGCTTATTTATTCTGGGTTATTATGAAAGTCTGATTAATAAATGAATATTTTCCCCTCCCATGCTCCAATTGCAACAATGTATGTTTTTTTTTTCTTCACCAGATTTGAAAGGTGTTATTCTTTTTAATAAATGTCAGTCAGACCGCTTTAAGCAGCCAGATTACCTGTTGGCTCCCGACGTCTCAGCCGCACGTCTGTCATTTAATCCTCTTTTTAATTATTATTGCAGATACGAGACTCAAATTAAGCTCAAAACGCTTGTTTTCCTAGCATGCAGATAAAAAGATTTACCCGGGGAGTTGTGAACACCTGCCCTGAAATATTGTTTCCACTGTACCCTGAATGCCATGTGGCTTAATTGACTTGGAAACGTCCCAAATGCGTCATTGACTATGTGGTCTAATTAATATTAATAATATATGCTATTATAAACATCAAAGAACATCTGGCGCCCCTGTTTTTCGCACCAGTCTGGCGTGAGACTCTCACTCTGTTTCATCTTAAACCAAACCAGGCACCATGAATAACTGTTTTGCATCTCAGGTGCTTGATTGCACATATAGAAAGAGCCACACTATATACAGTTTGATGTTCGACAATATAACTGCCAAATGGCTGTGTAAGCATATACTATGCAAGGCTGTGATTGCATTGATGGCGATGTATGGGTGTAAATCTTAAAGCCAATTTCCATATGAAATGAATCACTTGCCCGAGTCTGGAAGCTGGCTTTCTTTTCTACTTTTGCAGGCTTGCTGGAGGCTCATATATATTTATTTACAGTTTTCTCTGCACATCCAGTAAGGTCAGATAACGCATCTGCATCACTTTATTAGCCGCTCTGTGTTAGGCAAGAGAGGCGGCGGCTTGTAATGATGCAGTAATTGGAGTTTTGCTTGATAAATCTAAGCTCTGAAATGACTCCCCTCACATATTGTGAGCCTCGACAGTGTAAGTAAATCTTAAACTGATTAAGTTAGCATGAACCAGGCAATCACAAAGATGGCACCCGTCCAAAGGAGGGGGAAAAGAAAAAGCGGCGGAATTCTCCGTCTTTATGTTGTTTTACTGCTCTCGTGTAGGCTGGCAAATGGCTTTCGGATGCTAAAAGATGAGGTCAGATATTTGTTTTCTGCATTCGGGGCCTGACCGGCAGTGTCATCATAATTTAGACCACAAAATAATTGAGACATATCGAGCATCTGAAAGAGTTCCATTAAGCTGTTTGGATTTTGTCTCTTACTGGAGACACAAGGGTGTGGCACTGTTGGAGCCTCTTTCCCGCTCGTGCACATCCATGATGCACCGTTTGACACTGTATATACAGTACACACCTTAAATAAAACAAGCAAAGTTCTTATACTGAACTGGGGGGATATTCAACTACATTGTTTTGGGGGCCACATTTCCAGAAAGCTAAGGACCGAGGGGGCTTCTGGGCTTCTGTACCCTCACTATCAGTCTTATTTTGTATGTTCCGGAGAACCAGCGTCCTTTACAGTAGACCAGCGGTCCCCAAACTACGGCCCGCGGGCTGGATCCGGCCCTTCAACGTCCAAAATCCGGTCCGCCGGAAGTCCCAAGTTAAAAAGATTTTTTTTTTTTTTTTTAATTATTTTTAAATTATATATATTTTTTAATCTGTCCTTTCTAATCCATTTTGTACCGCTTGTTACTCTCAGTGTCTCCTGGCCGCTCAGGCAAATCATATTGTCTAAAAATGCATTTCACATCGACAAGGTGACATCATCATATATATATATATATATATATATACACACCGCATTTTTTGGAGTATAAGTCGCACCTGCTGAAAATACACAATAAAGAAGGAAACAAACATATAAATGATAAATATATATATATATAAGTCGCACTGGAGTATAAGTCGCATTTTTTGGGGAAATTATTTGATAAAACCCAACACCAAGAATAGACGTTTGAAAGCCAATTTAAAATAAATAAAGAATAGTGAACAACAGGCTGAATAAGTGTACGTTATATGACACATAAATAACCAACTGAGAACGTGCCTGGTATGTTAACGTAACATATTATGGTAAGAGTCATTCAAATAACTATAACATATAGAACAGGCTATACGTTTACCAAACAATCTGTCACTCCTAATCGCTAAATTCCATGAAATCTTATACGTCTAGTCTCTTACGTGAATGAGCTAAATAATATTATTTGATATTTTATGGTAATGTGTTAATAATTTCACACGTAAGTTGCTCCTGAGTATAAGTCGCACCCCCGGCCAAACTATGAAAAAAACTGCGACTTACAGTCCGAAAAATACGGTATATATATATATATATATATATATATATATATATATATATATATATATATATATATATATATATATATATATATATATATATATATATATATATATATATATATATACATATACATATTAGGGCTGTGAATCTTTGGGTGTCCCACGATTCGATTCAATATCGATTCTTGGGGTCACGATTCGATTCAAAATCGATTTTCTTTTTTCAATTCAACGCGATTCTCGATTCAAAAACGATTTTTTTCCCGATTCAAACCGATTCTCTATTCATTCAATACATAGGATTTCAGCAGGATTTACCCCAGTCTGCTGACATGCAAGCAGAGTAGTAGATTTTTGTAAAAAGCTTTTATAACTGTAAAGGACAATGTTTTATCAACTGATTGCAATAATGTAAATTTGTTTTAACTATTAAATTAACCAAAAATATGACTTATTTTATCTTGGTGAAAATATTGGACACAGTGTGTTTGTTGTCAAGCTTATGAGATGCGATGCAAGTGTAAGCCACTGTGACACTATTTTTTCTTTTTTTTTTTATAAATGTCTAATGATAATGTCAATGAGGGATTTTTAATCACTGCTATGTTGAAATTGTAACTAATATTGATACTGTTGTTGATAATAATTATTTTTGTTTCACTACTTTTGGATTGTTCTGTGTCGTGTTTGTGTCTCCTCTCAATTGCTCTGTTTATTGCAGTTCTGAGTGTTGCTGGGTCGGGTTTGGTTTTGGAATTGTATTGTATTGTTATGGTATTGCTATGTATTGTTTTGTTGGATTGATTAATAAAAAAATAAAAAATAAATACAATTGTAAAATAAATAAAATAAAAAAAAATCGATTTTTTAAAAATGAGAATCGATTCTGAATCGCGCAACGTGAGAATCGCGATTCGAATTCGAATCGATTTTTTCCCACACCCTTTATATATATATATATATATATATATATATATATATATATATATATATATATATATATATATATATATGTGTATATATATATATATATATATATATATATATATATATATATATATATATATATATATATATATATATATATATGATCTCCGACTTCAATGATTACCTCTCAAAATACCATAATTGATGTCACCACATGACCATTGCTGGAAAAATACTATATAGAAACACATATACACCCTACTGTGCATCGATACACATCAGCAGTGTACAAAACGGGTTATTTTCTGGCGTATTTAAAAATCAATTAAAACGCATCAGCAATTAAAACATATACTGTACATTTCAACAAGTGGAAAACTTTCAACGTTTTTCGTCGCCCAAACAGTCAATTGAAAATGATGATCTTAGAATACGAGTCCTGTCACCTGTATTGGACGTGTACCTAATGGTGTGACTTTTGCACGCTACAAACTGAGATGTCTTTTGTTCAAGGACGGTAATATTTTATGTTTTTTCACATTTGAAATATAAAATAAAAAAGCCATACTTTTATTACCACCCGCTGCACAATTGTAGTTTTTCTATTAAAGTTCGGAACAAAGTAAAGCGTCGACTACAGATCATTACATCTGGAGAATTACCTCAGGGTCACATCTTGAGGTGTATGAAATTGATATTTCTCTGGCGGGGATGAATCACTGTTGTAACTCAGATATTAGTCCATTAAAGAAGAACAATAAGGCATCAATATGCATGGAATTAAATTAATGGTGGTGGGTTTATCTGCCTATCCCAGACGCACCCCTAAAAGACACAGTATAATGTATGGCCTGACCTTCAAATGCCAAGAGAGTGTTGGGCAATAAACTGCCAATATTTGTGGCTTAATGGCGTTGGATGACTTTTACTGTAATTGGAATGGCAACGAAACAGCTGGGCTGTTTAAAGACAGTGTGAGGCTGACGATCTCTTACTCAAAATGGCCCCAGTGAAGTGTGTTTAACCCTGCTGGAGGGTGTTTCTGTCATCACTTTGACCATTACATTGTATGTAAACATATGAAGAAGGAACGAGATACACATATAGACACATATTGGGGATGTCAAAAATAACTACCGTATTTTTCGGACTATAAATCGCAGTTTTTTTCATAGTTTGGCAGGGCTCTAATGCGATTTATATATGTTTTTTTCCTTCTTTGTAATGCATTTTCGGCAGGTGCGACTTATACTCCGGTGCGACTTATACTCCGAAAAATACGGTAGTTAACTCGTGTGATTATTCACAAAAAAATTATTGCATTAATCATGAACAGCTGCAGATTAAGCACTCAATCTACTTTGATACACTTAACCATGGGTGGTGACCTGAAAGGCGAGGTGAATTGTTATGTGATCAAGTCAATACAATCAATCAATCAATGTTTATTTATATAGCCCTAAATCACAAGTGTCTCAAAGGGCTGCACAAGCCACAACGACATCCTCGGTACAGAGCCCACATAAGGGCAAGTAAAAACTCACCCCAGTGGGACGTCGATGTGAATGACTATGAGAAACCTTGGAGGGGACCGCATATGTGGGTAAACCCCCCCCCCCCCCCCCCCCCCCCCCAGGGTAGACCGAATGCAATGGATGTCGAGTGGGTCTGACATAATTTGTGAGAGTCCAGTCCATAGTGGATCCAACATAATAGTAAGAGTCCACTCTATAGTGGGGCCAGCAGGAAACCATCCCGAGCGGAGACAATATAAAATGAGTGAGGACACTGTTTCACTGTTTCACTTCAAAATACACCTGAACTGGACTATATAAAACTGTCAGCAAGTTTTGAGTTAAATAAATGACGTGCTTTAGACTAAAATGTTAAAAAAAAATCTTGCTGTATGACAGTAAAATGCATTTATGTCCAAATATTGGGCACCCTTTTTTAAGTAGTTTTAATTATGCAAGTGTGTAAAAACCTATGATTAATCACGAGTAATCGAAAAAATGTGATTAATTTGATTAATACATTTTATCAATTGAAACATACTACATACACACATTATCAATCAATCAATCAATTCCTTTACTGTCATTGTCATAATAACACTTAAGTCATACATGAACAACGAGATTTTGTTTGAGCTTTGTCCAGCGGCGTAGAAACTGCATTGATGTGCAGGTTGACAATAGTTTACATTTTAGCATTTTAGCATTGTCAGGAAGATCGCGATAAGAGGGACGTGGGGGTGGGAACAGTCAGGTGTCTGATGGGTGTTACGTTGATGTTGCAGCAATGCAATGTCCAGAGCACAATTATTGAGGTGGTGAAGAGTGAGGTAATAAGACGGTCCGGGGCAGCAAAGGGGCAGGCTGTTCATTTAGCAGTCTCACAGCCTGGGGATACAGACTGTGAAACATTCTGGTGGTCCTGGCGCGAATCGATCTATACCTCCTTCCAGAGGGTAGCAGGTTGAAGAGGCCATGTGCTGGGTGGTATCTGTCCTTCAGGATGTTGTGTACTTTAGGCAGCGAGTTGGGTACATGGCACTCATCTCTGGGAGTATCGTCCTTGTAATTTCCCCCGCCGCCTTAACCACTCGCTGGAGGGCCTGTTGGTTCGCTTTAGTGCAGCTAGCAAACCACACTAAAAATCCGTAAGTGAGGACACTGCTGATGGCATTATATACGTATATATATGTTATATATATATATATATATATATATATATATATATATATATGGCTACCAAAAGCGCCTTATTGCAGTGAAACTTGCCAAGGGACATGTAACCAAATATTAACATTGCTGTATGTATACTTTTGACCCAGCAGATTTGGTCACATTTTCAGTAGACCCATAATAAATTCATAAAAGAACCAAACTTCATGAATGTTTTTTGTGACCAACAAGTATGTGCTCCAATCACTCTATCACAAAAAAATAAGAGTTGTAGAAATTATTGGAAACTCAAGACAGCCATGACATTATGTTCTTTACAAGTGTATGTAAACTTTTGACAACGACTGTATATATGTATGTATACACACACACTGCTAGAAGTGGTCAAAAAAATATCAGAAACCAGTGGTAACATTGACCACCATGCTGGCAACACTAACAACCAACCATACGTTAAGCACCATATAGTTTTATTTAAGAAATATATTCACTTCATTTTGATTTTTTTTTTCAATTTTGCATTAAACGTAAGGTTTTGAGCAATGTTGTTTCCGATGTAGTTTATTCATATAATTCCAAAACATGATTTGAATTCAATTTAAATTTGAGTCAAATAGTATCGTTTCAAAAAAGAAAAAGAAAAAGGTCAAACCAATCACCACGCTGGTCGGCGTGGAATTGATGAGTTTGGCCGGTATTCTGAGAAAATGTTGTACTCATGAACTTAATTTTATACTTACTGTCGCCAAGTTTTGAGCAAACCACCCATTGACTTGCAGTTCAGTAAAACATAAAAAAAGGGTTCCTGTATGACATTCTGACTATAAAGTTGCATGTGTATCCAAATATTGGGGTATTGTTCTTAAACACATTTTATTTATGCAATCAAATAATAACCTGTGATTAATCATGATTAATCACAGTTCAAGACTGTGATTAATCTGACAAAAAAAAAATATATATTAATTAATTAATATATATATATATATATATATATATATATATATATATATATATATATATATATATATATATATATATATATATATATATATATATTAATCTGACAAAAAAAATAATCACTTGACAGCCCTAATATATACGGTGTGGGTGTGTGTGTAATAAATAAATATATCTCTAATATCCAATATCTCTATGTTTAGGTTATATATATATATATATATATATATATATATATATATATATATATATATATATATATATATATATATATATATATATATATATATATATATATATACACAGTATATATATACACAGTATATATATATATATATATATATATATACACAGTATATATATATATATATATATATATATATATATATATATATATATATATATATATATATATATATATATATATATATATGTGTGTGTGTCTATATAAAGTACAGGCCAAATGTTTGGACACACCTCATTCAATGCGTTTTCTTTATTTTCATGACTATTTACATTGTAGATTGTCACTGAAGGCATCAAAACTATGAATGAACACATGTGGAGGTATGTACTCAACAATAAAAGGTGGAATAACTGAAAACATGTTTTGTGTTTTCTTCAAAATAGCCACCCTTTGCTCTGGATTACTGCTTTGCACACTCTTGGCATTCTCTTGATGAGTTTCACCATTTCAGGTGACTACCTCTTGAAGCTCATCGAGAGAATGCCAAGAGTGTGTGAAAAAGCAATCAGAGCAAAGGGTGGCTATTTTGAAAAAACTAGAATATAAAACATTTTTTCAGTTATTTCACCTTTTTTTTTTTTTTTTTTTTTTTTTTTTTAAGTACATAAATCCACATGTGTTCATCTATAGTTTTGATGCCTTCAGTGACAGTAAATAGTCATGAAAATAAAGAAAACACATTGAATGAGAAGGTGTGTCCAAACTTTTGGCCTGTACTGTATATATATATATATATATATATATATATATATATATATATATATATATATATATATATATATATATATAGCTGCAGAATAATCACACAATTTATTGAGAGCGCACACGCTCGCTCCTTAACATTAACCGCGGATGCAGGTTACCTGAAAGGTTGCAAAACGGTCAGTGATCAGGTGAATGCATATGATCGTGCAAAAATGAGCAAGGAGACTTTGACTGGTGTGCTGGGTGGCGCATTATAAACCCTGTTACCAAGTTTTAAGCATATAAATGGTGTGCATTCAAGCAAAAATATTAAAAAAATATTATTGTATAATAGTCTAACAATAATATATATATATATATATATATACACTGTATATGTATATGTGTGTGTGTGTTGAGCTCCAGTTGTGGTTTTAATCACATGACTGTGAAACCTGTTTACTTCCTCTCTCTCCCTCTCTCTGTCTGCAAACAACACCGTCTTCCGGATGTTTCACTCTTTTATTATTTCTGGAGGAATCTTGTTTAGTGTTAACGTCTTTGGGTGTATTTATTGCACGTGGTGGTGGCAGCCATACTGTAAAATGATGGATCACTGGAGCTGAAAGCTGATTACAAGCTTGATTTACTGCAGGGCACCGCTTAAATCATTCAACTCAGCTCTGTGTGGGATTGCAACATTTTTCATGTGAGGAAACAGTTGTAGCTACATGTGCCCGTTTCTACGAACAAAGTGCTTACCATGCACGCAATTTGATTTGATGTGTTTGTGTGCATTAGGTGACAACGCCTACAAGTGTCTACCCTCCAGTGACTATACCGCTTTCCAGCTGGACCGCTACCACTTCCCGCCCTGGCAGAACAGCGACTTGTCCTCCTCCCTGCAGCCCAGCAGCAGCAGTAGGAGCTCCAGCCCCAACTCCAAGCCCTGCAGGCCGCGGTCCACGGAGGGCAGGAGCCCGGCGAGTAGTCAACAAAGCCACAGTGAAAGCACCCTGCTGGTCCCTGACAAGAACCCAGGCAGTGATAGTCCGTCATCCGCTCCCCCCAGCAAGTCCCAGTATGAGCCTCTAGACTTGTCCGTCTCCTCGCATCCCACCACGTCTCCCGCTTTACTGGTCCAAATGTCTAGCATGTTCAGCAATGACCTTCAGAGCTACTCCACCGACCTTTCGGGAGTGCGGGAGGCCGCGAGCATACAGGACGTAGGTGGCGAAGGCGAAGTCGAGGACCAGAAGAGTAACGGGATGAGCGGAGGCGAGTGGAAGATGCCGATGGACGCGGGCGAGGCTGATATGTACGACAAGATGGGCCAGTGGGCTGCGGCAAGAGCGAGCATGTCCTCGCCTGACAACCTGACCCTGGATCAGATGAGCCCCTATCAGCAAGTTGGCCTCCTGTCGCTGCTCAGAGCCCAGAAGGACCGCGGCAGCATCCATCGGGGGAGCATGGATGATAACGTTACATCAGGTGAGCTCATCCATCATACAAGTAGAGTAGGTGAAGTTATCAACATAAAAATGGGACCCTTTACCTCCCTGCTTGGCACTCAGCATCAAGGGTTGGTATTGGGGGATAAATCACCAAAATGATTCCCGGGCACGGCCACCGCTGCTGCTCACTGCTCCCCTCACCTCCCAGGGGGTGGAACAAGGGGATGGGTCAAATGCAGAGGGTAATTTCACCACACCTAGTGGTACTTGAACTTTAACACGTTGCAAGTGCTGGCCTTTCATGTGGAAGTATATACTCCCCTCTAGTGGACAAATAGGTTCACTGTCTCTCAAAACTCTCACAACTAAACCTCTCTCAGGCGTTTTTTTTTTTATTTTATTTTTTTTATAACAGCATCAAGTCATGCTTCCTGTATAATGTGTGACTTTGTAAGCCACCAGCTACCCTCACTTCTCCCGAAAAAAAAAGATTTATGTCAGCTTTCATCACCTGACAGTGGAGGTGGGAAGTGTGTGAACGAACCACGGTAATTACACACGACACACTTTACTGACACTTAAAAAAGTTTTTTTAATTTTTTAATTTTTTTCTCCCCCGTTGAAATGTATAACCGGTTCTTACCGAGCTAAGAAAGACACGTGTGTTCCTGTCCTGTCCGCTTTAAGGACTGATATAATCTCCCGGTGTGACAAAAGGCCCGAGTCAATTGAAGGCCCCGGATGGAGAGGATTCAAGCTCTTGTGCCGGTGTGCAGATTTAATAATGCTGTCTCTCTTGAGAGGGGCTCCAACAGCTGCGGTCTTTGATATGCATGTATTATGAGTGCAACATGATACACCTTCGCTCCTCTCCACTTCCCCCACTTTTTTTTAATTTTTTTTATTCCGACACTCAATATGCTCATGTGAATGACGGAAAAGTGCCTGTCAACTCCATTAAGGATTCACATCTGTTCCTTTTATTTATGATTCCAACAGCAACTTGTAGTTGTGTGTCATTCTGCACAGATGGTTATGACAATATGGCAAAAGGCACCTCTCCCCTCCAACGTCTCTCAGAGTCGTCACACCGTCCTATAATTGTGTGAATGCTCTAAAGCATTTCTCGACCGATTTGAAAAATACCAACACCAACCATTTCAACTCATTCAGAACATTCAAGTATTTTAACATTTTCCAAATAATTCCCGCTTTTCCCGAAAGCCCCAAATTTCCATGAAATTCCAATTGAATTTTTTTTTAAGTTCTACAATTCCCATATTTTTCATCTGATTCAAATGGTTCCGACTCCAGATTTAAGTTTGGCTATGCTATGCTTAATGTGGACTTCCCAGTGGCACAACCTATTTGTATTTTGCCTTGTTTAGGAAGTAAAGACTTACCGGCACACTGCCTGCTGTCCTTCCGCATTCTGGAAACATGAAATACCAACGGCAAGCCCAACCGTGACATCTGTAACATGTACTTAGAAAATCTAATATAAATTAGCATCAAGCTAGGGCATTTTCAAACGTGGCGCTTTACTGTACGTTTAAGTGCTTTCTATTAGGCACACTTGCTTTGTTGGCATGGAAAATTGCAACATTACCTCGAGGCAGTTCAGCTGACTCCGCTCTTGGTTGGTAAATATGAATCTTTTTTCTCCCTTTTTCTTGAGGGCCCCCCTATAGAGAATGTTGCATTGGACAATTTCCCATGTGGCTTATATCTAAAACTAATTCTGGCTGTATACTGGACTTTCTGCTTAGTTTTGCTTTTTGTTAGTTTAAAGCAAAGTAAATAATAATATTATGTTATTATGGATTTATAAGATTATACAGTAACCTTAATGGTGTTGTGGGCCATGGTAAAAACAAGTTTAACTGTTGTACTGATACTTTATGTAGGCACACCTGATCTGAAAGGAGTTATTCTTATTTTGCTAAAAGAAAAGAAAAAAAATCCCAAATGACAAGTATGACAATCACACTCACATTCTCACCTATGGACAATTTACACTCTCCTACACTGGCACACTGGGAAAATCTTGGAAGGGTTGCACATATATTTCTACTGTGTTTGTGAGAGCGTTTATGAGGTCAGAAGTTAAGATCTTGAGTTTGAAGACTTTTCCCCAAACCGTTCCAAAGTGTCCTGTTATTTTGAAAAATGACGATTCTGGAGAGACCGAGCCCAGGGGTGTACAAAAAGTACATCCTGGGGGCCATTCGCAACCTGCAGCTTATTTTTTTATTGGCCCACAGCACATTCAAAAAACACTATTAAAAAAGGAAACTACAAAAAAATAAAAAATTAAATAAAAAATTCATATAAGACTTAGACTTAGACTTCCTTTTTATTGTCATTCAAATTTGAACTTTACAGCACAGATAACAACAAAATTTCGTTACATAAGCTCATGGTAGTGCAGGATAAAAAAGCAATAAGGTGCATATATAAATAATAAATATATATAAATAATATATAAAATAAATACATATATATAAATAAATAAATAGATTACTGTACAGATAAATATATTGCTCTTTTTCACATGCGTCCACGTTTATGGATGTATGTTATATTGTCTTTTTTATTCCAGCGAGTTAATCAATTTTTGGGGGAGTTGAGGGGATAATTTAATTATGATGCGTGTTCAAGAGTCTTACGGCCTGAGGGAAGAAGCTGTTACAGAACCTGGAGGTTCTGCTTCGGAGGCTGCGGAACCTCTTTCTAGAGTCCAGCAGTGAAAACAGTCCTTGGTGGGGGTGGGAGGAGTCTTTGCAGATTTTCTGAGCCCTGGTCAGGCAGCGGCTTTTTGCGATCTCCTGGATAGGAGGAAGAGGAGTCCTGATGATCTTTTCCGCCATCCTCACCACTCTCTGGAGAGACTTCCAGTCTGAGGCATTGCAGGCTCCAGTCCAGACAGAGATGCTGTTGGTCAGCAGGCTCTCTATAGTGCCTCTGTAGAATGTGGTGAGAATGGAGGGAAGGGAGCTGTGCTCTTTTCATCCGACGCAAAAAGTGCATGCGCTGCTGAGCTCTTTTTACAAGAGCTCCAGTGTATAGGGGCCAGGTTATATTGTCAGTTATCTACACCCCCAGGAACTTGGTGCTGCTTACTATTTCCACCGCTGTGCCGTTGATGAAGAGTGGAGCGTGGCTGGACTGGTGCTTCCTGAAGTCTTATAAATGATAAATTACACATGTCAAAAGGAAACCAACCAAGTCAAGATAAACCAGTTTCAAGGTGGGATATAAACATACATATAAGATGTATAAGATGTAAGTACATCAAACTACCCTGGACTCCAAAGGGTGTGATCAAGGGTATTGGGTCAAATGCAGAGAATAATTTCGCCACACCTAGTGTGTGTGTGTGACAATCATGGATACTTTAAAGGGGAACATTATCACAATTTCAGAATGGTTAAAACCATTAAAAATCAGTTCCCAGTGGCTTATTATATTTTTCGAAGTTTTTTTCAAAATTTTACCCATCACGCAATATCCCTAAAAAAAGCTTCAAAGTGCCTGATTTTAACCATCGTTATAAACACCCGTCCATTTTCCTGTGACGTCACATAGTGAAGCAAACACAAACAAACATGGCGGAAAGAACAGCAAGCTACAGCGACATTAGCTCGGATTCAGACTCGGATTTCAGCGGCTTAAGCGATTCAACAGATTACGCATGTATTGAAACGGATGGTTGTAGTGTGGAGGCAGGTAGCGAAAACGAAATTGAAGAAGAAACTGAAGCTATTGAGCCATATCGGTTTGAACCGTATGCAAGCGAAACCGACGAAAACGACACGACAGCCAGCGACACAGGAGAAAGCAAGGACAAATTCGGCGATCGCCTTCTAACCAACGATTGGTATGTGTTTGTTTGGCATTAAAAGAAAATAACAACTATGAACTAGGTTTACAGCATATGAAATACATTTGGCAACAACATGCACTTTGAGAGTGCAGACAGCCCAATTTTCATCAATTAATATATTCTGTAGACATACCCTCATGTCAGCAGGCCAGGGAAGCTAGGGTCGATATTCTTCTCTTGATCATCTTCGGGACGGTGTGAGCCAAGACATCCAGGGGGGTTTAGCTCGCTCGTCTGCGGGATCAAACTGCCGCCATTGCTTGCCGTGCTACCGAGGTCCTTTGTCCCTGAATTGCTCACACACTCTGGCAGATTCAATGGGGGTCTGGCGGCAGATTTCTTTGACTTTATCGTTGGAAATGCATCTGCTTTGGGTGTCGCAGGATATCCACACATTCTTGCCATCTCTGTCGTAGCATAGCTTTCGTCGGTAAAGTGTGCGGAACAAACGTCCAATTTCTTGCCACTTTCGCATCTTTGGGCCACTGGTGCAACTTGAATCCGTCCCTGTTCGTGTTGTTACACCCTCCGACAACACACCGACGAGGCATGATGTCTACAAGGTACGGAAAACAGTCGAAAAAACGGAAAATAACAGAGCTGATTTGACTCGGTGTTTGAGAAAATGGCGGATTGCTTCCCGATGCGACGTCACGTTGTGACGTCATCGCTCCGAGAGCGAATAATAGAAAGGCGTTTAATTCGCCAAAATTAACCCATTTAGAGTTCGGAAATCGGTTAAAAAAATATATGGTCTTTTTTCTGCAACATCAAGGTATATATTGACGCTTACACAGGTCTGGTGATAATGTTCCCCTTTAACTTTAACTTTAAGAATACATGTGTCTCAATATTTCTGTCCTTGTAAGTGCAACATTTTAGGGAATCCCCACTGGGAGGAATACAGTAGTACCTCAATTTACGAGCACATTGCATTCCACAACCGATCTCTTCTCTCAAAACACTCGTATCTCAAGTCAGACCCGCCCATTGAAATGAATTCAAATCAGCCCTCCCAAAATACCACCATTTTTAACATGTAACATGCCTTTTTAAAATAAAAACACACTTTAGACAATAAATGTTGTTTGAAAAACCTTGCAATAGCATGTACCACAAAGAAGTACAGTAGTTTTATGAAATAATGTAGTGATATTGTTCAGCATTTACCTCAGGCACCAGACTAAAGCAGTGTCTCCTTCGGGCTGCTTCTCTGTCAAGTGTTGCCAAGTCCGCTTATTATCAGCGACTTGTTTTCATAGAGCTGGTTGCTTGTTTCTCTTGTGACATCTGGCAACACCGTTTCCGTCGTGTGACAATGTGAACTAGGACATCACAGTTTATGTTCCACAGATACAGTATTTATTTTTTTTATGTACCAATGTTTGTTGTTTGGACGTTGGATTGCTAACAGGTAGGACATATTTTTTGTTTTGGTCTTTTCCCAGCAGGCACAAGATATTCAGTTCAGTTCAGTTCAGTTTCAGTTTATTTCAAACATGCAGACGATACAATGTAACGCATCACACAATTCCAGTTGTTTCATTACAGCACGTCCGAAAAGGAGTAGGAATTTAGTTTAATCCTACCCCTTTTCATACCGTTGCAATTTTATTCAATTTCCTTGTTCTCTGTAACAGAACAGTGAACAAATAAATAATAAATAAATAATATACCATAGTAAGCAAACACATATTACATACATAAATAATCTTTGTCTCAATAAAAAACAGAAAAAGAAAAAAAAGGGTTTAAGATGTTCATCATAATTCTTGTTCTGTGTACTTTGTGAACACTTGTAGTTTGAACAGTCTCTTAAATACAATGATACAACATTGATACAAACATGTTCTTTAAAACTGACTTGGAAACAACGTTGCAAAGTAGTTGTATTTGTAAATTGAGACAATGTTGGTGTCTAACGTTGGATCAATGTTGTTGGTTGGGAAATGACCAAATTTTAATGGTCAAATCAATGTCACAACCTGTCATTGAATAAACGTCAAAAAGCATGTTGTTTCAACGTTGTACTTGTGTTGTACAAAATTGTTTGGGAAATGACCAAAATTCAAAGGTCAAATTAATGACGGAACCCAACATTGATTAAACGTCGTCAACAAGCATGTTGTTTCAACGTTATGTTTGAGTTGTTCAACGTTGTTTCAATGTTTCGTGCCTACTGGATTGCTTCCTCTCCTTCACACTAACTTTCTGAGTTCTGATGGTTGAAGGGCATGATTGTGTCTATCTCTGAGCGACTGTGTAATCAAAACATATGTTTGTTTCTTGGGCGATGGAATTCAGGCACGACAACGATATATTCATTATTTTTTGCTCAAAATCGATGATAAAAATGCTCGCAACTTCAATTATCCATACGTCCATCCATTTTCTTCCGCTTATCCGAGGTCTGGTCGCGGGGGGCAGCAGCCTAAGCAGAGAAGCCCAGACTTCCATCTCCCCAGCCACTTCGTCCAGCTCCTCCCGGGGGATCCCGAGGCGTTCCCAGGCCAGCCGGGAGACATAGTCTTTCCAACGTGTCCTGGGTCTTCCCCGTGGCCTCCTATCGGTCGGACGTGCCCTAAACCAGTGTTTTTCAACCTTTTTTGAGCCAAGGCACATTTTTTTCATAAAACAAATACGGAGGCACACCACCAGCAGAAAAGTTTAAAAAATTAAACTCCACCAGGTTGTCGTGCCTTATTTTGAGTTTGTTTCCTGTGTGTAGTGCTTTAGTTCCTGTCTTGCGCTGTTATTTTGGTGACTCTTCCTGTTTTGTTGGTGTTCTCCTGTAGCAGCTTCACGCCTTCCTTTGAATGCTATTGCCCGCACCAGCTTTGTTGTCGCAATCAAGACTATTTAAGTTGTGCGTACGCTATCCTTCTTTGTGGGGACATTGTTGATTGTCATGTCATGCACGGATGTGCTTTGTGGGCGCCGTCTTTGCTCCACACGCTGTAAGTCTTTGCTGTCGTCCAGCATTCTGTTTTTGTTGACTTTGTAGCCAGTTCAGTTTTACTTTTGTTTTACATAGCCATCCCTATGCATCAGTGCATTTTCCTAGTGGGACTTGCCTTTTGTTAATTTTGGGTTTAAGCGTTACATACCTTTTTACCTGCACGCTGTCTCCTGCTGTGCTCTGCATATTGGGATCATGACAAACCGTCCTCGACGCGTTCCGACTTCTACAAAGCAATGAACTACCTGTTGCCACCTACTGATATGGAGTATTACAAGAGTACCCTGCCAAGCTCTACACAGCACTGGCACTAGACAATGGCACATTATTATGATTATTGATTTGCAAAAAAATATTTTTGGGACCAATTAGGTAAAGTTGCATAATGTCCCACGGCACACCAGACAATATCTCACTGCGGCACAGTGGTTGAAAATCACTGCCCTAAACACCTCCCTAGGGAGGCGTTCGGGTGGCATCCCGACCAGATGCCCGAACCACCTCTCGATGTGGCGGAGGAGCGGCTTTACTTTGAGCTCCCCCTGGATGACAGAGCTTCTCACCCTATCTCTAAGGGAGAGCCCCGCCACCCTGCGCTGGTATCCCTGATCTTGTCCTTTAGGTCATAACCCAAAGCCCATGACCATAGGTGAGGATGGGAACGTAGATCGACCGGTAAATTGAGAGCTTTGCCTTCCGGCTCAGCTCCTTCTTCACCACAACGGATGGATATTACTGCAGACTGCACCGATCTGCCTGTCGATCAAACGATCCAATCTTCCCTCCCTCGTGAACAAGACTCCGAGGTACTTGAACTCCTCCACATGGGGCAAGATCTTTTCCCCAACCCGGAGATGGCACTCCACCCTTTTCCGGGCGAGAACCACGGACTCGGACTTGGAGGTGCTGATTCTCATCCCAGTCGCTTCACACTCGGCTGCGATGCGTGCAAATTGAAGCATCACTAAAAGCAGAGGCAGCTCGTATCTCAAATTAGTCGTAAGTAGAGGTACCATTGTAGGTTCACACAGTGTTTATTAGGCAGCAGATTGATTTTGCTTTCGGAGCCAGTCAGTCAAAGAGGACATTGAGACAGATAACTGACACTGAGAGTGTGTGGAGTGTCCTCTAAAAGCGAAGCAGGTGGTCCCCGCAGCCTGTCCTGTCTGCAGCGTTGACCAGGTGGCTTTGTCATGGGTCTGTCTTCTGTTTGCCCCTATCCTTTCCACGCTGGATGGCATGTCGAGTGGCACGCTGACATATTGCCGGGCACTTTGGACATGGAGTGATGCGTTTGCGCTGACAGCTCGGGTCGGCTCCAATGTGCCGGCCCTGGTAATTGGCCAGATGGTGACCTCTGCTTGAACCTGTCTGCATGCTCATTAGACTCCCAGAGAACCTCCCTTGTGATTGTAAACCCAGCCTCTCCTCCCTTGCGATGGCGGAGATCCGCCACTAGATGGCAACATCTACCACTCTAAAATGCACCGATTTGCGCTCATCTTTCACACGCTCAATGGGGGAAAAGTGTTTTGATAACACAGATACCCTTGGATAACTTTGAAGCGCTTGACAAATGAACTGATAAAGCCCGGCCGCTCACGGTGAATATGAGAAGATCTATACAGAAATGATTAAGAATGGAGAGAAAGAAAAAGGCTCCCGTATGAAAGGGATGAGTCATTATCTCATTGTCTGACCTCTGTGTCCCCTCAGCGGAGGGAGCCAGGAAGAGGCTAGAGAAGAGGAGCGAGAAAGATGGCCGTAGATGGAGATAGATGGAGCGACAGCGAGGTGAAAGAGGAGCGAGCAAGTAGCGCGCCTGTCTCCGCGAGCAGATGTCGTGCGAGGGCAGCGAGAGGGCAACGCGGCCCTCTTTTGTGCCGCGCTCCTCCTCATGGAGATAATGAAGGGTGGAGCGCAGGGAAGGATGTGCAGTCATCACTCACTGTCTGTGGGCCATCACAGCGCAGCACTGTGTCATCCGTCACCATTCAGCTCCTCTGGCCCCCGTCGGCCCCGCCACTGTCATCATGGTCATTATCTCACACACACACACGCGCACACACAAACACAAAAATGTGCACCTTGGTGCTAAGGCGGGTCATGATCATTTTCATCGCTTTTACACTGCGGCTGATTCAATGTTGCATGCGTTTCAGCGTCACAGTGTCGCCGTTTTGTTACTCCCAAACACAAGAACATTTAAAAGGTGCTGTTTGCAAACTCATCCCAGCAGGCACAAGACATTGGTACAATATTGATTATACAGTTGTGGTCAAAAGTTTACATACACTTGTAAAGAACATAATGGCAAGGCTGTTTTGAGTTTCCAATAATTTTGGTTTCATCTGACATCACGTGGACAAAGATAAGACTTTCTGGAGGAAAGTTCTGTGGTCGGATGAATCAAAAATGTTGCTGTTTGGCCACAATACCCAGCAATATGTTTGAGGAGAAATGGTGAGGCCTTTAATCCCAGGAACACCGTGTCTACCGTCAAGCATGGTGGTGGTAGTATTATTCTCTGGGCCTGTTTTGCTGTCAACGGAACTGGTGCTTTACAGAGAGTAAATGGGACAATGAAAAAGGAGGATTACCTCCAAATTCTTCAGGACAACCTAAAATCATCAGCCCGGAGGTTGGGTCTTGGGTGCAGTCGGATGTTCCAACAGGACAATAACCCCAAACACATGTCAAAAGTGGTAAAGGAATGGCTAGAATTAAGTTTTAGAATGGCCTTCCCAAAGTCCTGACTTTGCTGAAGAAACAAGTCCATGTCAAAAACCAACACATTTAGCTGAACTGCACCAATTTTGTGAAGATGAGTGGTCACAAATTCAACCAGAAGCTTGCCAGAAGCTTGTGGATGGCTACCAAAAGCGCCTTATTGCAGTGAAACTTGCCAAGGGACATGTAACCAAATATTAACATTGCTGTATGTATACTTCTGACCCAGCAGATTTGGTCTCATTTTCAGTAGACCCATAATAAATTCATAAAAGAACCAAACTTCATGAATGACCAACAAGTATGTGCTCCAATCACTCTATCACAAAAAAATAAGAGTTTTCGAAATTATTGGAAACTCAAGATAGCCATGGCATTATGTCCTTTACAAGTGTATGTAAACTTTTGACCACGACTGTACATACGTGTCCTTTAAAACTGACTTTGAAACAACGTTGCAAAATAGTTGTATTTGTAAATTGAAACGACGTTGGATCCACATTGTTGGTTAGGAAATGACCTAATTTCAATGGTCAAATCAACGTCACAACCTGACATTGAATAAACGTTCTAAAAAGTATGTTGTTTCAACGTTGTATTTGTATTGGAGAATTTTGGTCAGGAAATTACCGAAATTCAATTGTCAAATCAACGTCAGAACCCAACATTGATGAAACGTTGTCAAAAAGCATGTTGTTTCAACATTGTATTTGTGTGGCAGAATTGTGTTTGGGAAATTACCAAAATGTAATGGTCAAATCAATGTCACAACCTGACATTGAATAAACGTTCTAAAAGTATGTTGTTTCAACGTTGTATTTGTGTTGGAGAATTTTGGTTGGGAAATGACTAAAATTTCAATGGTCAAATCAACATTACAACCTGACATTGAATAAACGTCGTGAAAAAGCATTGGTTTCAATGTTGTATTTGTGTTGTAGAATTTTGGTTAGGAAATGACCGAAGTTCAATGGTCAAATCAACGTCAGGACCCAACATTGATTAAACGTCATCAAAAAGTATGTTGTTTCAACCTTGTATTTGTGTTGCAGAATTTTGGTTAGGAAATGACAAAAATTTAATGGTCAAATCAACGTCACAACCTGACATTGAATAAACGTTCTAAAAAGCATGTTGTTTCTATTTTGTATTTAAGTTGGAGAATTTTGGTTAGGAAATGACAGAAATTCAATGGTTAAATCATCATCAGAAGCCAACATTGATTAAACGTAGTCAAAAAGCATGTTGTGTCAATGCTGTATTTGTGTTGGGGAATTTTTGTTAGGAAATGACCGAAATTCAATGGTCAAATCAACGTCAGGACCCAACATTGATTAAACGTCATCAAAAACTATGTTGTTTGAACCTTGTATTTGTGTTGTAGAATTTTGGTTAGGAAATGACCTAATTTCAATGGTCAAATCAACGTCACAACCTGACATTGAATAAACGTTCTAAAAAGTATGCTGTTTCAACGTTGTATTTGTGTTGGAGAATTTTGGTCAGGAAATGACCGAAGTTCAATGGTCAAATCAACGTCAGGACCCAACATTGATTAAACGTCATCAAAAAGTATGTTGTTTGAACCTTGTATTTGTGTTGCAGAATTTTGGTTAGGAAATGACACAAATGTAATGGTCAAATCAACGTCACAACCTGACATTGAATAAACGCTCTAAAAAGCATGGTGTTTCTATTTTGTATTTAAGTTGGAGAATTTTGGTTAGGAAATGACAGAAATTCAATGATTAAATCAACGTCAGAAGCCAACATTGATTAAACGTAGTCAAAAAGCATGTTGTGTCAATGCTGTATTTGTGTTGGGGAATTTTGGTTAGAAATGACCGAAATTCAATGGTCAAATCAACGTCAGAACCCAACATTGATTAAACATCGTCAAAAGGCATGTTGTTTCAACGTTGTATTTATGTTGTAGAATTGTGGTTAGGAAATGACCTAATTTCAATGGTCAAATCAACGTCAGAACCTGACATTGAATAAACGTTCTAAAAAGTATGCTGTTTCAACGTTGTATTTGTGTTGGAGAATTTTGGTCAGGAAATTACCGAAGTTCAATGGTCAAATCAACGTCAGAAGCCAACATTGATTAAACGTCGTCAAAAAGCATGTTGTTTCAACGTTGTATTTGTGTTGTAGAATTTTGGTTAGGAAATTACCAAAATTTAATGGTCAAATCAACGTCACAAACTGACATTGAATAAACGTTCTAAAAAGTATGCTGTTTCAACGTTGTATTTGTGTTGGAGAATTTTGGTTGGGAAATGACAAAAATTGAATGGTCTGATCAACATTACAAGTTGACATTGAATAAACGTCGTGAAAAAGCATGTTGTTTCAACGTTGTATTTGTGTTGGAGAATTTTTGTCAGGAAATGACCGAAATTCAATGGTCAAATCAACGTCAGAACCCAACATTGATTAAACGTCGTCAAAAGGCATGTTGTTTCAACGTTGTATTTATGTTGTAGAATTTTGGTTAGGAAATGACCTAATTTCAATGGTCAAATCAACGTCACAACCTGACATTGAACAAACGTTCTAAAAAGTATGTTGTTTCAACGTTGTATTTGTGTTGGAGAATTTTTGTCAGGAAATGACCGAAATTCAATGGTCAAATCAACGTCAGAACCCGACATTGATTAAACGTCGTCAAAAGGCATGTTGTTTCAACGTTGTATTTATGTTGTAGAATTTTGGTTAGGAAATGACCTAATTTCAATGGTCAAATCAACGTCACAACCTGACATTAAATAAACATTCTAAAAAGTATGTTGTTTCAACGTTGTATTTGTGTTGGAGAATTTTGGTCAGGAAATGACCGAAGTTCAATGGTCAAATCAACGTCAGAACCCAACATTGATTAAACGTCGTCAAAAGGCATGTTGTTCCAACATTGTATTTATGTTGTAGAATTTTGGTTAGGAAATGACCGAAAGTCCATGGTCAAATCGACGTCAGAACCCAACATTGATTAAACGTCGTCAAAAAGCATGTTGTTTCAACGTTACGTTTGAGTTGCTCGACGTCAGGACCTAATTCAACAAGTTCTCAACGTTGTTTTCATGTCTTGTGCCTGCCGGGATCGCAGTAACATTTTATCATAGCAAAAAAATATAACAAGAACACCACTGGCTTGCTTATGTTATCATTAGCGGTTTAACAGAACACATTTGTTTGACATTTTTCTATATTTTTCACAATTAAAAAGTTTATCGGATAAACATTTTTACCGGCCCTAATAAAATGGTTGCTGTTTACGCCGGTCACCCACCCTCTCGTCAACACGTACGCGCAGGCGGCACGTGCACATACAAAAGCAGTCCAAGAGAAGCAACAAACAATTTGCAGTCATATTGTTTTGATACAATATACATTCAATGCTACATTCTCAGCTAATGTTAGCTATCTAAATTGCTATTATTAGCCAACAACACCTAAAGCTAACGCGCGTGCATGTGTTACATACATACGTATTAACGTCATTACGTGGGAGAAGCCGTAAGAAGGCGGGATATACTGTGTGAAATACATTGGAAAGTTGGCCCCCTTTAGGCATCTGTGTACCGTATTTTTCGGACTATAAGTCGCAGTTTTTTTCATAGTTTGGCCAGGCTCCAGTGCGATTTATATATGTTTTTTTTCCCTTCTTTATTATGCATTTTCGGCAGATGCGACTTATACTCCGGTGCGACTTATACTCCGAAAAATACGGTAAATGTTGCAAACAGTCCCTTCAATATGACAAGATTATGATTCTAATGACAAATATTACAGTAAGGCATGTATATATGGAAGACACACAACTCCAATCTATTTGTGGAAGACGGCGGTTGCAGAATTGGCCATGACGCATTGGCAAAAAAGTGAGTCAAAGACACAAAAAGCAAAAAAGTATGTTTGGAAATGCTAATTAAGTTTTTTCTGTGGCTTCTTAATTTCATTTGTTTTGCCTGTGCGGCATTTTTTGTAAACTCTCTAATGTGATTATTTTTACTGTCTTTAAGGTAATTTTGAGTCTTCTGAAAGATGCCATCAAATAAAAGTATTATTAAGTATTATTATTATTATTGTTGTTGTAATGTGTTTACGAGCATCGTATCGGCAAGGACTTCACAATTCCAATAGTTGAGTCACAATACGATACGGTATTGCGATATTGGGATATGGCGATATATTATGATATATTGCAGTATTGTACATAGTTGGCTGATAAATTAGAAAATTCACCTTAGAATACAATTTGCATATATAACTCGCCGAACAAACTGAGTCACAAAACATCCATCCATTCTCTCTCCCAGGATCGTGGGGGGCTTGAGCCTATCCCAGCTGCATTCGGGCGGAAGGCGGGGTGCAATGTACAAAACCCAAAACCAGTGAAGTTGGCACGTTGTGTAAATCGTAAATCAAAACGAAATACAATTATTTGCAAATCCTTTTCAACCTATATTCAATTGAATAGACTGCAAAGACAAGATACTTAACGTTCAAACTTGAAAAGGTTGTTATTTTTTGCAAATATTAGTTCATTTGGAATTTGATGCGTGCAACATGTTTCAAAAAAGCTGGCACAAGTGGCAAAAAAAAAAGGTTTTGGAGCAACATATGTTGCCATCCAAGCAACGTTATCATGGACGCCCCTGCTTATTTCAGCGAGACAATGCCAAGCCACGTATTCATAGTAAAAGAGTGCAGGTACTACACTGGCCTGCCTGTAGTCCAGACCTGTCTCCCATTGAAAATGTGTGGCGCATTATGAAGCCTAAAATACCACAAGGGAGACCCCTGGACTGTTGAACAACTTAAGCTGTACATCAAGCAAGAATGGGAAAGAATTCCACCTGAGAAGCTTAAAAAATGTGTCTCCTCAGTTCCCAAACGTTTACTGAGTGTTGTTAAAAGGAAAGGCCATGTAATACAGTGGTGAACATGCCCTTTCCCAACTACTTTGGCACGTGTTGCAGCCATGAAATTCTAAGTTAATTATTATTTGCAAAAAAAAAATAAAGTTTATGAGTTTGAACATCAAATATGTTGTCTTTGTAGTGCATTCAATTGAATATGGGTTGAAAAGGATTTGCAAATCATTGTATTCCGTTTATATTTACATCTAACACAATTTCCCAACTCATATGGAAACGGGGTTTGTATATAGAAGTAATGTTCTGTGTAGTATGTTAATATGGGTAGAAATGTCACACAAGTAACTGCTGTAAATTTTTTTTAAATGTGATAGATTTGCCTTTAATTCATACCAAAAAACACTTTAAATAGACAAAATACTTCATCTTACTCTTACCCTGTTTTCTATTCTTTTTTTGACCCTGTTTTCCTTTCTCCGAGTGGTTCCATTGTTGAACTCAGCGGTGGTTCTGGCTCCACTATGGCCCTGGGTGTTTCCCAAGGTGGAGCTTGTGTAGAACCTTCTCCAATGCTGCCTCTGCCTTGCACTAACGCCCTCAGTTCCTTGTTTACATTAAGAGATGTATTTTAGGCAACAAGGCAACGAGGCAGAGCAGCAACCCTTTGTCATTCTCCACCAATCACATTGGATCACATGCATTCGCGAACATCAATATTATTATTATTATTAATTAATCATAATTATTGTTATTATTATTAACAATATTACGCTTTTTTTTCTCTTCTTTTTTCATTCTTACAGCGCCCTCTAGAGAAAGCCACCCTGAGCAATTGTCCAAGTGGCCTATATCTAACAATAAATATAACAATAACAAATAAATAACAATATTTTTTTATCTCAAACTTTGATCATTTTTATGGGCAAAAACCTGAATGAAATAATAAAAAAAAAAAGGACATTAACCATAAATCCTAGATAATTTTTGGCTATTAAATTGCTGACTTAGCCTTGAGCCTTTGAATCAGGGTGGAATAACTACATGAATAACAATATAACAATAACAACAACAAAAAAAAACCCCAATGTTTTAACAATAAGAAAATTAAAAATATTGAGCTAATCACTTTAGTATTGTTTATTTACTGATATGACACTATTAGTATCGAGATTGATCACCCCTAACTTTACATTTTCTTGTGCTCGGTGTGCATCCCCCAACTAACCGCTATAGCACAGCACATACACTACATTGCCAAAAGTATTTGGCCACCCATCCAAATGATCAGAATCAAGTGGAGGAATTATGGTGTGGGGTTGTTTTTCAGGAGTTGGGCATGGCCCCTTAGTTCCAGTGAAAGGAACTATTAATGTTCCAGGATACCAAAACATTTTGGACAATTCCAATGCTCCCAACCTTATGGGAACCGTTTGGAGCGAGCCCCTTCTTCTTCCAACATGACTGTGCACCAGTGCACAAAGCAAGGTCCATAAAGACATGAATGATAGAGTCTGGTGTGGATGAACTTGACTGGCCTGCACAGAGTCCTGACCTGAACCCGATAGAACACCTTTGGGATGAATTAGAACGGAGACTGAGAGCCAGGCCTTCTCGACCAACATCAGTGTGTGAGCTCACCAATGCACTTTTGGAAGAATGGTAGAAAATGCCTATAAACACACTCCACAACCTTGTGGACAGCCTTCCCAGAAGAGTTGAAGCTTTAATAGCTGCAAAAGGTGGACCGACATCATATTGAACCCTATGGGTTAGGAATGGGATGGCACTTCAAGTTCATATGTGAGTCAAGGCAGGTGAACAAATACTTTTGGCCATATAGTGTACATGCAGGCATTCCTTGAAGCTGCATATGCAGGAATCCCCCTGCCTAACAGATCATTTTTTTAACATTGTTTAACTAGTTAAGTAATTATAGAATCCAACTTATATACAAACCTTTATGTCGGTTTCAAGCAACTTTACATCCTTTTTTTTTTAAAGTTGCTTGAAAACCACATTACTGCAACCCTTTTTAATGGACTTTCCTGACAGATACAATCTAGGAGAGACTTTTGCATCTGCACATGTTAGTGATTAAATGGGGTAAAGGCTCTACAGTTGATAATAATCAGTGCTCCAGGACACGCAGGGACTGTGCAGTGCATGTAAACATGGAGAATGTGCATAGAGTTGACACAAATAGTCTCGTTCTGCAATGTTTTGCCACTTTCCCATCTAGCCATGCGACCAATTCCACAAGCAAAAAACTCATTAAAGACTGTACTGAAATCATAATACTGTAAACTCTGTACAGGGTTTGCATTTTTGAGTAAGTACTTCAATCTTGCATCTTTTGCTTTTTAAAACTCTCTCAAAATACTTTTTTTTTTTTTTTTAACTCTTATTGTGATAAAAGACATTGAGCTACTGAAAATGTGCATCTCAGGCAACTTTATCTGAATTTTCCCAAGTTTCCTAAGCGTAGGATGACTTGGTTAAGTAACAGACTATATTGCCAAAAGTATTTGGCCACCCATCTAAATGATCAGAATCAGGTGTCCTAATCACTTGGTCCAGCCACAGGTGTATAAAATCAAGCACTTAGGCATGGAGACTGTTTCTACAAACATTTGTGAAACAATGGGCAGCTCTCAGGAGCTCAGTGATTTCCAGCGTGGAACTGTCATAGGATGCCACATGTGCAACAAATCCAGTCGTGAAATGTCCTCACTCTTAAATATTCCAAAGAAAATGGAAGAGTTTGGGAACAACAGCAACTCAGCCACGAAGTGGTAGGCCATGTAAACTGACAGAGAGGGGTTAGCGGATGCTGAAGCGCATAGTGCAAAGAGGTTGCCGACTTTCTGCACAGTCAGTTGCTACAGAGCTCCAAACTTCTTGTGACCTTCCAATTAGCCCACGTACAGTACGCAGAGAGCTTCATGGAATGGGTTTCCATGTGCCATGGGAGAATATGTAATTTCACCTATTTGGGTTAAAAATATTTTTTGCAAACCACTGATTATAATCTGCAAATGAGTGTCGGTGCTGTCTAGAGCTCGGCAGAGTAACCGTGTAATACTCTTCCATATCAGTAGGTGGCAGCAGGTAGCTAATTGCTTTGTAGATGTTCGGAACATGGTTTGTCGTGATCACAATATGCAGACGACAGCGTGCAGGTAAAAAGGTGTCTAATGCTTAAACCAACAATAAACAAAAGGCGAGTGCCGCTAAGAAAAGGCATTGAAGCTTAGGGAAGTCTAAGCAAAACGAAACTAAAACTGAACCGGTTGCAAAGTAAACAAAAACAGAATGCTGGACGACAGCAAAGACTTACAGCGTGTGGAGCAGACGTACTTCCATATATGACGTGACAATCAACAATGTCCCCGCAAAGAAGGATAGCAACAAATTAAATAGTCTTGATTGCTAAAACAAAACAGGTGTGTGGAATAGCGCTCAAGGAAGACATGAAACTTCTACAGGATAATACCAACAAAACAGGAAAAGCCACCAAAATAGGAGCGCAAGACAAGAACTAAAACATGCACACAGGAAGACACCAAAAAACTCCAAATAAGTCACGGCGTGATGTGACAGTACTTTGAGACAAGAGCTATAGTGATGCATTGTTGGTTATGGTTTGAATTCTTATCCAACAATTGCGAGAACAACTTTTTTTTCAGCTGCCGAGTTTCATTTTTTAATGTTTTCTGCTGTTGGTGTGCCTCCACATTTTTTCAATGAAAAAAATGGTGCCTTGGCTCAAAAAAGGTTGAAAAAGTTTGCTCTATCTTAACCGGGCACATAGCTCCGCCCCCTCTGAAGTCATGCACACTCCTGCGACAGGGGATACGAAGAATTGCTATTGCGACATCCAGTGGACACATTTAGAAGAGCAGTTTCTTACATTCAAAAATTTCAGCTAATTTTTATACTTATCAAAATCATCTCGCGGGCTGGATAAAACCTGATCCTGCTGTAGGTAAAATATCATACAATACAGAAAAGTAGACAAGTAGGCCCATACAGGTATACTTCACATGGCCATCAGACGATCTAAATCAGGGGTTCTGAACCGTTTTGACCTCGGGGCCCAACTTTTCCACTACAGAGGACCCACTAAAACATTAACACTGAGTTAGTAATCTTACTCTTGATTGTAATCATAATCAATATTTATATCTAAACTATTTACAGTTCACAACCTTGTTAAATTATCTGGAAATCATGTGTTAACCACAAAGAATATCAATTATTTAGCACATAACCCTTATGCTTAGGTCAGGCTGATTAGAAAAAAAGTACTTATCTATCACCGATCTAAATCATGCAACTTCCTGTGGACCGTGTGACTTGTGGAATATTTTTCTTGTTCTTTTAAAAAAATAAAAAAATAAAAATTTGGGTCGTTTTTTGGTTTGTTTATACATTTAGGAAGGTGGTACCTCGAAACAATAAAGCTTTGATGCCTAAACCAACTTATTTAAATGGGCGCCAATAGTCATTTTTATTTGCTTGCTGCACACTGGCTGGCTGCTGTATTTTGTAAAAAAAAAAAAGAAGTATTATTTAGTATTTAGTATGTAGTAATTAATATTTATATATTAAACATATATAAATACCCGTGACCCCGAAAGGGACAAGCGGTAGAAAATGGATGGATGGACATATATAAATATATATTATGTATTATTATTATTACTATATTATAAATATAACACATAATAAACCTGATTTACAACGTCACTAGCGAATTCTAATAAAATAAACTTAACAGTGGTGTGCCGTCAGGGCCAGCAAGGCCTTCTCTGCTGGCCTAACATAACCAGAAATAATGATCATAATTAAAGATAAAAGTAATTTTTTGTTTTCCCTAAATATCTAAAAGTATTCATATTCTCTTCATGTCATATTATGCTCCTTCCAGCGCTGTTGTTTTTAAGTTATAGAGTTTTTATCCAATCAGCATTCAGCTCGCTTATGTTGCCATGCTGTACCAAATCTGCCCGAAGCCTTCAGATTCAATAATGCTGCCGTCGGTGCACTGGAAGTGAACGGACACACACATTTGACAGACAGTTGCGATAGCCAATCAGATCACGAGTTGTTGTCAGTAAGGCCTTCTAGCCGGCCTAAGACAGATAGATAGATAGATAGATAGATAGATAGATAGTACTTTATTGATTCCTTCAGGAGAGTTCCCTCAGATATTCATTGTGATGTTATGAGCAAGGTAACATAAGAACTCCATTACCCAGCATGCCACAGTAGTGAAGAGCATGCCCAGTAGCCCCGTTTAGGTTGTTGAATGGAGCCAGACAGCTGGATATTTTTGACGAGTACGCTGTGGAGTAGACTTAAAGAACTCAGCCAACACGCCTCGTCTGCATCTTTTATGATTAGACAAGACAACACATATATTTGCAAGGCCATTTTGAAGAAGGATATTTAAAGAGAAACTACATCTTGTGAGACAATGTCGGCCAACCCCGGAAGCTAGCTCAGCTGTCCCGGCGATGAATGGGGAACGAGCGGCACCACTGGCTTATATGGCATCAAATTGGTCCTAAAAATTGTGAGTTGAAATATTGGATTTCTTTATTTTTTCCACGTTTAATATCCGTCCATCCATCCATTTTCTACCGCTTGTCCCTAATATGTCATTTTGCAATTTTAATTTTGACAGTACCACATAAGATATGTTTTAATTGCTGATACGGGTTTATTTATTTTTAAATGCGCCAGAAAATAACCAGTTTTGTACACCGTTGATGTGGTTCAATGGACAGTAAATGTGTTTACTGGGCATAATCATTGAAGTCGGACGTCACCGAAGGCCTAGGTAGGAAACGCACGGCCCGCCGCTGTAAATAAAATAAGCTTTTTAAAGGGGAACATTATCACCAGACCTATGTAAGCGTCAATATATACCTTGATGTTGCAGAAAAAAGACCATATATTTTTTTAACCAATTTCCAAACTCTAAATGGGTGAATTTTGGCGAATCAAACGCCTTTCTAATATTTGCTCTCGGAGCGATGACGTCACAACGTGGCGTCACATCGGGAAGCAACCTGCCATTTTCTCAAACACCGAGTCAAATCAGCTCTGTTATTTTCCGTTTTTTCGACTGTTTTCCGTACCTTGGAGACATCATGCCTCGTCGGTGTGTTGTCGGAGGGTGAAACAACACGAACAGGGACGGATTCAAGTTGCACCAGTGGCCCAAAGATGCGAAATTGGCAAGAAATTGGACGTTTGTTCCGCACACTTTACCGACGAAAGCTATGCTACGACAGAGATGGCAAGAATGTGTGGATATCATGCGACACTCAAAGCAGATGCATTTCCAACTGGACTAGACAGATCAGCTTTCAGGAAAAGAGAGCGGATGAGGGTATGTGTACAGAATATATTCATTGTTGAAAACTGGGCTGTCTGCACTCTCAAAGTGCATGTTGTTGCCAAATGTATTTCATATGCTGTAAACCTAGTTCATAGTTGTTAGTTTCCTTTAATGCCAAACAAACACATACCAATCGTTGGTTAGAAGGCGATCGCCGAATTCGTCCTCGCTTTCTCCCGTGTCGCTGGCTGTCGTGTCGTTTTCGTCGGTTTCGCTTGCATACGGTTCAAACCGATATGGCTCAATAGCTTCAGTTTCTTCTTCAATTTCATTTTCGCTACCTGCCTCCACACTACAACCATCCGTTTCAATACATTCGTAATCTGTTGAATCGCTTAAGCCGCTGAAATACGAGTCTGAATCCGAGCTAATGTCGCTATAGCTTGCTGTTCTATCCGCCATGTTTGTTTGTGTTGGCTTCACTATGTGACGTCACAGGAAAATGGACGGGTGGTTAAAATCAGGCACTTTGAAGCTTTTTTTAGGGATATTGCGTGATGGGTAAAATTTTGAAAAAAACTTCGAAAAATATAATAAGCCACTGGGAACTGATTTTTAATGGTTTTAACCATTCTGAAATTGTGATAATGTTGCCCTTTAAAAACATGCGACTGTGTTTACTTTAATTACTTGTTACAAATTATTCTCACTTCTAGAGTCTATTGTCAAAGTATCGGATCGGGACTCAAAATCGGAGGCCAAAATGCTTGTTTGGGACAATAAATAACAGTAATAAGTAAATATTAGAGGTACATTGATGCAGGATTCAAATGATTATATTTCATGGTAAAATCTGTTTTTCGGAATCAGACACCAGCAACAAATGGTAGTTTTCCAGTGTAGTTTAAATCAGTCATTTTATACTTATTAAATGTGCAACCAGAATGATTGTTTTTTTCACAATTAATTTTATCTTGCATTTACTGTATATGTTTCATTTCGTGTGCATACAAATGGCAGAGATCCAGTAGAAAGGTCCTTATACCAGAACATGAGTGCAAAAAGTGACATTGTATTTGCTACTATTTGCCTGTTTTCTTACCTGAAGTAGGTTTGTGCTTGTTACCTGCGGTCTGAAGGGTAATTTTCCACATAATACAGGTCAGTGTCTTCTACCGAGTCAGCAATCATTGTGCCTTTCTTCTACTATTGGCATATCATCTCTCTTTCTGTCAGCGCCACACAGTCCCGCCTTTCTCATTTCCTCTGCAATCTATTTGCGCCAGTACACGTGCATGTGTAAAAGTATAGCATCACATGTACATTGTGTGTGTGTGTGTGTGTGTGTGTGTGTGTGTGTGTGTGTGTGTGTGTGTGTGTGTGTGTGTGTGTGTGTGTGTGTGTGTTTGTGGTGAGAGCAACCTATGAATAGAGGATCATGCGCTGAAGAGATGGATGGCCACGAGCCCGCTGCTGTCTCCTCTAATTGTAAAATATTAGTTACATTAGACCGGGCTTGGTGATTAATGGAACTTATTTGGAGGTTGCCCTCTTCTGGACCTCCCCTCTCCTCCTGTGGGAGGGGAGGAAAAGACCAGCGGCCCCTGGAAGAAGGAAAGAAAGACAAGCATGAAACCCTTTTGACTAGGTTTGAACCTGACTTTATGAAGATGTCATCAATAACATTTTTTTTTTTTTTTTTTACTTCACACAATATGGGGACATTTTAATAAAAACGGTGGGAAGTTTTACTCCTTTGTTTTATGTTTATCTTCTCACTGTCACATTTTCCCTGTTTTCCATTTTCACTGACTGAAGCTTTGGAAGTGATCTCAACACCGCCTTTTGTTTACTATTAACAACCCCCTTCTTTTATAATACACACACACACACACACACGCACACGCACACGCACACACACACACACACACACACACACACACACACACACACACACACACACACACACACACACACACTATTTTGTATTTCTTACCTTCTTGAGACCTCAGAAAAATGCTTACCTCTTTAGGACTACCCTTTCTAGATATATAAGGATTTGTATTTACAACATTAATAATATATACATACTATGCAAATATAAAAAAGGTAAGCTTTTAGTTATTTTCTATTTATTTGTTTTTTTGTTTGTAATTGGTTTTTAATCATTATTTACTTTGCACTATTACAGTATGTCTCTATATACATATTTATTTATATATATTTTTTTCATTCATTTTGGACGAAGGGGGCACATTTCAATTTCTTACACACAACTTGTTATTACATATGTTGGCCAGAGAGGGAGCACTTCACATTTTTACGCACACTTGTTATTTCATATGTTGACCAGGGGGGGAGTACTTTTAAAGCCGACACACAGTCAATTTGAAAAATCCCTCCTTTTGGGGACCAATCTCATTTTGATAGATTTCACCACCAGGGGTGCAAGTGAGATCTCTATTTTTTGTTTTTTGTAATGTGCTTAAGGCCGATGACAAACGAGTCACGGACAACAGTTGGCCCCTGTGCCGCACTTTGGGCAACTCAGCTATAGAAGCTAACTGTTAAAGGCCACTATAGTCTTAGTACCATAGTGTATTTGTTCATCCTATGGTCACATATGGGATGCGGGTTGTCTTACGTCAGCACTGGAATTCGTAAAATCAGCTGTTTACCTGGTGGCTTTTTTTCGGGGATGAATAGGAAAGTCCATCTTTACCTGCCGTCTTGTTTTATCATATATTGCTGCCTTTGCGCCTGTCAATTTTTACTTTGGTATGCACATTAAATCACTAAATCAAACAAATCCTGACTTTGGAGCAATGTTCACGGACTCTAGTATTTGGCTCTCTATTAGATGCAATGGTTTTCCGTATTGGGACCACGATTTCGGTCTTAACTTGTTCACCGGTCCTCATATTGAAGGTACTTTTCCTTGTTGATGTCCCAAGTTAAAGTTAAAGTTAAAGTAGCAATGATTGTCACACACACACTAGGTGTGGCGAGATTATTCTCTGCATTTGACCCATCACCCTTGATCACCCCCTGGGAGGTGAGGGGAGCAGTGGGCAGCAGCGGTGGCCGCGCCCGGGAATCATTTTGGTGATTTAACCCCCAATTCCAACCCTTGATGCTGAGTGCCAAGCAGGGAGGTAATGGGTCCCATTTTTTTATAGTCTTTGGTATGACTCGGCCGGGGTTTGAACTCACAACCTACCGATCTCAGGGCGGACACTCTAACCACTAGGCCACTGAGTAGGGTAGAAATACAAGAACACACACACACACACACACACACACACACACACACACACACTATTTTGTATTTCTTACCTTCTTGAGACCTCCGAAAAATGCTTACCTCTGTAGGACTACCCTTTCTAGATATATAAAGATTTGTATTTACAACATTATAATATACACATACTATGCCAATATAAAAAAGGTAAGCTTTTAGTTATTTTTTATTTATTTTATTTTTTGTTTGTAATTGGTTTTTAATCATTATTTACTTCGAGTTATTACAGTATGTCTCTATATACATATTTATTTATTTTTTATTTTTTCATTCATTTTGGACAAAGGGGGCGCATTTCAATTTCTTACACACAACTTGTTATTACATATGTTGGCCAGAGAGGGAGCACTTCACATTTTTATGCACACTTGTTATTTCATATGTTGACCAGGGGGGGAACACTTTTAAAGCCGACACACAGTCAATTTGAAAAATCCCTCCTTTTTGGGACCAATCTCATTTTGATAGATTTCACCATTTTTGTTTTTTGTAATGTGCTTAAGGCCGATGACAAAGGAGTCACGGACCACAGATGGCCCCTGTTCCGCACTTTGGGCAACTCAGCTGTAGAAGCTAACTGTTAATGGCCACTATAGTCTTAGTACCGTAGTGTATTTGTTCATCCTATGGTCACATATGGGATGCGGGTTGTCTTACGTCAGCACTGGAATTCAGCTGTTTACCTGGTGGCTTTTTTCGGGGATGAATAGGAAAGTCCATCTTTAGCTGCCGTCTTGTTTTATCATATATTGCTGTCTTTGCGCCTGTCAATGTTTACTTTTGTATGCACATTAAATAACTAAATCAAAAAATCCTGACTTTGGAGCAATGTTCACATAATAGAGAGCCATAGTATTTGGATCTCTATTAGATGCAATGGTTTTCTGTATTGGAACCATGATTTCGGTCCTAACTTGTTCACCGGTCCTCATATTGAAGGTACTTTTCCTTGTTGATGTCCCAAGAAGGGTAGGAATACAAGAACACACACACACACACCCACACACCCACACACACACACACACACACACACACACACACACACACACACACACACACACACAATAACAGTCACAATTTTACAAGAAAAGCTTAACATTTTGGCAATTTTATGAAAAGAGTCGTAATTTTACTCGACAAAAATCACAATTTTATAAGAAAACTTACAAGTTTTAGCACTATTACAAAAATAATCGGAATTTTACTTGGCAAAATTATGACAAAAGTCATAATTTTACTCCATAAAGTCACTATTTTACAAGAACAACGAAAAAATTGGCAATAATGTGATAGAAGTCAGAATTTTATATGGCAAATGTCACCATTTTGCATTAAAAAGTAATAATTTTACATAAGGAAGTAATAATTTTACAAGAAAATATTGCAATATTACAGAAACAGAAAGAATATGAGAAACTGTTCCCAATTTTATAAGAAAAAAGTCGACACTGTAGGAGAAAAGACTGCTTATAGTTAATTAATTTTTGGGGGATTTTTTTAATTTGTAATTGTTTTTTTAATCTTCATTATTTACTCCAAAGACATGCACCTGGGGATAGGTTGATTGGCAACACTAAATTGGCCCTAGTGTGTGAATGTGAGTGTGAATGTTGTCTGTCTATCTGTGTTGACCCTGCGATGAGGTGGCGACTTGTCCAGGGTGTACCCCGCCTTCCGCCCGATTGTAGCTGAGATAGGCTCCAGCGCCCCCCGTGACCCCGAAGGGAATAAGCGGTAGAAAATGGATGGATGGATGGATATTTACTTCAAGTTATTACAGTATGTTTCTATATACATATTGATTCTATTTTTTTCAATACAATTTGTCCAAAAGGGGGCACATTTCACTTTCTTACACACGCTTGTTATTTCACATGTTGACCAGAGAGAAAGCACTTTTAAACACACAGTCAATTTGAAAAATCCCTCCTTTTTGGGACCACCTTAGTTTTGATAGATTTCACCACCAGGGGTGCAAATGAGACATTCTCTATTAGATGTAATGGTTTTCCGTATTGGTCCTAACTTGTTCACCGGTCCTCATATAGAAGGTACTTTTCCTTGTTGATGTCTCAAGAAGGGTAGAAATACAAGAACACACACACACACACACACACACACACACACACACACACACACACACACACACACACACACACACACACACACACACACACACACACACACAGTCGCAATTTTACAAGAAAAGCTTAACATTTTGGCAATTTTATGAAAGGAGTCGTAATTTTACTTGACAAAAATCACAATTTTATAAGAAAACGTACACATTCTGGAAATATTATAATAATAATCTGACTTTTACTTGGCAAAGTGATGACAAAAGTCAGAATTTTACTCAAAAAAAGTCACTATTTTACAAGAACAACAAAAAAATTGGCAATGATGTGACAAAAGTCAGAATTTAATATGACAAATGTCACCATTTTGCATAAAAAAAGTTATAATTTTACGAGAAAATATTGCAATATTACAGAAACAGAAAGAATATGAGAAAGTGTTCACACTTTTATAAGAAAAAAGTCGACACATTGGGAGAAAAAGACTAAGTTTAGTTAATTTTTTTTGTTTGTAATTGTTTTTTAATCTTCATTATTTACTTCAAGTTATTACAGTATGTCTGTATATACATTTTTTTTTTTTTTTTAATAGATTTTGTCCAAAGGGGGCGCATTTCACTTTCTTACACACGCTTGTTATTTCATATGTTGACCAGAGAGGGAGCACTTTTAAAACAGACACACAGTCAATTTGAAAAATCCCTCCTTATTGGGACCAGCCTAATTATGATAGATTTCACCACCAGGGGTGCAAATGAGACGTTCTCTATTAGATAAAATGGTTTACCGTATTGGGACCATGATTTATGTCCTAACTTGTTCACCGGTCCTCATATTGAAGGTACATTTCCTTGTTGATGTCCCAAGAAGGGTAGGAATACAAGAACACACACACACACACACACACACACACACACACACACACACACACACACACACACACACACACACACATACACACACACACCAGTCGCAATTTTACAAGAAAAGCTAAAAATTTTGGCAATTTTATGAAAAGAGTCGTAATTTTACTCGACAAAAATCAACATTTTATAAGAAAACTTACAAGTTTTAGCAATATTATATTTTACTTGGCAAAATTATGACACAAGTCATAATTTTACTCAAAACATTTCACTATTTTACAAAAACAATGAAAAAATTGGCAGTAATGTGCATTACAAAGTAATAATTTTACATAAAAAAGTAATAATTTTACAAGAAAATATTGCAATATTACAGAAACAGAAAGAATATCATAAACTGTTCCCAATTTTATAAGAAAAAAGTCGACACATTAGGAGAAAAGACTGCTTATAGTTAATTAATTTTAGGGGGATTTTTTTTCATTTGTAATTGTTTTTTAATCTTCATTATTTACTTCAAGTTATTACAGTATGTCTCTATATACATATTGATTTTATTTTTTTTAATACATTTTGTCCAAAAGGGGGCGCATTTCACTTTCTTACACACGCTTGTTATTTCATATGTTGACCAGAGAGGGAGCACTTTCAAAACAGTCAATTTGAAAAATCCCTCCTTTTTGGGACCAGCCTAATTATGATAGATTTCACCACCAGGGGTGCAAATGAGACGTTCTCTATTAGATGCAATGGTTTACTGTATTGGTCCTAACTTGTTCACCGGTCCTCATATGGAAGGTACTTTTCCTTGTTGATGACTCAAGAAGGGTAGAAATACAAGAACACACACACACACACACACACACACACACACACACACACACACACACACACACACACACACACACACACACACACACACACACAACGTTGTGCGCAATTCTGATGGTATTCACATGTGTCAAACCTTATCCTCTTTCTGACGAGTGTGTGTCCTTTATTGGCCATCAGGTTATTATACACCAGCAGATGGGGCATTGCCTTTTTATTGCTTACACCTTCTGTGAGTTTTCCCAAATCCCCCCCACCCCCACCCCTCCCAAAAAAACACATTTTTATGTAGATGCACGGCCGAGTGTTTGGCTTCCTGCAGCTGTCCGCTGCTCTGATGATGAGCGTGATGGAGAGGAAAAACTCAGGAAGAGGGTGGGCAACAAGGCTTGAGATGGCCCTGGGTTTTTGGGAAGTGATGTTCAATGACATCAGCACATAACGGTTTGCTGTAACCATGAATCATTGAGGAACACATCGAAGTGCGAGACAGACAGGGGAAAAAAGAAAAAAGTCATTTTGTGAGCTAACTCGTCCAGAATAGTCCGGCGCTGAGTGAGAACACATAGACCGTCAGAGCAACAAAGGTGCATGAGTCATCCGTTTGATCACAACAATGCCTGCGAGCTTCTGGCGTCATGCTGTTTTTTTGTTTTACATACATGGTCAACTGATGGAAGCTATTAACTTTGTTGTTTGTGTGCTTGGAAAAGAGCGAGCGGGGTTAGGTTGCACGGGACAGACAGGAAGTGTTGGCATTCCTTTCCTCTCAGCTGCAGATATCTGTCATTCCTCAACTCAACACTTGTGTGCGTTTGTGTGTGTTTATTTATCTGTGTGTGTGTGTGTGTGTGCATTTATAGCGGGCAGGAAATGGGCAACAACAGATTAGAGAAGGCATAAAGCGCTCGTCAAAACTACAAATCAGTTTGCTGGAACCACAGCAAAAAAACATTAAAGCAAGGGTGTCCAAATGTATGTATGAAAGAAACTGCTGTTCTAAATGTGTTTGTTATTAAAGTTCAAGTTAAAGTACCAATGATTGTCACAGACACACTAGGTGTGGTGAAATTTGTCCTCTGCATTTGACCTCCTGGGAGGTGAGAGGAGCAGTGAGCAGCAGCGCTGGCCACGCCTGGGAATCATTTTTGGTGATTTAACCCCCAATTCCAACCCTTGATGCTGAGTGCTAAGCAGGGAGGTAATGGGTCCCATTTTTATAGTCTTTGGTATGAATCGGCCAGGGTTTGGGTTGTTCTTGTATAGCGCTTTTCTACCTTTAAGGTACTCAAAGCCAGTGACGTGCAGTCAGGAGAGGCAGGTGAGGCGGGGCCTCACGTGCCATCATGGAAAGAAAAAAAATGTAAAAAGAAAAAAAATTCATTAAATTGTTATATGTATCCAGTGATTATACTATAAAGTTATTTTCCATTTAACTTCACCAGTTTTAGATTATTTGTATTCAAAATCGCTGAATTTTTACATTTGCCGTTCAAATACCGAGAAGAGACTTGCGGTGAGTCAGCAGCCAGTTGAGGCACGTCACTGAGTTGAGCCTCACCATGGATTGCGCAATGACTCGGCTAACTGCTGGCCTGCTGTGCAGTGAGACCGTATTGCTGTATGAATTATATTATACATTTCCATAGTAATGTGTAATGTACAGTGTATTTTGTCAACAACTGTATGTGTGTAACATATTTCTTGTGCTGAGCAATCATAAAACGGCACCCAGTAATCCCGCCTCCTGGTGGTAGAGTTGTGCCGGATAATGCACCCCCGGCGTAGAATGCACCCCCTGACGGGAGTGTTATATCAACTAAAGCCCACACTTAAAGTTTCCACGTGCAAGATTGAATCTATTTAAAAAAGTTATTTAATAAGAAGCCAAAAAGTGCAAAAAGAATAGTGTTCGTGTTGGAGGAGTTGTGAATGAATGAAATATGAAATCCGTGCTGCAGTCTGCAGGTGTACCTAATGTTGTGGCCCAGCAGCCATTCACAACTCCTCCAACACGAACATTATTAAAATTAATTATTAATAGATACAATCTTGCACGTGGAAACTTTAAGTGTGGGCTTTAGTTGATACAACACTCCCGTCAGGGGGTGCATTCTACGCCGGGGGTGCATTATCCGGCACAACAGAGGCGCATGGACTTCATTTATAAGTAAAGGTAAGACCATAATAAAATTTTTTTATTAAATGTGCTTTTTTGTGTGCTACAGTTTGTATGTGTAAAGTTAAAGTCAAGTTAAAGTAGCAATGATTGTCACACACACACTAGGTGTGGTGAAATTTGTCCTCTGCATTTGACCCATCCCCTTGATCACCCCCTGGGAGGTGATGGGAGCAGTGGGCAACAGCGGCGCCGCGCCCGGGAATCATTTTTGGTGATTCAACCCCCAATTCCAACCCTTGATGCTGAGTGCCAAGCAGGGAAGAATGCTGGTATGAGCTTTTAAACATAACCCGTTAACTGCTGCCAATCAAATGGTGAATAAGATACTCTTTAGGGTTCATATGTTTGTAAATCTGACTGTGATGAAGTCAGTGCCTCACCAGCCATCAACCTCACCGCACGTCACTGCTCAAAGCGCTTTGACACTATTTCCACATTCACCCATTCACACACACATTCACACACTGATGGCGGGAGCTGCCTTGCAAGGTGTTAACTTAGACCCATCAGGAGCAAGGGTGAAGTGTCTTGCTCAAGGACACAACGGACGTGACTAGGATAGTAGAAGGTGGGGATTGAACCAGGAACCCTCAGGTTGCTGGCAGGGCCACTCTCCCAACTGCGCCTCCCCGTCCCGTTTGAACTCACAACCTACGGATCTCAGGGCGCACACTCTAACCACTGAGCACTGTATCTTTGTAAATGATGCTACATACAGTATGTAAAAAATAAATAAACCACATGTTAGTGCACCAGTCGAGGAAAATGAGCAAACTACATAAATAACATCCTGTAATTTGATTTTGATATTTTTTTTATCTTGATAGATTGAACATTAACACCAATGAGTTGACTGATGAACATTATCACATCATTTATTCAGAAAGTATAAATAACGACAAATAAAGATAGAATACTATTAACCACAACATGTAAGTGTAAAAAAAAAAACCCCAACAAAATTATGATTTTTACATTTTCAGAATGTGCTTGTTCTATTTCTAAACAAAGAAAACAATCTGAAGTTGTCTTTATTTTTACGTTATCGTGCCGTGATTTTACCAGTCCGGCCCACTTGGAAGTAGATTTTTCTCCAGGTGGCCCCCGATCTAAAATGAGTTTGACACCCCTGCATTAAAGCGACTTGCTCAAAGTTACATTTTTCAAACCAAAACATGTAGCAAGAACACCACAGGCAAGCTTATGTTACCAAAAAATATCTCTATTTTTCACAAATGCTAATTAGTTTAAATAAAAATAAAAAAGGCTTCATTTAATTTTGCTTGGGCTTTAGTCTCCTGTTACTGTATTTTTTTTTTTTTTTTACCATAAGGCGCACCGGATTATAAAACGCATTAAAGGGGTCATATTATGATCTTTTTTTTTCTACATTTAAAACACTTCCTTGTGGTCTACATAACATATAATGATGGATCTGTGGTCAAAATGTTGCATAGATTATGTTTTACAGATTTTTTTCAAGCCGCATTCTGACTGTCTCTCCGGGATGCTCCGTTTTGTGGGCGGGTCTTTTTTACCTGGCTTCGCTTCACTTCGACAGCATCTTCTTCCTCGTCAGCTTTTGGTTTTTAGAGCTTCCATAGCGAGTTGAGTGACGGGTTAAATTCAAACTGTACACTACTTTATATTAGAAATGGCAACAGCGGAGGATGAATGCTCCATAACAAGAAGATAGAGGAAAAGAAGAAGCTTATTGACTACAATTGTAGACGCGTGCAAATTTGGAGACTTATGCAGATCCCAAATACAAATCAGCAGGTACCAGAGGGTAAGAAAAGTTGGTTTTGCATGATATTGCAAAACAAAACACCAGATAATGTGACTGTTAATGGGGGCCATTTTGCGGTCCTTATACGCACACCATAAGAAGCAGAGTACGTCTGACTATGGTAGCCCTAATGTCCCGACAATCCATCAAGCGGTGCGGCTTCATAGCTTACCAAAGTCGTACTAAAACGTTTTGACATATTTTTGAGCGCCGTGTGTAATGTGCTATATTCTCAATGAAACATCAAAGTTTTGGTGTTGCTTCCTTAAGGGTACTTGCTAGTGCCAGGCATCAACTTGTAGTCCACGCATATCTTTTATGTTTGACTGCCATCTGCTGGTCACACTTATTACACTTAGACTTTGCAGATCCCGAATACAAATCAGCAGGTACCAGAAAGTAAGAAAAGTTGGTTTTGCATAATATAGCAAAACAAAACATCAGGTAATGTGTCTGCTAATAGGTGCCATTTTGCGGTCCTTATACGCACACCATAATAATACTTGTATGTTGAAGCAGAGTACGTCTGACTACTGTAGCCCTAATATTACGACAATCCATCAAGCGGTGCGGCTTTAAAGCTTACCAAAGTCGTACTAAAACGTTTTGACATATTTTTGAGCGCCGTGTGTAATGTGCTATATTCTCAATGAAACATCAAAGTTTTGGTGTTGCTTCCTTAAGGGTACTTGCTAGTGCCAGGCATCAACTTGTAGTCCACGCATATCTTTTATGTTTGACTGCCATCTGCTGGTCACACTTATTACACTTAGACTTTGCAGATCCCGAATACAAATCAGCAGGTACCAGAAAGTAAGAAAAGTTGGTTTTGCATAATATAGCAAAACAAAACATCAGATAATGTGTCTGCTAGTAGGTGCCATTTTGCGGTCCTTATACGCACACCATAATAATACTTGTATGTTGAAGCAGAGTACGTCTGACTACTGTAGCCCTAATATTACGACAATCCATCAAGCGGTGCGGCTTTAAAGCTTACCAAAGTCGTACTAAAACGTTTTGACATATTTTTGAGCGTCGTGTGTAATGTGCTATATTCTCAATGAAACATCAAAGTTTTGGTGTTGCTTCCTTAAGGGTACTTGCTAGTGCCAGGCATCAACTTGTAGTCCACGCATATCTTTTATGTTTGACTGCCATCTGCTGGTCACACTTATTACACTTAGACTTTGCAGATCCCGAATACAAATCAGCAGGTACCAGAAAGTAAGAAAAGTTGGTTTTGCATAATATAGCAAAACAAAACATCAGATAATGTGTCTGCTAATAGGTGCCATTTTGCGGTCCTTATACGCACACCATAATAATACTTGTATGTTGAAGCAGAGTACGTCTGACTACTGTAGCCCTAATATTACGACAATCCATCAAGCGGTGCGGCTTTAAAGCTTACCAAAGTTGTACTAAAATGTTTTGACATATTTTTGAGCGCCGTGTGTAATGTGCTATATTCTCAATGAAACATCAAAGTTTTGGTGTTGCTTGCTTACGGGTACTTGCTAGCGTCAGGCATCAACCTGTAGTCCACACATATATTTTATGTGTGACTGCCATCTGCTGGTCACACTTATTTCTCGGTTGTGTGAAAATCATGGAGCGTGGAGTTTTACTAACACTTGCGAATGTGTAGGAAAAATACAACACTTGAATTTTCCAGGCCGTGCTTGTCACGAGAATGTATGTCGCCATGGTGATGTAGTGTGTGTGTGTCTGTGTGCGCACGCTAAAACAGCGTCTTCTTCCTGGCTGGATTTGGATCATAATCTGAAAATGAAACTTTATTTACTTGTTATTATAACCACCCTGATGTTATTTGTCATGTTACGTACAACTTGTTATGATCCGTTGCCCGGATTATCTTTTGTTCGGTTAGTTTGACTACCTCAGTTCTGTTTTCAGCACCCCTGGTTTTGTGTTTTGGTTTCCATGGGTGCTGATTAGTTTCACCTGCCTCTGATTAGTGTTCGGGACGCTCACCTGCTCCTGGGCACTAATCAGAGAGCTACTTATTCCTGTTTTTCGCCACAATCAGTCAGGCTTTCTTGTTTGCACTATGCAGCAGTGATGACGTCTACTATTTGCTTCCATGCAACCCGTTACGTCAGACCAGGGCAAATGAAGGCCCGGGGGCCACATGCGGCCCGTTGAGCTTTTCAATCTGGCCCGCCGGACGTTCCCAAATATTTTTTTTAGATCTTTAAGATAGAAACTGTAGCTGCCATTATGATGTGCAGTCATGTTTTCTAATGACCGTAAGTCTTCAACTATACAAAGTATTCCAATGGTTGGAATCTGTGCTTATGGATGATATGCTAGTTACTATGGTAATCTAATTAGTTACTATGGTCATCTAATTAGTTACTATGGTAATCTGCGTCACAGCAGCTCAGACGAGGCACCAAGCAGTGTGGGCGGGAAGCGTTTCCACAGACGCGGAAGGAGATTTTCACAACAGAGTTCTAAAGCTTAGTGATATATAGAATAAACTAGAATAGAATAGAAAGTACTTTATTGATCCCTGGGGGAAATTCAGCAAATATCAGATATATCAGATTGTAGGTGGGTTCTATTTTGTACCCTTCGCGTTCATATTTCACTGTTTGTTGCGTTTCACTTGATTGTAAAATATGTCGATCGAAAGGGGGTGTGACGTTCACATTTTGTCAATATTCAGTGTTTTATCGTTCATAGAAAAATGAAAAAATTCCATTACGTTTTTTAAGGCGGTCTGTCGTAAAGTTTTTAAGCATTCAATCAGACGTTATTGTGAGATTTTGTATTAGTGTTCCTAAAAATAGATATACCGGCTCCCAGACACATTTTTTTCTCTAAATGTGGCCCCCGAGTCAAAATAATTGCCCAGGCCTGCGTTACGTTAAGTATTTCTACGATCTTTGATTCCTGTTTCGCCATACTTCCCTCGCTATTGGCACGCTTTTCTGTCTTTTTGTATGTTTCCATAATTTCATGGACAATAAATGTGAAGTGAATTATATTTATATAGCGCTTTTTCTCTAGTGACTCAAAGCGCTTTACATAGTGAAACCCAATATCTAAGTTACATTTAAACCAGAGTGGGTGACACTGGGAGCAGGTGGGTAAAGTGTCTTGCCCAAGGACACAACGGCAGTGACTAGGATGGCAGAAGCCAGAAATCAATGTCTCACCTGCACCTTGCTTTCCGAGTTCCTGCTGCATCTTGGGAGAACGATCCGAGCAGTAAAATGCGACCCCGTCGTTACACAAATGTTTGCAAAGACGTGAGGCGTCAGAGGGGCTTAATGTGTTGGACCGTGTGTGCTTTTGTGTGTGTTTGCTTGTGCGGGGGAGCTTGACAGTTTGATATTAACTATCCAAAAAAATCAATGGAATCAATTGATAGACGCTATATTATACATGTACTTTCTATTAAATAGTCATTTACTTCAATGATCACTGGATCATTGAATGTCTTTTAGTACCAGAATGTTTAAACACGACAAATATACACGTAATCTCTTTCAGCTGTGGTCGCATTCACGAGACAAAATGTGCATTTTGGTTTTTGATAGTTAACTCAGAGTGGCGCTGTGGTCCTTTTATCTTCATCTCAACGGATGTTTCCTGTGTGACATAAACTGCTTCCAAACTTCAAGTGCAATATAATGTTTCACCCTCCAGAGGAACTGGACTTATTCCAGCCTCAGAGGCGATTCGACGGGGGAACGCCCACATTTAAGGGTTGCTCCACTCAAAGTGCGCATCTTGGATGAAGGCGCAAACTGGCAGACTTAAGTCAAGTGGGAGTACAGTTGCGCACCTTTTTTCACCTGAACACATGGCAGAGTAGGGCCCTAATTGAATAAACACTCCCAAGTGCCGAGAGCAATGGATAGAGAGAACCCTCCTATAAAATGTAATATCCAAAACTCAAAACCAGTGAAGTTGGCACGTTGTGTAAATCCTAAATAACAACAGAATACAATGATTTGCAAATCCTTTTCAACTTATATTCAATTGAATAGACTGCAAAGACAAGATACTTAATGTTCGAACTGGAAAATGTTATTTTTTGCAAGTATTAGCTCATTTGGAATTCGATGCCTGCAACATGTTACAAAAAAGCTGGCACAAGTGGCAAAAAAGACTGAGAAAGTTTGAGGAATGCTCATCAAACACTTATTTGGAACATCCCACAGGTGAAAAGGCTAATTGGGAACAGGTGGGTGCCATGATTGGGTATAAAAGCAGCTTCTGTGAAAGGCTCAGTCGTTCACAAACAAGGATGGGGCAAGAGTCACCACTTTGTGAACAAATGCGTGAGCAAATTGTCGAACAGTTTAAGAACAACATTTCTCAATGAGCTATTGCAAGGAATTTAGGGATTTCACCATCTACAGTTTGTAATATCATCAAAATGTTCAGAGAATCTGGAGAAATCACTGCACCTAAGCCATGATATTACGGACCTTCAATCCCTAAGGCGGTACTGCATCAGAAAGCGACATCAGTGTGTAAAAGATATCACCACATGGGCTCAGGAACACCGCTGTCAGTAACTCCAGTTTGTCGCTACATCTGTAAGTGCAAGTTAAAACTCTACTATGCAAAGCGAAAGCCATTTATCAACAACACCCAGAAATGCCGCCGGCTTCGCTGTGCCCGAGCTCATCTAAGATGGACTGATGCAAAGTGTAAAAGTGTTCTGTGGTCTGACGAGTCCACATTTCAAATAGTTTTTGGAAACTGTGGATGCTGTGTCCTCCGGAACAAAGGAAAATAATCATCCGGATTGTTAGAGGCACAAAGTTCTAAAGCCAGCATCTGCGATGGTATGGTGGTGTATTAGTGCCCAAGACATGGGTAACTTACACATCTGTGAAGACACCATTGATGCTGAAAGGTACATTCAAGTTTTGGAGCAACATATGTTGCCATCCAAGCAACGTTATCATGGACGCCCCTGCTTATTTCAGCAAGACAATGCCAAGCCACATGTTACAACAATGTGGCTTCATAGCAAAAGAGTGTGGGTACTAGACTGGCCTGCCTGTAGTCCAGACCTGTCTCCCATTGAAAATGTGTGGCGCATTATGAAGCCTAAAATACCACAACCTAGACCCGTGACTGTTGAACAACTTAAGCTGTACATCAAGCAAGAATGGGAAAGAATTCCACCTGAAAAGCTTCAAAAATTGATCTCCTCAGTTCCCAAACGTTTACTGAGTGTTGTTAAAAGGAAAGGACATGTAACACAGTGGTAAACATGCCCCTGTGCAAACATTTTTGCAATGTGTTGCTGCCATTAATTTCTAAGTTAATGACTGCAGCTGAGATAGGCTCCAGCACCCCCCGCGACCCCAAAAAGGGACAAGTGGTAGAAAATGGATGGATGGATGATTATTTGCAAAAAAATATTACGTTTCTCAGTTTAAACATTAAATGTCTTTGCAGTTTATTCAATTGAATATAAGTTGAAAAGGATTTGCAAATCATTGTATTCTGTTTTTATTTACGATTTATACAAGGTGCCAACTTCACTGGTTTTGGGTTTTGTAATAAATGACTTATTCGTAGGCTCCTCTGCTTTGTCACTGATAATAATAATTGCTGCACAACTTACACATTCAATCAATGTGTTCAATAATGTCACTTCTTCTCAAAACTTCTAGTTTTTTCTTTGGTCTTGTGTCCAGTCATCTTAATTAGCAATTAAATGCACTAAATATACACAAAATATATATAACAAATACAAAATGAAATATCAAATTCCCCCTCGACATATTGAAGTGCAGCGTTAATGCACTGTTCTTGTAAGCCACACATACTGGCTTTAGTGGTAGGTCTGCTAATTTATGTTTTAATGACCTTAAATGTGTTATTTTTCACTATCAAAATTATTTTTTGAACAGTTTATTTCCCATGAAATTTTTTTTTGTCCAAAACTGGCATCAACTTAAAAATAAGTTTGAGGCAAAAAGTATAAATGTGTTTTTCACACAGATAAAAATGTGTGGAAAAATTTGGTGGTCGGGGATAGGGGGCTTCATATAAAATATTGCTTAGGGCCCTAATTTAGCCAGGAGCGGCCCTGCCATCAAGTACAGCAACGACATTGTGGTCCAAAACAAACAGCTTAGCAGAAAACCCATGCAATGACCCAGCAATTCGCAAACGCTGCATCTCAACTTAAATATTTAAATAGTGCTGATTACTAATTCCTGCACATCTGTGCTAAAGTGTGCAAAGCAAAACTGCTGCCAATCGTCCAAAACAGGAAATGGAGTCTGACACAATAAGAAGAAACAAGACTATAAGTCCTACATTTTACTGTGTAGTATACATATTGATGTTTATGTGTGATTTTTATATCATTTGGAGCTGTTAATAAACATACAGTACAGGCCAAAAGTTTGGACACGCCTTCTCATTCAATGTGTTTTATCTCTTGACTATTTACATCAGACCTGGGCAAATTAAGGCCCGGGGGCCACATGCGGCCCGTTGAGCTTTTCAATCTGGTCCGCCGGACATTCCCAAATATTTTTTTTAGATCTTTAAGATGGAAAGTGTAGCTGCCATTATGATGTGCAGTCATGTTTTCTAATGACCGTAAGTCTTCAACTATACAAAGTATTTCAATGGTTGGAATCTGCGTGTATGGATGATGATTAGATTACTATGGTAATCTAATTAGTTACTATGGTCATCTAATTAGTTACTATGGTAATCTACGTCACAGCAGCTCAGACGAGGCACCAAGCAGTGTGGGCGGGAAGCGTTTCCACAGACGCGGAAGGAGATTTTCACAACAAAGTTCTAAAGTTTAGTGATATATAGAATAGAATAGATTAGAATAGAAAGTACTTTATTGATCCCTGGTGGAAATTCAGCAAATATCAGATATATCAAATTGTAGGTGGGTTTATTTTGTACCTTTTGCGTTCATATTTCACTGTTTGTTGCGTTTCACTCCATTGTAAAAAATGTCGATTGGTAGGGGGTGTGACGTTCATATTTTTTCAATATTCAGTGTTTTATCGTTCATAGAAATTTTTTAAAATTCCATTACGTTTTCTAAGGCGGTCTGTCATAACGTTTTTAAGCATTCAATCAGACATTATTGTGAGGTTTTGTATTAGTGTTCCTAAAAATAGATATACCGACCCCCATAGACATTTTTTTCTCTAAATGTGGCCTGATTTACATTGTAGATTGTCACTGAAGGCATCAAAACTATGAAAGAACACATGTGGAGTTATGTACTTAACAAAAAAAAGGTGGAAGAACTGAAAACATGTTTTATATTTTAGTTTCTTCAAAATACCCACCCTTTGCTCTGATTACTGCTTTGCACACTCTTGGCATTCTCTCGATGAGCTTCAAGCGCACCTGTGAAGTGAAAACCATTTCAGGTGACTACCTCTTGAAGCTCATCGAGAGAATGCCAAGAGTGTGCGAAAAAGTAGTCAGAGCAAAGGGTGGCTATTTTGAAGAAACTAGAATATAACTTAGACTTAGACTTCCTTTTATTGTCATTCAAATGTGAACTTTACAGTACAGATAAGAATGAAATGTTGTTGCAGATATAAATAGATTAATGTACAGATAAATATATTGCACTTTTGCATATGCATCCACGTTTATGGATGTATGTTATATTGTCTTTATATTGCAGCCAGTTAATCCGTTTTTGGGGGGAATTGAGGGGATTATTATGATGCGTTCAAGAGTCTTATGGCCTGAGGGAGGAAGATGTTACAGAACCTGGAGGTTCTGCTACGGAGGCTGCAGAAACCTCTTTCTAGAGTCCATCAGTGAACATGTTTTCAGTTATTTCACTTTTTTTTTTAGTTAAGTACATAACTCCACGTGTTCATTCATAGTTTTGATACCTCCAGTGACAATCTACAATGTAAATAGTCATGAAAATAAAGAAAACGCATTGAATGAGAAGGTGTGTCCAAACTTAGACTTAGACTTCCTTTTTATTGTCATTCAAATTTGAACTTTACAGCACAGATAAGAACAACATTTCGTTACATAAGCTCCAGATGGTGCAGGATAAAAAAAGCAATAAGGTGCATAAATAAATAAATAAATAAATATATATAAATAATATATAAATATATATATAAAATAAATAAATATATATAAATATATATAAATAAATAAATAGATTACTGTACAGATAAACTTTTGGCCTGTACTGTATATTATTGAGACCTGACTTGTATCTGTCTGCGAATTCTAATAATAATAATAATAATAATAATACGTTACATTTGTAACACACTTTACATTTGTTAAAATCTCAAAGTGCTACAAAATATAAAAAAAGTTTAAATTAAAAAAATAAATAAAATGAAAAGTTTGAATATATAATAGAAAATTAAAATATCAATCAATCAATCAATCAATCAATCAATCAATCAATGTTTATTTATATAGCCCTAAATCACAAAAGTCTCAAAGGGCTGTACAAGCCACAACGACATCCTCGGTACAGAGCCCACATAAGGGACGTCGATGTGAATGACTATGAGAAACCGCATATGTGGGTAACACCCCCTCTCTAGGGGAGACCGAAAGCAATGGATGTCGAGTGACATAATATTGTGAAAGAATAGTCCTTAGTGGATCTAACATAGTAGTGATAGTCCAGTCCATAGTGGGGCCAGCAGGAGACCAGCAGGAGACCATCCCGAGCGGAGACGGGTCAGCAGCGCAGAGATGTCCCCAACCGATGCACAGGCAAGCGGTCCACCCCGGGTCCCAACTCTGGACAGCAAGCACTTCATCCATGGTCACCGAACCGGAATAACCCGGCGAGGAGGCAGAGGAGAAAAGAAAAGAAACAGCAGATCAACTGGTCTAAAAGGGGGCTATTTAAAGGCTAGAGTATACAAATTAGTTTTAAGATGGGACTTAAATACTTCTACTGAGGTAGCATCTCTAACTGTTACCGGGAGGGCATGCCATAGTACTGCAGCCCGAATGGAAAACGCTCTGTAGCCCGCAGACTTTTTATGGGCTCTGGGAATCACTAATAAGCCGGAGTTCTTTGAACGCAGGTTTCTTTCCGGGACATATGGTACAATACAATCGGCAAGATAGGATGGAGCTAGACCATGTAGTATTTTATACGTAAGTAGTAAAACCTTAAAGTCGCATCTTAAGTGCACAGGAAGCCAGTGCAGGTGAGCCAGTATAGGCGTAATATGATCAAACTTTCTTGTTCTTGTCAAAAGTCTAGCAGCCGCATTTTGTATCAATTGTAATCTTTTAATGCTAGACATAGGGAGACCCGAAAATAATACGTTACAGTAATCGAGACGAGACGTAACGAACGCATGAATAATAATCTCAGCGTTGCTAGTGGACAAAATGGAACGAATTTTAGCGATATTACGGAGATGAAAGAAGGCCGTTTTAGTAACACTCTTAATGTGTGACTCAAAGGAGAGAGTTGGGTCGAAGATAATACCCAGATTCTTTACCGAGTCACTTTGTGTAATTGTTTGGTTGTCAAATGTTAAGGTGGTATTATTAAATAGGTGTCGGTGCTGAGCAGGACCGATAATCAGCATTTCCGTTTTCTTAGTGTTGAGTTGCAAAAAGTTAGCGCACATCCATTGTTTAATTTCATTCAGACACGCCTCCAGCTGACTACAATCTGGCATGTTGGTCAGCTTTAGGGGCATGTAGAGTTGAGTGTCATCAGCATAACAATGAAAGCTAACACCGTATTTGCGTATGATGTCGCCGAGCGGCAGCATGTAAATACTAAAGAGAATAGATAAACACTAGATAATAGAAATACAAACATGAAAGCACTGGATAAAACAGATAGGCAAACAGTGCATTTAAAAACAAGAAGGCAGAGAAATTAGATAAAAGCTGTGCTGAAAAGGTGGGTTTTTAGTCCCTTCTTAAAACGGTCGACCGACTGTGGTGCTCTAAGATGGTCGGGGACAGCATTCCAGAGTTCGGGTGTGGCCCATTGTTTGTAGGTTTGTCCTGATGGGTTTGCAATTCTAGACCTATTTGCAAATGGTGATGAATTAATTTGATGAATTAGATTGAAAACTGATCCACTTGTAAATCATCTGCCAGCGCTGTTTATTTATTTACCTTTTCTTCTTTGCTTTACATGTGTCCTAGCTCGTAAGGCGTTCCCGTGCAGATACTGCCCCTACAGCGCCTCGCAGAAGGGCAACCTGAAGACGCACGTCATCTGCGTCCACCGCAAGCCCTTTGACAACAGCCTGTACCCTGACCGCCGCCTCCGCCGCTCGCACACGCCCCAGAGGCCCTGCGGATCGCCTCCGAGCATCTCGGTAGACAATCCGGGTAGAGAGCAGACGAACGCCGCGCCGCTCTGTGGGACTTGATGGCGTCGTCAGACACAATGCTTTGGTTATAGAATAACTGACATGTCAAGGGGGTCGATTATGCACTTTCTTATGTTCTATTATAATATTAAGGTTTTGGGTGTTCGCACACTAAGTACGGAGACTTGCAGTCTTTTTGTCCTCTGGTCAACTTTATCGTTCCTCCAAAATAAGTGGGAGAAATAAGGATGATTTTTAGCTGTGCAACAGCAACGTTTGATGTACATTCCAGTGTTTCTTGAAGATCCACAGTATGTATTTATCCGTAGGACAATAATAATAATAAAGTCCACTGTGATGTGAAAGTGTAACAAGAGCATTTCGCCAACATGTCAAATCTATCTGTTCAACATACCCTTCCCCGCCCAAAGCATTGGTTATTCCATCCAACCATTTTCTACCGCTTGTCCCGTTCGGGGAAGCGGGGGGTGCCGGAGCCTATATCAGCTGCATTCAGGCGGAAGGCGGGGTACATCCTGGACAAGTCGCCAACTCATCACAGGGCCAACACAGATCGACAGACAACATTCCCACTCACATTCACACACTAGGGCCAATTTAGTGTTGCCAATCAAACTAATCCAAACCAATCCACTTTATTTATATAGCACATTTAAACAACAAAAATGTTTCCAAAATGCTGCACAAAAATATTAAAAACAAGATTCAAATATTATCCGTAGCTCCACCAATCAATCAATCAATCAATCAATGTTTATTTATATAGCCCTAAATCACAAGTGTCTCAAAGGGCTGCACAAGCCACAACGACATCCTCGGTACAGAGCTCACATAAGGGCAAAGAAAAACTCACCCCAGTGGGACGTCGATGTGAATGACTATGAGAAACCTTGGAGAGGGGAGACCGAATGCAATGGATGTCGAGTGGGTCTAAAATAATATTGTGAGAGTCCAGTCCATAGTGGATCTAACATAATAGTAAGAGTCCAGTCCATAGTGGGGTCAGCAGGAAACCATCCCGAGCGGAGACGGGTCAGCAGCGCAGAGATGTTCCCAACCGATGCACAGGGGAGCGGTCCACCCCGGGTCTCGACTCTGGACAGCCAGCACTTCATCCATGGCCACCGGACCTGTGTGTCTCCCCCTCCACAAGGGATAGGTGGGAGCAGAGGAGAAAAGAAAAGAAACGGCAGATCAACTGGTCTAAAAAAAGGGGGACTATTTAAAGGCTAGAGTATACAAATGAGTTTTAAGATGGGACTTAAATGCTTCTACTGAGGTAGCATCTCTAACTGTTACCGGGAGGGCATTCCATAGTACTGGAGCCCGAATAGAAAACGCTCTATAGCCCGCAGACTTTTTTTGGGCTCTGGGAATCACTAATAAGCCGGAGTTCTTTGAACGCAGATTTCTTGCCGGGACATATGGTACAATGCAATCGACAAGATAGGACGGAGCTAGACCGTGTAGTATTTTATACGTAAGTAGTAAAACCTTAAAGTCACATCTTAAGTGCACAGGAAGCCAGTGCAGGTGAGCCAGTATAGGCGTAATATGATCAAACTTTCTTGTTCCAATGACTGAATAAAAACAAAATAAATTAATATAAAAACAGTATCAAAAGGAATATGATTAAAAACTATTTTAAAGGGTAAAACCAATTAAAACAATAAATAAAAATTAAAATTGAAAAACACAGAGGACCACACAACTCATGTGGTGTTAAAAGCCAGAGAATAAAAGTTGGTCTTAAGACGAGACTTCAAACTCTCCACTGTGGGAGCAGTCGAAACATGGAGGGGGAGAATGTTCCGGAGCTTAGGGCCGACCACAGAGAAGGCCCTGTCTCCCCTGGTTTTAAGTCTCGTCTTGGGCACCACGACCTGGAGCCGGCTCTCGGAACTCAGAGCGCGCGCAGGAGTGTAAATTTGAATGAGGTCCGAGATATAATGATCTGCCAGTCCATGCAAAGCTTTAAAAACAAACAGCAACATTTTAAAATCAATTCTAAAATGAACAGGGAGCGATTGATTGATTGATTGAAACTTTTATTCGTAGATTGCACAGTGAAGTACATATTCCGTACAATTGACCACTAAAATGGTAACACCCGAATAAGTTTTTCAACTTGTTTAAGTCGGGGTCCACTTAAATTGATACATGATACAGATATATACTAACATCATAATACAGTCATCACACAAGATAATCATCAGAGTATATACATTGAATTATTTACATTATTTAAATAAATGGGTTATACTTGTATAGCGCTTTTCTACCTTCAAGGTACTCAAAGCGCTTTGACAGTTTTTCCACATTCACCCATTCACACACACATTCACACACTGATGGCGGGAGCTGCCATGCAAGGCGCTAACCAGCACCCATCAGGAGCAAGGGAGAAGTGTCTTGCCCAAGGACACAACGGACTTGACTAGGATGGTAGAAGGTGGGGATTGAACCCCAGTAACCAGCAACCCTCCGATTGCTGGCACGGCCACTCTACCAACTTCGCCACGCCGCCCTATTTACATTATTTACAATCCGGGGTGTGGGATATGGGGGGTTAGGTTTGGTTGGTATCAACACTTCAGTCATCAACAATCAGCATCAACAATTCAATCATCAGAGTGCAAAGTCTCAAGAATTGGGGTTATATGCTCGCGTTTCCTGGCCCCTGTTAAAAGTCGAGCTGCTACATTCTGGACTAACTGCAACTGGGAGAGAGATTTTTGGCTAAAAACTCTCCCCAGGTGCATGTTTTTGGAGGTGGGAGGAAGCCGGAGGGAACCCACGCAGAAAACATGCAAACTCCACACAGAAAGACCCCTAGCCCAGGATTGAACCCAGGACCTTTGTATTGTGAGGCACACACATTAACCCCTGGTTACAACCTACATACCGTTCTCTCTAAACATCACTTGGTTTTCCTTCCAGTCCAGAAGTGGTGTCTATCTGTCAGGATGTGGTGCCAGATGTTTGGGCTTTCATGGCAGCAGATGTAATGAAGTAGAATGTTGCACATCAGAGCTTCCATTTGTTCTGGATTCCACTCCAGGGAGGAAAGGCTCGCTCACGTATAATTATTGCCCATTAACTCCTTTGCTTCATGCCCCGGTGCTGGAACAAAGCTCAATTAAGGGGAACCGAGACAATGGGAAAAAAATTTAAATCCAAGATTCACGATCCAAATGCTTTGATCAGATTGTGTAAATAAACATGGCGGCCTGGCGTTAAGTACTCCTGCTCCAAAAGCCGCTGCCATTTGTGGTCATTTCAGCATATGATCCAAGCTGCCGTGCCAACATTCTGCCCGCACCCGGGGATCACCTTGGGCAGCTGTGCGCCTGTTCACACGGAGCCCGGTAGCCACGGTGACGTGACTTTGACTGACAGTCGTCCTGACAACTCCATTCATGCGCCACCTGCTAGCTGTCAATCAGAGTGGTCGTCCCGGGGGCTATTGACGGCGCTGTCAGCCCCGCGTGAGACGTGTCTGTCAAAGCCCACCCACTCTGCCGGTCTGCCTGCCTGCCCGGGCCATCTGACATTTTGTTTTCTGTCCTCTTCCCCTTTAAGTGTGTCCTTCCCTTCCGAGACACCTCACCCCCTTAATCCCTGATCCAATCACAGATTCTTTGGATCCGCATTTGTCACCATCACCCACCTTTTTTTGGGGGGGGTGATGGAGTGGCTCACCAACACTTCCTTCAGGTGCCTGAGTCGCAGCCGTGCCGCATGCCATTCTACTCCTCCTCGCCCTCTCTCCCCCTTTGCTGCTCAGTCACCCTTCATCTCTCTACCTGACAGGTGACAAGGTCTGGCCCCTGCAGCTGACTGGCTAATCGGAGGCCTGTCATACCTGTCAATACTTTTTCAGAACCGTGCCAGGACCGGCACGTCTTCTGAGTTAGATCAAGGACACGGAGTTTTCAAAGCTCAGTTATTTCTTCCCCCTCCAACAGGCTACCATGTGGGCGTCATCCTGTCAAAATCCCTAATTAGGCACACTATCCCTTAAAGCAACACCCTTTAATTAATACTAGGGATTAATTACTCCTAATGATGATGAATGTTCTAGCTTGATGTCTCGCTACTGAAGCCATTGTTACACTCTGCTGCACTGTCATTTTTACATGTTTGTGTTCTGTTATCACGTTTACTTCACTATTGTAGAGCCTTTGAAGTCAGACGCTACAGAGGTTGTCCAATTTTCAATACATGGAATATCAGACTACCCTTTCTTTTGTAAGACCTGTATCTGGCAAAAGCATAAATCTGACGTTGTTAACTTGGGCAAACTTTTCAAACATTGATTCGGTCGTCCCTGAATCTTTGTAGGTAAATAGTATGTGTGACTGGTAGGGTTGTACGGTATACCGGTATTAGTATAGTACCGCGATACTAATGAATCATTTTCGGTACGATACCGTCTCTGAAACGTACCGGTCCGCCATCTACCCGCGCCCGCGCCAAAGTCACGTCGTGACATTGCTGGTTTACGAGCAGACGAGCATGTTCGGCGGCACACCATCACGGAGTACTTACAAGCAGACACAGTGTGTAGACAGAAAAGGGAGAACGGACGCATTTTGGCTTAAAAACTACAGATAGAGGTGAAGTTATAACACTGAAACGCCCTCAGGAAGAGGTGCTTTAAGACTTGGCTAGTTAGCTAACGGCTTAAGTCCAGTGTTTTAGTTACTTCCAAATCACTAATCCTCGCCTCCATGGCGACAAATAAAGTAAGTTTCTTACAAGTATAATACCTGCGGGACGAGGAATAGCTAAACATGCTTCACTACACACCGTAGCTCACCGGCCTCAAAATGTAAACAAACGGCATTGATGTATCTACACCTGACATCCACTGTAATGATATCAAGTACAGGCATGTATCTAGTCGATACTACTATGATTACGTCGATATTTTTTGGCACCACAACATCTTCTTTCGTTTAAAAAAAATGTATATTATGTTTATAAACTCAGGAAATACGTCCCTGGACACATGAGGACTCTGAATATGACCAATGTATGATCCTGTAACTACCCAAATTTGTGGTATCATCCAAAACTAATGTAAAGTATCAAACAACAGAAAAATAAGTGATTATTACATTTTAACAGAAGTGTAGATAGAACATTTTAAAAGAGAAAGTAAGCAGATATTAACAGTAAATGAACAAGTAGATTAATAATTCATTTTCTACCACTTGTCCTTAATAATGTTGACAAAATAATAGAATTATAAATGACACAATATGTTTCTGCATACGTCAGCAGACTAAATTAGGAGCCTTTGTTTGTTTACTTACTACTAAAAGACAAGTTGTCTTGTATGTTCACTATTTTATTTAAGGACAAACTTGCAATAAGAAACATATGATTAATGTACCTTAAGATTTTTTGTTAAAATAAAGCCACTAATGCAGTTTTTTGTAGTCCCCTTTATTTAGAAAAGTACTGAAAAGTATGGAAATAATTATGGTACCGGTACCAAAATATTGGTATTGTGACAACATTATTCTGAAGTTTGTCCTTCTTCACTAAGACTGCCTACAAAATGGCTCGTTTTTAAGAGACAGTCAGAACGGGCTTGTAAATGGTCTGTACAGCTACATCTTTGTCCGTGACGCATTTGCTACCGGGCCGCACAGAAACATTAATTAATTTATAAACTACCGCATTTTCTCCAACTTAACTTTTGCCTGTCCCACTAAACACATCAATAAGCTTGTTTATAGATGTATATTACAACTCCTGATAGGAAATCGCCATTTGTTATAGTACATTAATGCACATTAATGAACATATAAAATGTTAATGTGCCAGATTGTAGCCAAAGGCTGATTTCCATCTGCAGGGTCATTGCATATAGCAGGGGTTCTTAAGCTGTTTGACCTCAGGACCCAACTTTTCCACTACGGAGGGACCCGGGGACCACTCCAATATTAACACTGAATTAGTAATCTTACTCTTGATTTTGATCATATTCAATAAAATAAAATATATAACCAATTTACAGTTTACTACCTTGTAAAATGATATATAAACCCCGTTTCCATATGAGTTGGGAAATTGTGTTAGATGTAAATATAAACGGAATACAATGATTTGCAAATCAATTTCAACCCATGAATATGCTACAAAGACAACATATTTGATGTTCAAACTCATAACATTTTTTTTTTTGCAAATAATCATTAACTTTAGAATTTGATGCCAGCAACACGTGCCAAAGAAGTTGGGAAAGGTGGCAATAGATACTGATAAAGTTGAGGAATGCTCATCAAACACTTATTTGGAACATCCCACAGGTGAACAGGCAAATTGGGAACAGGTGGGTGCCATGATTGGGTATAAAAGTAGATTTCATGAAATGCTCAGTCATTCACAAACAAGGATGGGGGGAAGGTCACCACTTTGTCAACAAATGCGTGAGCAAATTGTCGAACAGTTTAAGAAACACCTTTCTCAACCAGCTATTGCAAGAAATTTAGGGATTTCACCATCTCCGGTCTGTAATATCATCAAAGGGTTCAGAGAATCTGGAGAAATCCCTGCACGTAAGCAGCTAAGCCCGTGACCTTCGATCCCTCAGGCTGTACTGCATCAACAAGCGACATCAGTGTGTAAAGGATATCACTACATGGGCTCAGGAACACTTCAGAAACCTACTGTCAGTAACTACAGTTGGTCGCTACATCTGTAAGTGCAAGTTAAAACTCTCCTATGCAAGGCGAAAACCGTTTATCAACAACACCCAGAAACGCTGTCGGCTTCTCTGGGCCTGAGCTCATCTAAGATGGACTGATACAAAGTTGAAAAGTGTTCTGTGGTCTGATGAGTCCACATTTCAAATTGTTTTTGGAAACTGTGGACGTCGTGTCCTCCGGACCAAAGAGGAAAAGAACCATCCGGATTGTTATAGGCACAAAGTTGAAAAGCCAGCATCTGTGATGGTATGGGGGTGTATTTGTGCCCAAGACATGAGTAACTTACACATCTGTGAAGGCGCCATTAATGCTGAAAGGTACATACAGGTTTTGGAGCAACATATGTTGCCATCCAAGCAACGTTACCATGGACGCCCCTGCTTATTTCAGCAAGACAATGCCAAGCCACGTGTTACATCAACGTGGCTTCATAATAAAAGAGTGCGGGTACTAGACTGGCCTGCCTGTAGTCCAGACCTGTCTCCCATTGAAAATGTGTGGTGCATTATGAAGCCTAAAATACCACAACGGAGACCCCCGGACTGTTGAACAACTTAAGCTGTACTTCAAGCAAGAATGGGAACGAATTCCACCTGAGAAGCGTGTTGCAGCCATGAAATTCTAAGTTAATTATTATTTGCAAAAATAAAAAAAAGTTTATGAGTTTGAACATGAAATATCTTGTCTTTGTAGTGCATTCAATTGAATATGGGTTGAAAAGGATTTGCAAATCATTGTATTCCGTTTATATTTACGTCGAACACAATTCCCCAACTCATATGGAAACGGGGTTTGTAAAAGCATGTGTTAGTCATACAGATTATTATTAATTTAATAAATAAACCTTAGGCTTCGGTCAGGCTGATTAGAAAAAAAGAAATGTACATACAATATGTATTATGGTGTGCTAAAATGAACAAAGTAAATTAATAATAAACAGGTTTCTTAACTAAACCGTCTATAAAATTACAGTGCAAATGGAAAAACAGATTCACCACTTTAGTCATAATTGTTGCGCTTAAAAAATTTCTCTATGACATTAGCACCGGACTTCTGTTTGTTTTATATTGTCATTAATGCCACAAGTGGTAGAAAAGTGTATTACAACTAAGTACAGCTGCGGCCTTTGCGGACTACAGCTGAAAAAACAGATGTATTACATTGTAGGGGGCGCTCATGGCCTAAAACTGGGCCCCGGTCCTATGGTTAAGAAACACTGGTATATAGTATATGCTATCAACGTGCCGGGGACCATCTCTTCGCAAAGAAACATGCTCAGGGCTCCCATTATTTCAGCGTTTTGGTGAGTTGATTTTGCATGCTAATTTTTTTTGCTGTTTTTATCTGCCAAACATGGAAAGCCCGTCTGTGAAAATAATGCAAACATTAAACCGGTCCCTGGTGGAAAAGGTTGGGGACCCCTGATGCATACTTGCCAACCCTCCCGGATTTTTTGGGAGACTCTCAAAATTCAGCGCCTCTCCCGAAAACCTCCCGGGACAAATTTTCTCCCGAAAATCTCCCGAAATCCAGGCGGACCTGAGTGACGTGTCGACAGCCTGTTTTCACGTCCACTTTCCCACAATATAAACAGCGTGCCTGCCCAATCACGTTATAACTGTAGAATGATCGAGGGCGAGTTCTTGGTTTCTTATGTGGGTTTATTGTTAGGCCGTTTCATTAACGTCCTCCCAGCGCGGCAACAACACACAACAGCAGTCACGTTTTTGTCTACCGTAAAGCAGTTTGTCTGCCGTAAACGGCAATGTTGTGACATTCTTAAACAGGACAATACTGCCATCTACTGTAGATGCATATGTGACAATAACACCTAGGGCTTTTAGAGAGTGCAGTGCACAACTGCGCACACAACAAGGAGACGAAGCAGAATGCATCATCAGAGAGGGTGTTCAGCATGGTTAGAAAAATAGTGACAGAGAATAGAACAAGGATGGACAATTCAACCCTTAACTCAACAATGAGTAGATGAGTGTTATGTGTGTGTATATGTGTAAATAAATGAACACTGAAATTCAAGTATTTCTCTTATTTATATATATATATATATATATATATATATATATAGATATATATAAATAAAAATAAAAATATATATCTATATATATATATATATATATATATATATATATATATATATATAGCTAGAATTCACTGAAAGTCAAGTATTTCTTATATATATATATATATGTATATATATATATATATATATATATATATATATATATATATATATATATATATATATATATATATATATATATATATGAAATACTTGACTTGGTGAATTCTAGCTGTAAATATACTCCTCCCCTCTTAACCACGCCTCCGCCCCAACCACGCCCCCCCCAGCCCCCACCTCCCGAAATCGGAGGTCTCAAGGTTGGGAAGTATGCCCTGATGTAGACCACAAGGATGTCTATTGAATGATATTATTACCCTTTAAAGCTTCAACGCTCCAATTCCCTCCATTTTCAGTTTATTTCAATGAAATGTCCGGTCCTACCTTTGGTGCGTACTGTTCCTGTCTGGTCTCATCCGACACATCTGTCCCAGCCTATCTAGATTTGTCTTTCTTTCCATCAGAAAACCATGTTTCCTTTTTGCCGCATCCCTTTATTATCATCTCATCAGCGTGTCATCTGCAGATCATGCTTGAGGTCTTTCTCAGCCTCACCGAGATAGACGGGCCATGTTCGCCTAATCAGCCTCAATAAGGAACGGAAACAGTTTGACAGGTCAGGTAATGAGAAGTAATGAATCGCTAATCACAGCCTCTTACAACCCTCGGAGCACAGATGAAAAATTAAAGGTAATTAGCTTGCACAGTTGTGAAAACAATATTTAAGTTGGCATCACGTGGCACAGACTTAGCAGATTTTCTCCGCCGACAACATACATCATCGCCATGCCACGGTCCTAATACCAAGCTGTTAGTGGAAAGCGGGCTCAGCTGTGATTTTTATGAAAGGAAGGTTATAAAATCATTTTTTCCACGCCGGTATTTTCTCATGAAAACACAGCGGCTTCCAAAACACGAAAGAAGAGCGGATAATACGGCTTCACACAAAGTCCCACAGCGGCGTGGAATGTAGCGTCGTTGGGAGACATGTGGTCAGAAGTGCACAGCAGCTTGGCTCCTGGACTGACGGATGCTTTGACACAGCCTAGTGTTTGACAAGACCGCGTGAGACTCAAACTACAGGATCCAGACATGGACTGTCAGTCAAAGCCAGCCCATCTCCCGGCTGAGACGTGCCAGTTTAGTCACACTTACAATGGAACTAATAGGCGTTAACTGGAGCAAGGCACACATATGGGCCCGCTAGAGCCGCGTGTCCCCGGGCTGGGATTGAACGGATGCCAAAGAACATAAGCCCAAGATATAAAAAGAATTACAAGGGGACAAATAAAACATGGGGATTATGTCAGTGTGAGAAATGGAGGCATTGTTATTCTGAATGTGCGCTGGCTTGCCTCTCTTGTTTCAGCTTCCGTGGCCTTTAGGCGTGTGGAGCCCAGGAGTCCGGCACCTGCTCGGGCCATCCAGCGGCTTTAGAGGCAGAATGGAGATGAGGTTGGTGTTTTCTGTGTAAATCAATAAGAAGCAGAGAGGCCTGATTGAAACCAGCTTGCTGGTGCTGTCAATGAAACATACCGTATCGTGTGTCGGTGGCATTTTTAGATGGAAGACATTGTGGGATACCAACCGCAACCAGTATTTCTACAGTACAGTCTGATGCACTGTTTCTTGATCCAAATTCTTCTTCCAACTGTAATGTCTTAGATAATAAATCACAAGAAATGCTAAGAATATTTTCCTCCTTAGGACTCTTTGCATGACCACTTGTTGCCAGTGTTGTCAACTCGGTGACATTTCTGCTAAATCTGCCGACTTTCCAACTTCTCTTAGGCCCCTTCTACACTAAGCCGGATAAGGTTATCCAAGGTAAATCCCACCTAATCTTATCCGTGTCCACACATAACAACGCCACCGTTTAAGACCCCCGACCCCCGTCGCAACGCGACCTAGTACGAATTTGCAAAAAAAATGCGGAAGTATATCCTTACCCTGTGTTTCAATGTAGACTATTGCCACATTTCTCTTAACAGTAAACCTTGCTTGCCTCACCATCAGCAGCTGTTAGATTATTGTAGTGAATCACACCTGAGCCATCATACATGAATCATATCTTTAATGGATGTATGAAAGTAAACAATGTGATAAAGAACATTTTACAACAACCAACAACAGACAAACAAAACATAATCTATGCAACATTTTGACCAAAGAACCACCATTACATGTTATGTGGACCACAAGGAAGTGTTTTCCATTTAGAAAAAAATGACAAAAATAAAACCACTTTAAAGCGCCCTATAATCCGGTGCGCCTTTTGTATAAAAATAAACCTGACCAGACCCGCTCATCGGCAGTGCGCCTTATAATCCGGTGCGCTCTATGGTAACCTAACGGTCCCCTTCATTTGAGAAAAAAAACAATTAAAAGTATCAAAATACATCTTGGTACCGGTACCAAAACCCTAGTAGCTACTAAACAACACACCACCAATAATGTTCTTCGAACACCACTAAAACATGACATAAACATAAACATAGTAATGTTCATTAATAGTTAAAATGTGTCTTATACAATTGTCAGAATTACTCACATCGTCTAGTTCACCGATTGAACGCAGCAGAGAGAAAACAAGGTACCGCAGGTAACACAAATAAGGAATAAAGCGGAAGTGCTACTGTCAAAGAAAATGCTTCAGAATAAAAGTCCCTGCAAAGTGTACACAAACATGGAGAATTATGAACGCCTACCATTTAGCAAATTCAGTGGGCCAGCTCGGTCTGCACCACTTCAAAGCAGAATTCAGCGTCCGTGCCAAAGCAACATCCACACATTAATCCATGAAATTATGGAGAAGCCGCCGAACGTCCTGTCCAACCTGTTTCAATGTGTTATTTTCTCCTGACTCTACAAACTGGACGAGCGAGCATTAGCCTTGCTCACTGGGTCTTAAATAGACGTCTGTTGTTGTCAACTCTGACCCTTACGGTCCGTCACTCAAAGAGGTCTGTGTGCCGCGTAAACAATGATGTCCTAGTTTCTATTGCTACGCAACGGAGACAGACAGTGTTGCCAGATCTCAGGGTAGAAACAGGCCCATAGTCGCTCATACAAAGCGGATTTAGCAGCGGGAAGGAGACATCACATTAGTCCGGTCCCTAAGGTAAATGCCGTACAATATTACAGTCTTTCATAAAAGCGATTTAGTTGTTTGTAGTACACTCCCTTGTATTGATTATTAAACAGTGTTGTCCCGATACCAATATTTTAGTACCGGTACCAAAATCTATACTTTTCGATACTTTGATACTTTTCCAAATAAAAAGGACCACAAACAATTGCATTATTGGCTTTATTTTAACAAACATTCTTATGGTACATTAAACATATGTTTCTTATTGCAAGTTTGTCCTTAAATAAAATAGTGAACAAACAAAGGCTCCTAATTTAGTCTGCTGACGTATGCAGTAACATATTGTGTCATTTATCATTCTATTATTTTGTCAACATTATTAAGGACAAGTGGTAGAAAGTGAATTATTAATCTACTTGTTCATTTACTGTTAATATCTGCTTACTTTAACTTTTAACATGTTCTGTCTACACTTCTGTTAAAATGTAATAATCACTTATTCTTCTGTTGTTTGATACTTTATATTAGTTTTGTATGATACCACAAATTTGGGTATCAATCCGATACCAAGTCGTTACAGGTTCATACATTGGTCATAATTTAAGTCCTGAGTTTATAAACACAATATAAAAATAAAAAATTAGAAGATTTTGTGATGCTAAACAATATTGACGTAATCATAGTAGTATCGACTGGATACGCTCCTGTACTTGGTATCCTTACAGTGGATGTTAGGTGTAGATCCACCAATGGCGTTTGTTTACATTTTGACGCCAGTGAGTTATGGTGTGTAGTGAAGCCTGTTTAGCTATTCCTCGTCCCACAAGAATGATACTTGTAAGAAACGTACTTTATTTGTCGCCATGGAGGCGAGGATTAGTGATTTAGAAGTAGCTAAAACACTGCAGACTGGGGCTGGACTTTAGCCGCTAGCTAGCTAGACATGTCTTAAAGCACCTCTTCCTGAGGGCGTTTCAGTGTTATAACTTCACCTTTATTGTTAGTTTTTAAGCCAAAAAGCGTCCATTCGCCCTTTCCTGTCTACGCACTGTGTCTGCTTGTAAATACTCCGTGATTGTGCGCTGCCGAACATGCTCGTCTGCTCGTAAACCAGCAATGATACGACGTGACGACGACGGGGGGGCAGGAGTGGGGGACCGGTACTTTTTAGAGGCGGTATAGTATCGAACATGATTCATTAGTATAGTGGTACTATACTAGTTCCGGTATACCGTACAACCCTAATTTCTTATCTAAAAGTTTTTTTTAAATGCATGTTACATGTTAAAATTGTGCTGATTTGCAGGAGCAATCGCGGATTAATTTGATTCAAAAGTGAGCTTTGTTAAAATGTTGTCATTCAGTGGACGCTGGAAAAATAAAGACAGGTGAAGCATCTTTTTGTCCTCCTTCCGTTTGTTGTCGCTACAAGAGCCAATATACTTAATTTGTGCCGATTATGAAGCAGACGTTTTCGGTATTTTATTTTTAGAGGAGGAGAAGTGTTTGAGAAGTTTACCCTATGTGTGTTCATGTGTATTTGTCTTGGATTTAAATACTATTGATGTGTCCATTTGAATCCCTTCCAGATGTATTTTTTGTTTTTTAGGATGAGATTTTTGGTTTTTAAGTAGTATTTTCTGTATCCAGCACTTCCTTTTTTACTTACCGGTACCTCAAATTGCATTATGAGACACACATACACTGATAATAATGATATTAAAGCATAGGTAGCCATGGTATCTGACGAGTTGGAATGATCCACATGAGAGTTCACTATTTTCTTGTGTTTTGCATAATTTATTTCCAAGGTGCTCCTATTTTGGTTCTACATTTCTGTTGGATTCTATGTTTAACTGCACCTTCACTTTCTGTTCTGTTTCCTGCCCGCGTGTCTGTCTTCCATTAGTTAATCGAGCCCGGGGATTCTTAAACTGTGGTACGTGTACCAAAGAATCGGGCCAAATAATTCTATTTAGATGCATGTTGTGTACTAAAACAAATACACAGGAATAAATTGTTCAATTAAATATTTGTTTGTTACTTTTTAGTGCAAAATAATAATTTTAACATCATTAAAACATTAATTTACAAACCTTTGTACATCCAGTCGTACCCCTGCCAGTCAAGACAAGCACTAACGCTGTGCGCCATGAACATATTTAGATCATATTCCTATCAGTGACGGAGCAGGATGCGGCTAGGTATATGTTTGTGTCAGATGTATTTATTAATTTATTGGAAGTGTCCTCTCATTCAATAATTCAGTTCAGTTTCAGTTTATTTTGAACATGCATCATTCCAGTTGTTTCATTACAGCACGTCCGAAAAGAAGTAGGAAGAAGCAGAGCTTATTTAATCCTACCACTTTTCATACCATAGCAATAGATCGGTAGGTCGTGAGTAGAGATGTCCGATAATATCGGCCGATAAATGCTTTAAAATGTAATATCGGAAATGATCGGTATCGTTTTTTTTATTATCGGTATCTGTATCGTTTTTTTTTATTTTTTATTTTTTATTTTTATTAAATCAACATAAAAAACACAAGATACACTTACAATTAGTGCACCAACCCAAAACACTCATTCACACAAAAGGGTTGTTTCTTTCTGTTATTAATATTCTGGTTCCTACATTATATATCAATATATATCAATACAGTCTGCAAGGGATACAGTCCGTAAGCACACATGATTGTGCGTGCTGCTGGTCCACTAATAGTACTAACCTTTAACAGTTAATTTTACTCATTTTCATTAATTACTAGTTTCTATGTAACTGTTCTTATATTGTTTTACTTTCTTTTTTATTCAAGAAAATGTTTTTAATTTATTTATCTTATTTTATAATTTTTTTTAAAAAGTACCTTAGCTTCACCATACCTGGTTGTCCAAGTTAGGCATAATAATGTGTTAATTCCACAACTGCATATATCGGTTGGTATTGGTATCGGTTGATATCAGTATCGGTAATTAAAGAGTTGGACAATATCGGAATATCGGATATCGGCAAAAAGCCATTATCGGACATCCCTAGTCGCGAGTTCTAACCCCGGCCGAGTCATACCAAAGACTGGGACCCATTACCTCCCTGTTTGGCACTCAGCATCGAGGGTTGGAATTGGGGGTTAAATCACCAAAATGATTCCCGAGCGTGGCCACCGCTGCTGCTCACTGCTCTTCTCACCTCCCAGGGGGTGGAAGAGGGAATGGGTCAAATACAGAGGCTAACTTCACCACAGCTAGTGTGTGTGTTACTATCAGTGGTACTTTAACTTTTTAACTTTAATTGTGTCCCATTTCCTTGTTCTCTGTGACAGAACAGTGGATAAATAAATAATATATAAATAATGTACCATAGTAAGTAAACAAATATTAAATGCATAAATAATCTTTATCTAAACCACCCCCCCCAAAAAAAAAAATTAACAAAAAAAACTAACAAAAAAACAACAACAAAAAACAACAAAAGTGATTTTGTTGACATTGACATTAATTGACATTTTATGCGCTTCTTCAAGCAAAATGGGACCCTATGCTCAGCGTGTGATCTGCGTCTAGGGAGAGACTGCCCCGGATACTTCTATTTCTACTTAAGTGTTGCTTTCAAGTACTTTATACCAGACGGCATTTAGTCTTACTTCAAAGTGTAAACACACTTATGCTGCACTCAAAATGTGCGTAATTATGGAAGTATGCAAATTGAAACGCAGCCCATGTCAGGGTGCATGCGCTAAAGGGCCACTTTGCCATGCTTAACAATATCAGGGGATGTCAGGGCGGCTCACAGTCCGCTCCATCAGTCTGTCTCATCCAGGTGTTTCATGGGTGCCCTGTATCACCCATCAGGTGCCCTAAAAATCAATCAATCAATCAATCAAAGTTTATTTATATAGCCCTTAATCACAAGTGTCTCAAAGGGCTGCACAAACCACAAAGACCTCCCCGGCTCAGATCACACATCAGAGCAAGAAAAAACTCAACCCGATGGGGAAAAGTATCGTGTATTTTCAAGTGACCCAATCCGATATCATTGTGTTTATTAAAAGTGAGTGATATTGACAATTTTGGTATCGATTTCATACCAAGTAAATACAGGGCCAGTATTGCCAATAAATGATAATTTTCTAATCGTTATTATAATCACAATGAATTACAGGTCAAATATTTTAGGCAAAAAAAAAAAGTTAGACAATTTAAAACAATATGCGTATGTTTGAATAGTATCACAAAAAATATATATACAGAATAATACAATAGTTCCCATTTTATTAGACACACAACAGTGTTACAAAAAAGGTCAGTTAGAATAATACGTAATGTTGGTTATAGACAACACTACAACCCTTTATATATTGAATCAAACATTTTGAAATTCAATGAGTTACAATCATGTACGAGCAAACAATAACCTGCTACCCAAAAATTTACAATAATTATTTTCATCATTATGTTATTCTAACATTCAAGACAAATGGGACTTGCGAGTAAGAAAGGTGATTTATTTCCATAAACAAGCCAACATACAACAGACAAACTAATCGGAGGCAGGTGACAATAATCAGCACCCATGGCAACAAAGAAAACAAACCCGGGTGCCGACACAGAACTAAATCAACAAATAAGGAAATACTAAACTTAAACAAAACATGATCCGGGCAACGGATCATGACAAAAACATTTGTCTGCGCGTACAACACCTAAAACCTTTAGTATCAGAATGTGGAATTAAATTATGGTATGGATTAAGCAAAGACATTAATGTAGTAACATGATCTACTCTGACAAACTGTTCAAACTCAAAGTGTTTACAAAGTACAAAGAAGAAGAATTATGTTAAACTTGATTAAAATTTTAGATAATTGTATTCATCTAATTATGTGAATAACAGCTTATATAACTATTTATTGAGAACTTTGTTATTTATGGATTTAAATTGTGTACAAATGAAGAACAGGAAGTGACCAAATGTGTTAGTAATTTCTATTAAATGGAAAAAGGGGTAGGATTAAATAAATTCTACTCTTTTTCGAAAATGTTGTAATGAGAAACTGGAAAAAATACGATGTATCATATTGAAAAATTGTATATTGTAAAACCATCTAACTATATTAATATCAAGAAAGTAATAACATTTTATTTAGATGTAGTTTAAAAAAAAAAAGGGGATAACACATATTAATGAACATTTGACATGTAAATACCGTATTTTCCGCACTATAAGGCGCACCGGATTATTAGCCGCACCTTCTATGAATTACATATTTCATAATTTTGTCCACCAATAAGCCGCCCCGGACTATAAGCCGCGCCTACGCTGCGCTAAAGGGAATGTCAAAAAAACAGTCAGATAGGTCAGTCAAACTTTAATAATATATTAAAAACCAGCGTTCTAACAACTCTGTTCACTCCCAAAATGTACGCAAATGTGCAATCACAAACATAGTAAAATTCAAAATAGTGCAGCGCAATAGCAACATAATGTTGCTCGAACGTTAATGTCACAACACACAAAATAAACATAGCGCTTACTTTCTGAAGTTATTCTTCATTCGTAAATCCTTCGTCTTCGGTGTCCGAAGTGAAAAGTTGGGCAAATTTACGATCCACTGGCAGATGTTGGCGTCGTCTGGCGCTGCCTACTCGTCTTAGTGAAGGTGTGTTCGCCTTCTGTCTTCCATTGTTCCCACGCAGTTAGCAGTCTAGCTTCGAATGCCCTGTTGACACCAATATCTAGCGGCTGGAGGTCTTTTGTCAATCCACCCGGAATGACGGCGAGTATTGAATTACCCGGTAAGCGTGTCAGCGTGTCTCTCAATGTGCTGTTATGAGCTAGCAAATATAACTACACTACCCAGCATGCAACGATAGTTACGAGCATGCGCGGTAGCCCTGAGAAGTTCCCACGCAGTTAGCAGTCTAGCTTCGAATGCCCTGTTGACACCAATATCTAGCGGCTGGAGGTCTTTTGTCAATCCACCCGGAATGACGGCGAGTATTGAATTAAGCGTGTCAGCGTGTCTCTCAATGTGCTGTTATGAGCTAGCAAATATAACAACTACACTACCCAGCATGCAACGATAGTTACAAGCATGCGCGGTAGCCCTGAGAAGTTCCCACGCAGTTAGCAGTCTAGCTTCGAATGCCCTGTTGACACCAATATCTAGCGGCTGGAGGTCTTTTGTCAATCCACCCGGAATGACGGCGAGTATTGAATTAAGCGCGTCTCTCAATGTGCTGTTATGAGCTAGCAAATATAACAACTACACTACCCAGCATGCAACGATAGTTACGAGCATGCGCAGTAGCCCTGAGAAGCGATGTTGTATGCTGGGAGTTCGAATGTGGTTATGAGCACGCTGTGAGAAAACGTTGAGAACTCAGTTAACACGCCTCGTCTGCATTATTTATAATTAGACAGATAACACACTTAATAGGAGCCATTTGGGGTCTTTACATAAACACACAAATGGAAATGAAACGTCACATATCCCAGCATGCACCGCGCGCTTCTTCTACGGGGAAAAAAGATGGCGGCTGTTTACCGTAGTTGCGAGACCTAAACTTTATGAAAATGAATCGTAATAAAGCGCACCGGGTTATAAGGCGCACTGTTAGCTTTTGAGAAAATTTGTGGTTTTTAGGTGCGCCTTATAGTGCGGAAAATACGGTATTAGATTGTAGCAATGCTTAATTTTCATCCTGAATCCCTCGGTTGGTTGATTAAGACACACATTCAAAACTTAATACAGAGATTAAAAATATTAAACTGTAAAATTCCAAAGTTCCAATTTTAAGGGCCATAGGTGCTGTCACTGCCACAAACTGACATTGTACATTAGAAAAACACATACAACAATTGATTAAACATACATTTCATGAAATAGACTTGTAACACTTAATACCAGTAACATTTTATACCAGTAGCCTATAAACTCTGATTGCAATTTTTACTCTCAAGCAGCCATTTCAAGGCTTTATTAAAAGAGCCCTGTTTTGATTGTTCACTTACATTTTCAGGTATTGTGTTCCATGTTTGACACACTTGATAAAAAAAATGAGAGTTGCCCAAACACATTTTTTCTAAACGACACCAAACAGTCCCTCTGGAGCTAGACCTAGTTGTATTTCTCTTAACAACATTATTGAGAGGAGGTGGTGCGAGGTCATTCATAATTGTGTATACAGTTACTGAATCAGCATATTAGCTTTAAAACAGGACTGCACTTTTTTGGAATGCTGTCTATCATTCACAATCCTTATGTGAGACAAGAAAAGATGCATTCTACCTTGTAAACATCCATCCATCCATTTTCTACCGCTTAACCTTGTAAACAAACGTTGGCAAAAGTCAGCTAACAATAGAGCTAATTTGATTTGCTCTATTCCGCCTATAAAACACTCAAAAAACATCCAAGCATCATTTTATATACATGCTGTGAGTTTATGTAATGTAGTAACAGGCAATAATAATATGTAATATTTACTTATTTTCTCATTTAAGCATAGTGCGGCATATTAATTTTACATCACAATGTTCACTTTTCCCTTCAACAAGAACTACCATTAATCATGGCAGACATCATGAGAGACAATGTCTACTTTGTGAGAAATGATGATGCACAACATCATATTTTTGAGCCTGAATACAAGGAAGATGAGCTCCAAGTTTTGTAAGCTGGCTGATAAGCAGATCCAGCAAGTAGCACTATTGCTAAGTGCTAAAAGAAGAAACATGTCACAGCCTGTTACGCCATTCTGTGCCATATTTTGAGTATGTCAGTGTTTTCCATGTGTTTAGTTCCTGTCATGTGCTTTTATTTTGGTGGCTCCTCCTGTTTTTTTTGGCGTTTTTCAGAACAGCTTCACACCTGTTTCTGAGCGCTTCTCCATGCACCTGTTTTGTGTTACCAATTAGGACTGTTTAAGTAGAGTCTTGGCCACCATTCTTTGTTGGAACATCATTGATTATTCATTCAATGGTGATGTCAAGCACGGATGTACTTTGTGGATGCCGTTTGCTCTACACTCATTGTGAGTTTTTGCTGTTGTCCAGCATTCTGTTTTTGTTTAGTCTGTCCAGTTTAGTTTTTGTCATTGCATAGCCTTCCCTGTGTTTCAATGCCCTTCCGAGTGGCCGCCATTTGACTCTTCCCCGCTGGCTGCGAGGACACATGGCCAGGCGACCCAGCGCCTAGTCCTCCCTCCGCCCTCTTGTGACTTTGGACTTTTTCAGGTTAGTGTTTTCTACAACGTCTGGTATCCGTTTTTTTTTTGGGGGGGGGGGGGGCATTCTGTCACGGCTTGTCACACCAGGCCATGCCTTATTTTGACATTTTTGTCATTTTCCTGTGTTTTATGATTTAGTTCTGGTCGAGCCCTCTTATTTTGGTTTCTCTCCCCGTTTTGGTTTTCCCTTCCTAGAGCAACTTGACCACTGTTTCATAGCGCTGTTAGGTCCACCTGAGTTGTATTAGTAATTAGACAGCCTTGCACTTTATTCAGCGCTTGAATATACTGTAGACTGCTGTGGCACGCTGTTCATTCATTCCACGCCTCACTGTAAGTGTTACCTAGTTTTGAGTTTCCCCACAATCTTTTTGTGCGCTGCTAACTGCACTAGTGTTTTGTTTTATAAGCACTACCCTGCACAAAAGTGTTTTGTGTTGCGTTTGACTATGTGTGTTATTAAATATTCTTTGACCTGCAAGCTGAATTTGTGAATTCCATTTGCATCTTGAAATCACGACAACGACTGCAGTCCTGCAAGCGTGACACAAACAAAAAACCCACTACTTTTGCACTACCTCTGGCTTTTATAACAGCTTGCAGTCTCTGAGGCATGGACTTAACAACGTTAAAGTTAAAGTACCAATGATTGTCACACACACACTAAGTGTGGTGAAATTTGTCCTCTGCATTTGACCCATCCCCTTGTTCCGCCTCTGGGAGGTGAGGGGAGCAGTGAGCAGCAGCAGTGGCTACGCCCGGGAATAATTTTTGGTGATTAAACCCCCAATTCCAACCCTTGATGCTGAATGCCAAGCATGGAGGTAATGGGTCCCATTTTTATAGTCTTTGGTATGACTCGACCATGGTTCAAACTCACAACCTACCGATCTCAGGGCGGACACTGTAACCACAGGACTCTTCATCAAACTTGCTCCAACTTTCTCTGATCGCTGTTGTCAGATCAGCTTTTCAGGTTAGAGTCATTTTCATTTTCTTCAATTTCCACCACGCATTTTTAATTTGATTGAGATCTGGACTATTTGCAGGCCATGATACTGACCTTATGTATCTTTCTTCAAGGAAAGTCTTTTTATTTTGCTCTATGGTAAGATGCATTGGCATTTTGGAAAAAAATATGTCATCATCCCCAAACATCTTTTTGATTGATGTAAAAAGAAAGTGTCCAAAATGTCAACATAAACTTGTGCATTTATTAAATATGTAATGACAGCCATCTCCACCTGACATGCAGCCCCATATCATGAATTACTGTGGGAATTTGCACATTTTTTTCAGGCAGTCGTCTTCATAAATCCCATTGGAACGGCACAAAAACAAAAGTTCCAGTATCATCACCTTGCCCAATGTAGATTTGTGATTCATCAGTGAATATGACTTTCATCCAGTCAGCAATAGTCTACGATTGCTTTTCTTTAGCCCAATGAAACCTTAGTTTTTATATGTTTAGGTGTTGATGTTGGCTTTCATCTCACTTTTTATGTATTTAAATCCCATTTTCTTCAGGCGGTTTCTTACATCTTGGTCACAGACTGTGACTCCAGTTTCTGCCCATTTGTTCCTTATTTTTTAAAATTTGCATTTTATGTTTTCAATGCATATTGCTTAACGTTTTATGTCTTGACGCATTGTTTTCCTTGGTCCACCAGTATACTTGCATTTCACAACCTTCTCATGTTGTTTGTACTTAGTTAGACTCAGCTGATGGTGAACAATCTACATTTTTTGCAACGTTGTGAGGTGATTTACTTTCTTGAGAATAACTTTGAAAATCCTCTCCTTTGTTCAATTGGCATATCTCGGGTTGGAGCCATAATTCATGTCAATTCACCGAGTGCAGCAGCTAATGAACAGATTTAATCTGAAGTAGGTGTTAGCGTTGGAAAGGAAACTGTATATGGTGATTGCATATTTCCTTTCCTCAGAATATTTTTTTCACTCTGCTTGATCTAAAAATTCAACTATTACTGACTATACCTCAATTTGTTTGCTAAAATGTACTTTTTGTATTTTTTTAAAGCCAGACACTTACCATTTGAAATGACTGTACCGTAGTTTTGTGTCATGTCTGTTAGCTGCTTTTTTCTCCAAAGTTAAACATCTGAACTCCAAGTCTGGTGAGTCCATAATTTTTTGCTAGGCGTTGTAAATGATAATAGGCCCAAGACTGAACCTTATGGCACACCAGGGTTATTGTCAGATGTTGAAGTTTTCACATTACACACACACATTGCTTTCTTAAAGGGGAATTGCACTTGTTTTGTCATTTTGCCTATGATTCACAATCTCTGCATTCTAAGTCGTTAAATACGGCAAGTACGAGGTGGCTAACAATGCAGCTAATGGGAGTACACTATTCCTCCCATTTAAACCTCCAAAAAACCTCCAAAAATCACAGACAATAGTCCATCAACATATTGTGACTAGAATATTAACCAGGTATTAGCAATATTATTATTAGCGCTAAGGCCGAAAAACTATATTTAGCGGCCATTGATCACAGAGAGCTAACTAGCTCATGCATGCTCAAATTATGGTGCTTTGCTTCATCAATCAGTTAATCAATCAAAGTTTACTTATATAGCCCTTAATCACGAGTATCTCAAAGGGCTGCACAAGTCACAACGACATCCTCGGCTCAGATCCCACATCTGCCATTCTAAATTGATGAACGTTAACTCATACTTGCCAACCCTCCCGGATTTTCCGGGAGACTCCCGAAATTCAGCGCCTCTCCCGAAAACCGCCCGGGACAAATTTTCTCCCGAAAATCTCCCGAAATTCAGGCGGACCTGAGTGACGTGTCGACAGCCTGTTTTCACGTCCGCTTTCTCACAATATAAACAGCGTGCCTGCCCAATCACGTTATAACTGTAGAATGATGGCGGGCGAGTTCTTGGTTTCTTATGTGTGTTTATTGTTAGGCAGTTTCATTAACGTCCTCCCAGCGCGGCAACAACACACAACAACAGCAGTCACGTTTTCGTTTACCGTAAAGCAGTTCGTCTGCCGTAAACAGCAATGTTGTGACACTCTTAAACAGGACAATACTGCCCTCTACTGTACATGCATCTGTGACAATAACATCTACAGCTTTTAGAGATTGCAGTGCACAACTGGAGACGAAGCAGAATGCATCATCAGAGAGGGTGTTCAGCATGGTTAGGAAAATAGTGACAGAGAATAGAACAAGGATGGACAATTCAACCCTTAACTCAACAACATTTTGGACAATTCCATGGGATGGCACTTCAAGTTCACATGTGAGTAAAGGCATGTGGCCAAATACTTTTGGCAATATAGTGTATGTTCGGAGCGGAATATGCACAATGTTGCATTTTGTGTTGTTCAGACAGTATTTTCACATACTTTGCAGATTGTAAACACAATTGGATGTGTTTAATGAGTGTTATGTGTGTGTATATGTGGAAATAAATGAACACTGAAATTCAAGTATTTATTTTATTTATGTATATATATATATATATAATAAAATAAATATATATATATATATATATATATATATATATATATATATATATATATATATATATATATATATATATATAATAAAATAAATATATATATATATATATATAGCTAGAATTCACTGAAAGTCAAGAATTTGTTATATATATATATATATATATATATATATATATATATATATATATATATATATATATATATTAAATACTTGACTTGGTGAATTCTAGCTGTAAATATACTCCTCCCCTTTTAACCACGCCCCCAGCCACGCCCCCCCCTCCCGAAATCGGAGGTCTCAAGGTTGGCAAGTATGCGTTAACTCCAGATTATAAATCATGTCTTTCGTGAGGATTATGATTAATTTTTCATCTAAACGGGAAGATATAAACCTATCATCAGTCGCCATCCCAGTGAGAGCAGACATTGTACAGTAATTGATTGTTTTATTATGTTCATAGTTTGTATTGTTTAGAAATTAGCAACAGTGCTACACGATGCTTAGTGTTTTACTAAGATGCATCTGTTTAGCAAAGTGTGAAGAAAGGGCCGTAACTATGGTTTGACAAATACCGAGGTCAAAAATTTATTTTTCAAAGAGAATAAATGGTTTGATAGAAAACATATTATCTTTGAATTTAAGTAAAACTAAAATAATGCTATTTGGAAATAGTAGGGAAAATAGTCAAACACAAATACAAATAGATGGAGTACAAATTGACATAGTGCAAGAAAACTAATTTTCAGGAGTTATAATAGATAATAAAATGAGCTGGAAACCACACATCAAGTACCTACAACATGAAGTGGCGAGAAATATTTCAGTATTGAATAAGGCAAAAGAACAACTGAATCAAAAGTCACCCCATACTCTATACTGTTCATTGGTGTTACCAGGGGCGCCGCTAGGGATTTTGGGCCCCATGAAAATAATCTTTACAGGGCCCCCAACACAGTGTCATTATTTTTTCTGTATTATAATTTCATCATCATTAGGGGCTTCTCTGGGCCCCCCTCCATCATGGGCTCCTAGAATCCATCTCCTTTACCCCCCCTTTTCGGCGCCCCTGGGTGTTACCATACCTGAGTTACTGTGTAGAGATGTATACAAGTACACTTGATTCACTCACAGTACTGCAGAAAAGATCACTGAGAATAATACACAAGGCTGCATATAGAGAACCCGCAAATCCTCTGTTCATTGTTTTTTTAAATATTGAATTGAACTGATCTGGTACATTTTCAAACTGCACAAATCATGTACAAAGCAAATAACACACTGGCCAGAAATATACAACGTTATTTCTCAACAAAAGAAGAGAAATCTCAGAAAAAAAGGGAACCTAAAGCATTTATATACACACACACAACCTTAAAAACATTTAGTGTATCCGTGTGTGGGGATTAAACGATGGAATGGATTAAATAAAGAATTTAAACAATGTACTAGCATGAGCCAATTTAGGAAAAGTGCAAGCAGATGGTTTTTACAAAGTATATCAAAGAACTGTTGAAGCAAAGTGACTGATATTATAATCATGTACTCATTGGACTCGGGTAGAATATGAATAAATTCCTCTTTATACTAATTTACTCCTTCTGAATTATTGTCACTGTGTATCTCTCGTTACCATTTCTTTTTTTTTTCTTTTTTTTGCTGCTTATGGCACAGGGGTGCAACCAGACAAGCCCTGCTTCTTCCCAGACCCTCTGGACGGTTAATCATTTGAGCAAAGTGTGTGCTTGTGAATTTCTAACATGTTCCCAATAAATTGAAAGTGAAATTGATACGAATCAAAATTGAAATTGAAGCTTTGAATTGGTGAAATCGGGGGTATTACAGCACCATATAAATAATGAAAGCTTCCATTGAGGTAGAACTATCAAGTGTCATATTATTCAACATCTTTGACAATCAGCGTGATTTTGTAACAGTCCACTTTTTTTTATTGATATGTTGAAATTTAGCGTATATTAAACTATTTTAAAATCATTAAAACATATATTTTAAAAATCCAAGCTTATACCACGACTGGGATTTGAACCCTAGACCTTCTGCTTTGCAAAGCAAGAACTAATGACTGCTACAGAGCCACCACAGGTGAAAATGGAAAATGTGTCTTCATATTCTTTTCATTGACGGAGCATGATGTGGCAAATACAAATACATTTGGTCTAAAATTTTATACGAAGTGCTTTGTCATTCAATAATTTAGATTTGAATGTGCTTCTTCATGCAAAACTGATCGCGAAGCCCTACGCAGAGCGCGTGTTCTGCATTTAGGGCGGGCCGGCACCTGACTGACACAACAACGGTAATATACCGACAGCACTTCACAACAATATCATTCATGTGAAACCAACATTAGTTACGTCAGTGTGATTTAATGTTAACGTTATGTTGACAGCACATTTCGGTTTCGGATAATGTTTAAAGTAAAAGTGAACTTCATTGCGCTATGTTGTCTAGACTTAGAGCGGGTTGTGCATGACCAAAGATCAGATATTGGGAGAGGATGATCTACCGCATGATGTGCTACACAAAGTACATTTGCAGTCAGTCATTTCATCTTCTGTTTGCCACTTAAAAACAAATGTACATCCTCTGTATGTTCGGGCTCAAAAATATAAAGCCGTTGTATTTATCTCTCATATAGTCTGTCACGATTAGTAGTATTCATGTACATAGTGTATATACACCCCCCCGCACCCCCATTTTTTGTAGATATTGTTTTTCAAATCCCCTGACATGTATACTGTGTATATGTACATAATTTATCCATTATTTTAACGTACTTTTGTATATACATGTTACAGGTTATATATCTTTTATTTTCGAATGTATCAAATGTGATTAATATTTAATGGACCACAACGGAAACAAGCCTTATGGCTTTTTGTGCCATCATTTTTGCCTTTTTAAAGCATTACATGGATTCAATTATTTAAGATGTCAACAAACTTCTCAATCAATCAATCAATCAATATTTGTTATTGTTGAATGGAAAAGCGTAACCTAATGTGTCAGTAAAATTAATATACGCAAAATATGTAAATAATACATGTGATTATGAATGTGTCTGTTACTACTTTACATATATACTTACAGCATGTATATAAAACGTTGATGGATGTTTTTGGATGGTTTTTTTTTTTTAAAGATGGGAGACTTATCCCCAGAAAATGCACTAATAATGTGTACATACAGTATATAATAATATTGAAGTAAAGGGAAACTTGAGATATAACTATGTCTAAGTGAGTAATGATAGGTTAGATGTTTGTTTGAAATAATATTTTGACGACTTTATATAGAATTTGTTGGACATTTTGGTGGAAAAAAAAATATATATATAAAAAATATATACATATTTTAAACAAAACCAAATTATTTAGTGGGGTCTATCTAGATCTGGATATTTTAATTATATCATTTTAAAAAGCTGTTTTCAACCAAATCCATGCAATAGTTAGTTTTTTAGTGTATGTAAACATATCAGTGTTAATTTTGACAGAAATGTTTAATTTAACTGCAGTCCTAATGTTTTGATGAAAATGTACTTTAGTTTTAGTGAAGTTTTAGTCAACGAATTACACAACATTTTAGTCAGTTTACAGTAAATTTAGTTGACTAAAATAATAAAGTACAAAAGAAGGGCCTCTTTAAAGGTGATTTGAATGCACCTTTATTTAGACTACCTGCAAAGCATTTGTTCAACACAAAAGTACATGACCTTATGGTCAGGAATGATTTATGATGCAATGCAATGATCGTAGGCAATAATTATCTTTCAGGAACTTTGTCAATGTTTTAATGCAATGTCTCTGGCAAAGCAGATGTATGTACCAGTATGTGTGTGTTGTAAAATGGAGTCATGACACATGCCTTCATTATAATTTGTTTATGAACGCAGGAGAACCGGAAGCAGCAAATACACATCGCTTTAATACGCAGTTGTGCAGATGTCACCCTGACGTGCCTGTTGATGGCATTACATAGCAACAACAATAAAATGTTTCCTCCTCAATTTCTCACAGTTGTACACATTTATATGATATGAAACATGTTGAATCCACAAATTTGGGTTTTCGCTGGGAGAAATCAAACTCTCCCATCTAACATTTGATTGGCTCTCCTTCATAACTAACTGACGGGCCCCTATTTGAAAGGGGAACAGCACTTTTTTTTTGGAATTTTGCCTATCGTTCACATTCATTATGAAAGACATGACGATGGTTGGATTTTTTCATGCATCCTAAATATTAAATAAATGTGATCAAAAGTCTGCTTACAATGGAGCCTATGGGGGTCACTCTATTCTGCCTATAAAGCCCTTAAAAGAAAACATTCAAACACATCCATTAAGGTTTTATATACATTATGTAAGTATACATGTAATGTAGTAACATGCACATTTATAATAACATGTAATATTTACGTATTTTGCTCATTTTAAGCATACGCGGCACATTATGACACATCACTTACTGTGCAATGTCTGCTGTCATTAAGATGCCGACTGCTAGGATGTTCATATATTCCCCTTTAGAAGAAGAATGACTCACAATCCTCGCGAAAAAATGGGTGTTGGGACTAAGCGTCTTTTTGTGTCATTCTCGTCTAAATTGGCTGTCAAAATGTACCAACTTCTTGGAATACATCCTCATCCTTCTACTATCTAGATGAGCGGCATGATTTATGATCTATGATAAAGTTTAACAAGCAAAGAAACGGGGAAGCAGCTAATCAGTCGATGATGTCAATATAGGCACACAAGCTTGTGATCACGGCGCCACTATAAAAAGTTTGGCTGCGTTAGTGTATACAATAACAATATAACTTATACTTGGTTAACATTCAATGCAAATGGAGTACTGTTGGCGGTTTTTGGATGGTTATTTATTGGGTTTTATGAGCAAAATAGAGGACCTCCCATTTGCTCCGCTGTAAGCGGACTTTTATCAACTTTATTTATGAGTTAAAATGCATTAAAAAAAATACATCTGTCGTCATGTCTTTCATAACGATTGTGAATGAAAATTCCCCCAACAAATGCAGTTCCCCTTTAAAACCACTAAGGCTTAGTGGCCACATGCGTGGACAGCACCTTTTAGCTCTTATTTCCAAAATTGTGTACACTACTGAATTGGGGTCTTATGGCCGCTTATGTGGACACTTATACTGCCATCTGGTGGTTTCAGAAGAGTATAACATAAAATGGAATTTGGAAAAAAAAAGTGTAAAAATAAGAATTAGCATGTCACTAAACATGAAGTACACGTTTGTGTACTTATGGACTAAGTACATAATATCAAAAGATAATTCTTAGTTTGTATTCTAATTAGGGTCCAATAAGCCCAAATAGTAAAGAGAAAAAAAAAAGCATGTAAACAAACAGCTTGGGCCTTAAGAGGCTAAAGAGATGTGATTGGATGCATTTCGAACTTGTCCCACGCATCTACAAGTCGAAATTCAATATGATTGGATTTCGTTTCTGTCAACATTTCCGTCTCATTTATATTCATCGACAAAAATGTCAGTTCTTTTTTGCTATCAGCTTAGTCAACGTGTGTTTTGTTTCAGTTCGTTATTGTCTTTTCTTCGTCGCGGCATCTGGGTGGGCGACGTTTGGGTTTAGGGCGGCATGGAGGGGCCTTGAAGAGTCTTTTGTATGGGGTACCAGAATTATTGTATGGCCTTATCATGTGACACATTGTGCATTTCTCTGTAAGACTAAATGTATATAGGTTATACTTGTGTAGCGCTTTTCTACCTTCAAGGTACTCAAAGCGCTTTGACACTATTTCCATATTCACACACACACTCACACACTGATGGCAGGAGCTGCCATGCAAGGCCCTAACCATGACCCATCAAGGGTGAAGTGTCTTGCTCAAGGACACAACGGACGTGACAAGGTTGGTAGAAGGTGGGGATTGAACCAGGAACCCTCAGGTTGCTGGCACGGCCACTCTCCCAACCGCGCCACGCCGTTCCCAGTCAGTGAATAACGCTTTCAAAATCTGTTTACAACATGTTATTCTTAGCTCCTCGGAAACCAGCGCAAATGCTTTCAAACAAAACAGTTCATCACTTACCCAGAAAATTCAGTGTGTATAAATAACAGATAAGAAAAGACATGTGCACACGTTCTGGGAAAATGATCGATGAAGTGAAGGGAATTATATTTATATAGCGCTTTTCTCTAGTGACTCAAAGCGCTTTACCTCGTGAAACCCTTTTTGATTGATTGAAAGTTTTATTAGTAGATTGCACAGTACAGTACATATTCCGTACAATTGACCACTAAATGGTAACACCCGAGTAAGTTTTTCAACTTGTTTAAGTCGGGGTCCACGTTAATCATCCATCCATCCATCCATTTTCTACCGCCTTATTCCCTTCAGGGTCGCGGGGGGCGCTGGAGCCTATCTCAACGACAATCGGGCGGAAGGCGGCGTACACCCTGGACAAGTCGCCACCTCATCGCAGGGCCAACAAAGATAGACAGACAACATTCACACTCACATTCACACACTAGGGCCAATTTAGTGTTGCCAATCAACCTATCCCCAGGTGCATGTATTTTGGAGATGGGAGGAAGTCGGAGTACCCGGAGGGAACCCACGCAGTCACAGGGAGAACATGCAAACTCCACACAAAAAGATCCCGAGCCCGGGATTGAACTCAGGACTACTCAGGACCTTCGTATTGTGAGGCAGACGCACTAACCCCTGTACCATCATGCTGCTCTCCACGTTTAATCAATTCATGGTATATATTAGGGGTGTGGGAAAAAATCGATTCAAATTCAAATCGCGATTCTCACGTTGTACGATTCAGTATCGATTCTCATTTTTTTAAAATCGATTTTTTATTTTATTTTATTTTTTTTATCAATCAATCCAACAAAACAATACACAGCAATACCATAACAATGCAATCCAATTCCAAAACCAAACCCGGTTTTGAGAGGAGACACAAACACGACACAGAACAATCTAAAAGTAGTGAAACAAAAATGAATATTATCAACAACAGTATCAATGTTAGTTACAATTTCAACATAGCAGTGATTAAAAATCCCTCATTGACATTATCATTAGACATTTATAAACAATTTAAAAAAAGAACAATAGTGTCACAGTGGCTTACACTTGCATCGCATCTCATAAGCTTGACAACACACTGTGTCCAATATTTTCACAAAGATAAAATAAGTCATATTTTTGGTTCATTTAATAGTTAAAACAAATGTAATCAGTTGATAAAACATTGTCCTTTACAATTATAAAAGCTTTTTACAAAAATCTACTACTCTGCTTGCATGTCAGCAGACTGGGGTAGATCCTGCTGAAATCCTATGTATTGAATGAATAGAGAATTGTTTTGAATTGGAAAAATATCGTTTTTGAATCGAGAATCGCGTTGAATCGAAAAAAATCGATTTATAATCGAATCGTGACTCCAAGAATCAATATTGAATCGAATCGTGGGACACCCAAAGATTCGCAGCCCTAGTATATACATCTAAGTTACATTTAAACCAATGTGGGTGGCACTGGGAGCAGGTGCAGAATATGAGCTTATACAGAGCATCTATGAGCAGGCAGTTAGGAAAAAAGCTAAGAAAATGATTTCCAACTCACAACACCCACTCTTCCCTGAATATGGAACCCTGCCATCAGGGAGAAGACTCCGGGTCCCACTTTGCAAATCTAACCGCCTTAAATTATCATTGGTCCCAGCCTCCATTAAGCTGACCAACAATGTGCAATAGAATGTTAATACATAGGTTAGCACTTTTTTAGCACATAGCACTTTAGCACATAGCACTGTAGCACATAGCACTTTAGAACTAAGCACTTTAGCACACAGCACTTTATCCATGAGCTCTAGTGCAATGCACACTGGTACTTTATCTTTATCTTGGGGACGGCGTGGCGAAGTTGGTAGAGTGGCCGTGCCAGCAATCGGAGTGTTGCTGGTTACTGGGGTTCAATCCCCACCTTCTACCATCCTAGTCACGTCCGTTGTGTCCTTGGGCAAGATACTTCACCCTTGCTCCTGATGGCTGCTGGTTAGCGCCTTGCATGGCAGCTCCCGCCATCAGTGTGTGAATGTGTGTGTGAATGGGTGAATGTGGAAATACTGTCAAAGCGCTTTGAGTACCTAGAAGGTAGAAAAGCGCTATACAAGTATAACCCATTTATTATTTATTTATCATCTCCATACTGTAGATTTTATGCCGACATCAAAGTGCCACCTATGTCTATCAAGCTCCATGTTCTGATGTTAAAATGTTAGTTGTCTGGTTGTGGTTGTGTCTGTGCTTGTGTTTTTGTTCTGTTGTTTTTGGGTATGTTAAGAAAGCAATAATGCACTGTGCCCAAGACAAATTTCCCCGCGGGGACAATAAAGTTGAACCTTGAACCTTGAACCTTGAAGCTGGGAGCAAACCTAGAACCCTCAAATTGCTGGCACGGCACCTCTACCAACCGAGCTATACCGCCCCGATATTTTCCACACTTTGAGAGTTCTGGGGGAACATTCCGAGTCACTCTTCAAGACATGCCGTCGGGATGCGTTGTCTCCTAAGTCCTCAGATTTATGAGATGGGAGACGGCACCACACCTTTAGACAGTTGGAAACAGAAGAGAGAAAACCGGAGAAAACAGAAAACACCTTTAATTGACATCAGTCGGAGGAAGACGAAGTCAAAGGGCGTGATTGTGCAACGGACGTACAATGTTACTGGATTTGTCTATAGGAGAAGGGAGGCAGGGGGCTAAGATTACGCTGAATGTCACCCTAGCTCCTCTCTCAATCATCTACTTTCAATCCATCGCCGTCCCGGGGTTTGCGAGACAGCTTGGCGATGATGCCAGTAAAATGGGATCAATAGCATCGGGAAAAAGAGAGCAGACAATCTCTTACCCCCTTGAACTTCTGTACCCGTGATTGATTTGTCCCCTGCCTCAGCAGAGGAGACATTAGAGACAAGAAACATGTGCGTGTCTGCAAATGTGTGTGTGTGTGTGTGTGTACACCTGCGTACGTGTGTTGAAAGCATGTTTTTGCAAAAGTGCTGCATATGTGTGTGCGCGCGCGGGTGATTGACGACCCAAAGTGCACACACATCATCAGCGAGGCATTTGCGAGGTGTGTGAGTCAGGGGCTGTCATCCCCCTCAGTCTCCCCGAGCAGAGGCCTCCCTCGGCGGCTGATTTATAGTAAATCATTAAAATCTGCTTATTATTGCAGCAGCTCCCTCCCGCCCCGTGTCCCCACTAGTACACCCCCCCCTAAAAAAAAAAAAGAAATACCAAAAAAAAAAAAAGGTTGTGTGACCAGCCCACACAGAGTGACGGTCAGCACTCTCTGGCACGTTAAATCCATTTTTGATGCACGTTGGAAAATAAATAGCCAGATGTCTTTTTGTTTCATAAACCTGGCTGAGTTCCTGCAGAACAGCTGGAGCCGAGAGTCTGTCCTTAAAAAGTGGCACCGAAGGACTCCAAAAAAGTTTATGACACACACACACACCTGCATTGTCTGCTGTCTATGCAAGTGTAAATGTGATGTGACTCGAACAATGACAGGTGTGTTTGTCAGGGATGTGGCTGTCACTTCAAATCAGCGGACGAGGCCCTCTTAGCGCGAAGGCTTTTCCACTTCTCGGGCTTTTGTGCATGTTGGAAGAACAGGGAGTGTCGGCGCGGCTGTGCCCGTCATATGAAAAGAAACCCGGAGAAGTTCATTTGAGCTTCACTCTCATGAGATAGATGATTGGAAAAGTGTGCACAGGTTCTAGTGACTCACGCTGTTAGGGGGGGAGGAATCATTATCGGGGCGTGTATCCATCTGAAGACCATTAGCACCAACAAAAGTGAGAATCAGCGTTTGACGTGCTACTCAAGCAAGTTATAAAGGGAGCCGAATGAAATGATGCTGATTATTCCTGCGGAATAACCGGAGTGAGAATCACAGCTTGTCTATCGTCGCCTCGGTTTGTCGCACGGTTTGTCAAACGCTTTTCAATTACAGCCTTTAACTTGAGGCACTCTCACATCCCCATGAAGTGATTTTAATGGAGTTTTGCCGCAATTGTTTGTTATGCCAGACAGCTCTTCTCAGGATAGTGCGGCAGATACAATCGGGTGAGCAAGGTGTTAGATCTTGTCACGTCCTGTCGATGGTATTTAGCGGAACATGCGTATGATGTAAGGGCGTGGCTGATCTTCAAAAGGTATTAGACTTAGACTTCCTTTTATTTTCATTCAAATTTGAACTCTACAGTAAATGGGTTGGGTTATACCCATTTACTGTAAAATACTAAACAGTCTAGCTCCAGCCTATCTTGCTGATTGTATTGTACCATATGTCCCGGCAAGAAATCTGCGTTCAAAGAACTCCAGCTTATTAGTGATTGCCAGAGCCCAAAAAAAGTCTGCGGGCTATAGAGCGTTTTCTATTCGGGCTCCAGTACTATGGAATGCCCTCCCGGTAACAGTTAGAGATGCTACCTCAGTAGAAGCATTTAAGTCCCATCTTAAAACTCATTTGTATACTCTAGCCTTTAAATAGCCCCCCTTTTTAGACCAGTTGATCTGCCGTTTCTTTTCTTTTCTCCTCTGCCCCCTCTCCCTTGTGGAGGGGGAGTTACACAGGCCCGGTGGCCATGGATGAAGTGCTGGCTCTCCAGTGTCGGGTGGACCGCTCGCCTGTGCTTCGGTTGGGGACATCTCTGCGCTGCTGACCCGTCTCCGCTCGGGATGGTTTCCACTATGGACTGGACTCTCACTATTATGTTGGATGCACTATGGAATGGACTTTCGCTGATATGTTGGATCCACTATGGACTGGACTTTCACAATATTATGTCAGACCTACTCGAAGATCCATTGCTTTCGGTCTCCCCTAGAGGGAGATTATTTCTGACCCTCGGGCCTAAGGTTTGACAGGTGTATCCTTACACACAACTGGAATATTTCATAAGTCATGTGGTCTACAGCAGGGGTATCAAACTCATTTTGGATCGGGGGCCACATGTAGAAAAATCTACTCCCAAGTGTGCCGGACTGGTACAATCACGGCACGATAAATTAAAAAAAAAAAGACAACTACAGATTGTTTTCTTTGTTTACAAATTCGGTCTCCCCTATATGAGGGGTGGGGGGGGGGTTACCCACATATGCAGTCCTCTCCAAGGTTTCTCATAGTCATTCACATCGACGTCCCACTGGAGTGAGTTTTTCCTTGCCCTTATGTGGGCTCTGTACCGAGGATGTCGTTGTGGCTTGTGCAGCCCTTTGAGACACTTGTGATTTAGGGCTATATAAATAAACATTGATTGATTGATTGATTGGGTTATACTTGTATAGCGCTTTTCTACCTTCAAGGTACTCAAAGTGCTTTGACACTATTTCCACATTCACCCATTCACACACTCATGCAAGGCGCTAACCACGACCCATCAGGAGCAAGGGTGAAGTGTTTTGCTCAAGGACACAACGGACATGACGAGGTTGGTAGAAGGTGGGGATTGAACCAGGAACCCTCAGGTTGCTGGCACGGCCACTCTCCCAACCGCACCACGCCGTCCCCTTATCTTCACAGTACAGATAAGAATGACATTTTGTTGCATTAGCTCGTTGTAGTGCAGTATAAAAGAGCAATACGGTGCAGATATAAATAAATAGATTACTGTACAGATAAATATATTGCACTTTTGCATATGCATCCACGTTTATGGATGTATGTTATGTTGTCTTTATGTTCCAGCGAGTTAATCCGTTTTTGGGGAGGAATTGAGGGGATTATTATGATGCGTTCAAGAGTCTTATGGCCTGAGGGAAGAAGCTGTTACAGAACCTGGAGGTTCTACTACAGAGGTTGCGGAACCTCTTTCTAGAGTCCAGCAGTGAAAACAGGCCTTGGTGGGGGTGGGAGGAGTCTCTGCAGATTTTCTGGTCAAGACTATAAGTCCTACATTTTATCATATAATACTGTGTGATATACAAATTTAGGTTTATGTGTAATTTTCATATCATTTGGAGGTGTTAATAAACATACAGTATGTTAAATATCAATCAATCATCAATCAATCACTCATGATTGCACTTTTGCATATGCATCCACGTTTTTGGATGTATGTTATATTGTCTTTATATTCCAGCGAGTTAATCCGTTTTTGGGGGGGAATTGAGGGGATTATTATGATGCATTCAAGAGTCTTATGGCATGAGGGAAGAAGCTGTTACAGAACCTGGAGGTTCTACTACAGAGGCTGCGGAACCTCTTTCTAGAGTCCAGCAGTGAAAACAGGCCTTGGTGGGGGTGGGAGGAGTCTCTGCAGATTTTCTGAGCACTGGTCAGGCAGCGGCTTTTTGCGATTTCCTTGATAGGAGGAAGAGGAGTCTTGATGATCTTTTCCGCCGTCCTCACCACTCTCTGCAGAGGCTTCCAGTCTGAGGCATTGCAGGCTCCAGTCCAGACATAGATGCAGTTGGTCAGCAGGCTCTCTATAGTGCCTCTGTAGAATGTGGTGAGAATGGGGGGAGGGAGCTGTGCTCTTTTCATCCGACGCAAAAAGTGCATGCGCTGCTGAGCTCTTTTTACAAGAGCTGCGGTGTGTAGGGACCAGGTTATATTGTTAGTAATCTGCACCCCCAGGAACTTGGTGCTGCTTACGATCTCCACTGTTGTGCTGTTGATGAAGAGTGGAGACTGGCTGGACTGGTGCTTCCTGTAGTCTACGATGATCTCCTTGGTCTTGTCGACGTTCAGGACCAGGTTGTTGGTTCTGCACCAGTCAACCAGATGTTTCACCTCCTCCCTGTAGTCCATTTCTTTGTTGTCAACGACAACAAAGGGATGGGATACCCAAAGACATTGCATTTATTTGTTTCTGAATTTGTGTACATTTTGGACGCTACACATGGTGTTTACTGTGATCAATTCACACCAAGAATATGGGCGAATGGCGAGTCAATACAAATATTGAGATATCAGTATTTTAGCGTGATGAAATCTGTATGTTGTTTTTCCCGTTAAGTTCATTTCGTTCAGTGTAAAATCTGATATCGATGTTGGTTATATTGTTGGAGTTGTGTTTAGAGATTTAACAAAGGCGTCCGACAACACAATTCACGCAACTTTATTAACAAAACTGTCCCATTTTTAATCTGTCAAATAAATTAAACTGGTTTAATCATATTTGCTGTTAAGAAAGCAATGTGTTTGTGAACAAATTATGATATCCTCTACATCTGACAATAACCCTAGTGTGTCACAAGGGTCGATCTTGGGCCCATTGTTATTTATTATGTACTAGGGTTGTCCCGATACCAATATATTGGTACCGGTACATTCGATACTTTTCGATACTTTTCTAAATAAAGGGGACCACAAAAATGGCATTATTGTTTTTATCTTAACAAAAAAAATCTTAAGGAACATTAAACATATGTTTCTTATTGCAAGTTTGTCCTTAAATAAAATAGTGAACATACAAGACAACTTGTCTTTCATTAGTAAGTAAACAAACAAAGGCTCCTAATTTAGACTGCTGACGTACACATTAACATAATGTATCATTTATCATTCTATTATTTTGTCAACATTATTAAGGACAAGTGGTAGATAATTAATTGTTAATCTACTTGTTCATTTACTGTTAATATCTGCTTCTAATATCTGCTGTTAAAATGTAATAATCACTTATTCTTCTGTTGTTTGGATGTTTTACATTAGTTTTGGATGATACCACAAATTTGGGTATCAATTTGAAACCAAGTAGTTACAGGATCATACATTGGTCATATTCAAAGTCCTCATGTGTCCAGGGACATATTATAGAGTTTATAAACATTATATGCATTTTTTTAAAGATTTTGTGATGATAAAAAATTTCGAAGAAATCATAGTAGTATCGACTAGATACGCTTTTGTTCTTGGCATCATTACAGTGGATGTCAGGTGTAGATCCACCAATGGCGTTTGTTTACATTTTGACGCCGGTGAGCTACGGTGTGTAGTGAAACATGTTTAGCTATTCCTCGTCCTGCAGGGATGATACTTGTAAGAAACGTACTTTATTTGTCACCATGGAGGCGAGGATTAGTGATTTAGAAGTAGCTAAAACACTCCAGACTGCGGCTGGCACCTCTTCCTGAGGGCGTTTCAGTGTTATAACTTCACCTTTATCTTTAGTTTTTAAGTCAAAATGCGTCCATTCTCCCTTTTCTGTCTACACTCCCTTTTCTGTTTGCTTGTAAGTACAGATTGTGTGCTGCCGGACATGCTCCTCTGCTCGTAAAACCATCAATGACACGACGTGACGACACACCGTCATACCCGTTAAAAATAGGGGGGCGAACAGGGGTGGGGGGACAACCGGTACTTTTTAGAGGCGGTATAGTACCGAATATGATTCATTAGTATCGCGGTACTACACTACTACCAGTATACCGTACAACCCTAGTATGTACATAAATGACCTACCACAAATTTGCATTGATATTGAGTATTATTTTGTACTGTTTTTTAGAAATGTTGTAATTTTATTCATTGTAAAATCTGATATCAATGCTGGCGGTGTTGTCGCGACAGTATTTATCGATTCAAAACAGGTGTTTTACACTACAAAACACAAAACACTATCCAATTTTAATCTGTCCAGAAATTTGTTCAACTGTCGGTAATCATATTTGGTGTTAAAGGGGAACTGCCTTTTTGGGGGAATTTTGCCTGTCATTGACAATCCTTATGTAAGACAAGCACACATATGTTTTTTATTCTTTTTATGCATTCTTACTGATAAATAAACCCTGGTAAAAGTCAGCTAACAATGGAGCCTTAGGGGGTCGCTCTATTCCGCCTATAAAGTCCTTAAAAACTAGTGAAGCCTGTGTTTCCAACTTTAATCAAAGGTCCTTGAATGAACCAGAGTTATGTTAGGAGATGCAAAAGTAAAACTTGATTAAACTTACACAAATATGTTTATATTTTGACCTTTTTTGTGGGGACAAAAGGGGGATTAGACAGAGAGACAAAAACAACAACAGCAAACACAACAATAACCACAACAACAACAACAACACGGTCACTTTATCTTTGGTGCTTTGTGTAAATGTTTAAAGGTGAACTTTGATGACGTTACGACGTCTGTGTTGAGTGAAGTGTACGAAGTTAGGTTTGACGCTATCCAGGCGGAAGGTAGTATTTAGCATTTTTGTGTTGTCAGTTCAATCAATCAATCAGTCAATCAATCAATCAATCAGTCAATGTTTACTTATATAGCCCTAAATCACGAGTGTCTCAAAGGGCTGCACAAGCCACAATGACATCCTCGGCTCAGATCCCACATCAGGGCAAGGAAAAACTCAATCCAATGCGACAATGAGAAACCTTGGAGGGGACCGCAGATGTGGGGAGTCCCCCCCCCGGGCGACCGGTGCAATGGACGTCGAGTGGATCTAGCATACTATTGTGAGAGTCCAGTCCATAGTGGTTTTAACATAATAGTGTGAGAATCCAGTCCATAGTGGATCTAACATAATAGTGTGAGAGTCCAGTCCATATTGGATCTAACATAATAGTGTGAGTCCAGTCCATATTGGATCTAACATAATAGTGTGAGTCCAGTCCATAGTGGATCTAACATAATAGTGTGAGTCCAGTCCATAGTGGATCTAACATAATAGTGAGAGTCCAGTCCATAGTGGATCTAACATAATAGTGTGAGTCCAGTCCATAGTGGATCTAACATTATAGTGAGAGTCCAGTCCATAGTGGATCTAACATAATAGTGAGAGTCCAGTCCATAGTGGGGCCAGCAGGAGACCATCCCGAGCGGAGACAGGTTAGCAGCGCAGAGACGTCCCCAACCGATGCACAGACGAGCGGTCCACCCCGGGTCCCTCCCTCCACGAAGGAGAGGGGGGACAGAGCAGAAGTTTGGGGATCCCAGTTACACGAGGGCTGCCCAAACTTTTTTGCACCAGGGACAGGTTTAATGTAGGCATTATTTTCATGGATCGGCCTTCCACGTGTGGCAAATAAATACAGTAAAAAATAAGTGCATGAAAAATACAACTCAGTGGACTCATCATTATGCTGAATTAGTGGGAGCCCTGGGCTTGTTTCTTTGCGATAAGACGGTATATACAAACCCCGTTTCCATATGAGTTGGGAAATTGTGTTAGATGTAAATATAAACGGAATACAGTGATTTGCAAATCATTTTCAACCCATATTCAGTTGAATATGCTACAAAGACATCATATTTGATGTTCAAACTGATAACCTTTTTTTTTTGTGCAAATAATCATTAACTTTAGAATTTGATGCCAGCAACACGTGACAAAGAAGTTGGGAAAGGTGGCAATAAATACTGATAAAGTTGAATAATGCTCATCAAACACTTATTTGGAACATCCCACAGGTGAACAGGCAAATTGGGAACAGGTGGGTGCCATGATTGGGTATAAAAGTAGATTCCATGAAATGCTCAGTCATTCACAAACAAGGATGGGGCGAGGGTCACCACTTTGTCAACAAATGCGTGAGCAAATTGTTGAACAGTTTAAGAAAAAACCTTTCTCAACCAGCTATTGCAAGGAATTTAGGGATTTCCCCATCTATGGTCCGTAATATCATCAAAAGGTTCAGAGAATCTGGAGAAATCACTGCACGTAAGCAGCTAAGCCCGTGACCTTCGATCCCTCAGGCTGTACTGCATCAACAAGCGACATCAGTGTGTAAAGGATATCACCACATGGGCTCAGGAACACTTCAGAAACCCACTGTCAGTAAATACAGTTGGTCGCTACATCTGTAGGTGCAAGATAAAACTCACCTATGCAAGGCGAAAACCGTTTATCAACAACACCCAGAAATGCCGTCGGCTTCGCTGGGCCTGAGCTCATCTAAGATGGACTGATACAAAGTGGAAAAGTGTTCTGTGGTCTGACGAGTCCACATTTCAAATTGTTTTTGGAAACTGTGGACGTCGTGTCCTCCGGACCAAAGAGGAAAAGAACCATCCAGATTGTTATAGGCACAAAGTTGAAAAGCCAGCATCTGTGATGGTATGGGGGTGTATTAGTGCCCAAGACATGAGTAACTTACGCATCTGTGAAGGCGCCATTAATGCTGAAAGGTACATACAGGTTTTGGAGCAACATATGTTGCCATCCAAGCAACGTTACCATGGACGCCCCTGCTTATTTCAGCAAGACAATGCCAAGCCACGTGTTACTTCAACGTGGCTTCATAGTAAAAGAGTGCGGGTACTAGACTGGCCTGCCTGTAGTCCAGACCTGTCTCCCATTGAAAATGTGTGGCGCATTATGAAGCCTAAAATACCACAACGGAGACCCCCGGACTGTTGAACAACTTAAGCTGTACATCAAGCAAGAATGGGAACGAATTCCACCTGAGAAGCTTAAAAAATGTGTCTTCTCAGTTCCCCAACGTTTACTGAGTGCTGTTAAAAGGAAAGGCCATGTAACACAGTGGTGAACATGCCCTTTCCCAACTACTTTGGCACGTGTTGCAGCCATGAAAATACTAAGTGAATTATTATTTGCCAAAAAAAAAAAAAAAGTTTATGAGTTTGAACATCAAATATTTTGTCTTTGTAGGGTATTCATTTGAATATGGGTTGAAAAGTATTTGGAAATCCTTGTATTTTGTTTATATTTACATCTAACACAATTTCCCAACTCATATGGAAAAGGGGTTTGTACTACATACCATCAACCTGCCGGGGACTGCCGATGGAAATCTGGCACATTTACATTTAAAATGTTCATTAATGTGTATTGTCCCATGTAAAAGATTGACTACATACAACAATAGGCAACTTCCTATCAGTAGTTTTATTTTACATCTATGAACAAGCTTATTCGTGTGTTTAGTGGGAGGGACGTATGTTTATTTATTTTTTTGTCCTGTCCATCCACTCAGGCAAATCATACTGTTGATGTAGATGCCTGTATTTGCTGTACATATTTACTTTACAAACGAGAAGTGTGGGATACTTCTCTTGTTGCCTTATTTGTATTTGACTTTATTAAATGGATTTATTTAATGTTTGGTGAAGCTGGACCGGACCAGGTGGGGATAGAAAGAGAGAAAAAAGGAAGACACAGGGGGATAATGGGAGGTCAAGAGAGGGATAAGACTGAGAGACAACAACAACAACAAAAACAACAACAACTGAACGAAATGCCCCCCTTCCAAAAAAAATGAAACAACAGCGGAACTTACTCTATTTTATTTCTTTATTTATTTTCACACGTCAGTGTGAGTAACGAGTACCGGTGCACGACGACACAACGCCAACACCTAATTATACTCAACCATTTATCAACATGTATGACATTATATCAGATATTATGTGCAATTATGTCTTAACAGTAGAACGATAGCTCATATGGAGTCGTGAGGCAGGTGAAGTAGTAATGAAAGGCAGACAGACTGAGAAAGCTCAGGTGAGGTCATGAATGAGTGAAATACATATTAGCCTGTTATTACTTTTTAAACAAAATTTTTTTATTCTAACATGAGAATGACTAATAAAGTCAGGGAAGAGATGAGTATCAAGTGGAGCTTCAGGGTCTAAGGTAAGATTTCAAAATCATATTATTGATTATAATAAGAAAATAGAACAGCTGATGACTGATGTCTAGTTGATTTTTTTAAAAGATACACTAAAATGTTATTTCAAACCCTATTCAACCATTTCTACAGTAAAATAGGGGTTTGGGTGATGTTTTTTTAAATCAAATGCTGATACTGTATATTATTGATGTTGTCTGTTGTAAATACATTAATGCCATGCAGGAACACGAGGAGCTTGAGGCAGGGAGTCAAAGCGAAGGAGACACAGGACCGAACCCACAAGTAAACAAGAATAACACAACAGGTGCTATTTTACACGTGTTACCAAAAAAAGGGGAACATAGTATTGCTATGATAAACACGTTAACAGACACTTCTCTTTTAAGTCAAATGCTGATAAAATACATTACCATATGTAATTTTGTCTGTTGTAAATATGTTAATACCATGCAGGAGCATCACAGGCTTTAGGCAGGCAGTCAGTGAAGGAAGGACAGGAGCAAACTGACAGGTAAAAATAGAGTAAAAAAATAAATAAAATAAAATAAAATAAAAAAATAAATAAATATATATATATATATATATATATATATATATATATATGTATATATATATTTATATACACGTTAGGGCAGGAAAAAGCGCAGGGACTATTTCATCCCAACAAGCCTGTTTCACACACAGAGACTATTTCATCCCTACATGCCTGTTTTACAGGTTTCCCTGCTCTTCAAGGAAATCCCCTAAATAGCAGGGAATCCTGCGAAACATGCTTGTAGGGATGAAATAGTCTCTGTGTGCGAAACAGGCTTGTCGGGATGAAATAGTCTCTGCATTTTTTCCTGACCTAACATATATTCCGCTCTACCCCAGTATTGAGCACTGTATAACGGATAAACCACAGAAACCTAGACTATATATATACATATATATATATATATATATTTTTTGGTGAGATAGCAATTGGTGTTCCCCCAATGTTAAACTCATTCCTACACCCATATGTGGAAGTAATGCAACTATAATGATTTTATATATATTGTTTATATTCACAAATGTTGTGTTTTAGACTGCAATATTGATCAATTAAAGACACTTATCAACAACGTTTAACTTGTGTACGTAGCTGCTAGCTCCTTAAATACAAGAACATACCAACCGCCTATTGGAGGACATTTAGATGTTACTGCCCGTTCAGATTTGCACAAGCGAACACACTGCATGACGCCTTGTATCAGAGCTTATAGCAGAGATTTTACATGCTGATATCAGACCGATATCTAAAATCAATATCCGATAGGGAAACCCCGAGAATAAATACAAACTATTATGAAAATATCACAATATAAAATTCTGCATTAAAAAACACTGGACTTTTTCTGTAATGTTATCAAGGAGATGTGGAAACAATGATCTTAAGAGCATATTACCGATAAAGCGTGACTACAGTAATATGGCCACTTTTCCACTGGCATAAGCAGGCGCTACCAGGTACTATGAGATTCTATTTCTAAAACCTGATTAGCGGATCAATTCAGGGCCATGTCAACACAATCTCAGGCGAGATGCAAAAACACATAGAAAAATATAATTTTTTTCATTATTTGTTTTTGTGTTTAAATGACCTTGGACTCTCCAATATTATCCTCCACAGTTTCCACTTTGTTGTAGTGGTCGGTAGTGGTACCTCGTTTAAATGGTTCTGTGATGCAGCTCGTAACCCAAAATACTTGCATCTCAAATCAATGTTCCCTTTTGAAATTATTGAAAACATATGCACATGTATTCGGTTCTGTTCTGGGCCCCAAAAACAACTGAATTTTAACATGTAACATGCTTTCGAAACAAGAACACATTTTTCGATAACACATATCAAATAACATAACAATAGAATGTACGATAAACAACTACAGTAGTTTTATGAAGTAATGTAATAATGTACAGCTTTTAACTTGGCGAGTGGACTTCTACAGTATCCCCTTCGAGCAGTGTATCCGCCAAACTCACCCTCAGCAGCTTCTCAATATTTTCATGGATAAATGTCCGACTTTTAGATATCAGTTTAACATTCTTGGCATGCGTTATACTCATTCTGCTTTAGCATGGTGCAGACTAGCAGTTCTATGCTAAAAATGCTTTGCCAAGTTGACAACATGTACAACTGGGTCACATTGTTTGATGATTTCTTTCTTTAATTCAATGAATATCATACGCCTCTTCTCCTCAGCACTGTCCTTCACTCTCACTTTTTTCATTGCCACGGACGAAAGAAAAGTTACGTCTTGCTACGTCTTGTCAGATATTGTGCTTTTCTTTCTTGTTTCCTTAGTTTTTTGTACTATTTACTATCCAGCGCTCTTATTTTTATTTCCACTTCCTGTTTGCCACCATTAACCATCATTTCTTCTCTGGTCTGAGTGCTGGTTTCCTCACCTGTCCTTGATTGGCAATCAGAAAACCTCTTTAGCCAGCTTTGACTGTAAGACAATACTGAATCACCGTTTTGTGCTTTTGGGGGCGGTATAGCTCGGTTGGTAGAGTGGCCATGCCGGCAACTTGAGGGTTCCAGGTTCGATCCTCGCTCCCGCCATCCTAGTCACTGCCGTTGTGTCCTTGGGCAAGACACTTTACCCATCTGCTCCCAGTGCCACCCACACTGGTTTAAATGTAACTTAGATATTGGGTTTCACTATGTAAAAGCGCTTTGAGTCACTAGAGAAAAAGCACTATATAAATATAATTCACTTCACTTTTCTACTGCAACTGTTTTATGTGTACTTTATGTACTTTGTTTAGTTATGTGCTGCCTACCCTAGCCTTGCCTTGCATTTTGTTGTTTTCTTTCTCTTGTGCTTTTACTTGCACTTTGCCTAGTTGTATCTGCACCCTGGGTTCACGGCAACAATGCCAGGCTGCGAACGCAACAGTGACACTCGCTACGCCGCCTAGCAATGGGGAGGCTTGTGACGTAAATTTTGGCTCGTATCACCAAAAAACACAGAGAAAGCCGAGGTAGAACTGTACATGGTGCCCTCGGTCTCCTCGTGAACAAAATGTGTCTGTATGGAGGAAAGTACAGTCGTGGTCAAAAGTTTACATACACTTGTGAAGGACATAATGTCATGGCTGTCTTGAGTTTCCAATCATTTCTACAACTCTTATTTTTTTTGTGATAGAGTGATTGGAGCACATACTTGTTTATCAAAATAAACATTCATGAAGTTTGGTTCTTTTATGAATTTATTATGGGTCTACTGAAAATGTGACCAAATCTGCTGGGTCAAAAGTATACATACAGCAATGTTAATATTTGGCAGAAAAACAGGCCCAGATCATAATACTACCACCACCATGCTTGACGGTAGACCTGGTGTTCCTGGGTTTAAAGGCCTTACCTTTTCTCCTCCAAACATATTGCTGGGTATTGTGGCCAAACAGCTAATTTGTTGTTTTATCTGACATCACATGGACAAAGCTAACACACCTGTTGTTGTTGACTTTGGACTTATCGGCTGTACGACATCAAAGCCGCGGAACAGAGACACGCGGCAGGCTTACACACACATATGCATCCACAAAAATATACGCCACACACACATCCTCCACCGCCAATGCAACGCCCTCGACGCAAATCCCATAGGGGCGATGGAAGGATGGGCAGCGCCTGAGAGCTGTGGCCTGCCACCATGACCACCCACTCCATCCCCCCTGTGGCTAGATATCTCGAGATGTACATTGTAATATGTAACGTATTTTTTGGACTATAAGTCGCAATTTTTTTCATAGTTTGGCCGGGGGTGCGACTTATACTCAGGAGCAACTTATGTGTGAAATGATTAACACATTACCGTAAAATATCAAATAATATTATTTAGCTCATTCACGTAAGAGACTAGACGTATAAGATTTCATGGTATTAACGATTAGGAGTGACAGATTGTTTGGTAAACGTATAGCATGTTCTATATGTTATAGTTATTTGAATGACTCTTACCATAATATGTTACGTTAACATACCAGGCACGTTCTCAGTTGGTTATTTATGCCTCATATAACGTACACTTATTCAGCCTGTTGTTCACTATTCTTTATTTATTTTAAATTGCCTTTCAAATGTGTATTCTTGGTGTTGGGTTTTATCAAATAAATTTCCCCCAAAAATGCGACTTATACTCCAGTGCGACTTATATATGTTTTTTTTCCGTCTTCATTATGCATTTTCGGCAGGTGCGACTTATACTCCGGAGCGACTTATACTCCGAAAAATTCGGTATATGTGCTTTGCTATGGAGGTTTTTTCCTACTCCAGACTGGGCCCCCTTAGGAGCCCAGTCTAGATTGTATTTTTTTACTCATCCTTCCCCAGCGTTTACCTTTTTACCATCTTTACGGGGCGTCAGCGTTCCTGTTCTGTAACCCTGTACACTGTTTGTTTGTCTACTGTTGAACGGGTTTGTGCTGAAAACAAAGTTTTGTTGTACTTGTGCAATGACAATAAAGACCTATCCTATCTTATCCTATCCTATCCTATCCTATCCTATCCTATCCTATCCTATCCTATAAGATCTTCTGGAGGAAAGTTCTGTGGTCAGATGAAACAAAAATGTAGTTGTTTGGCACGTCACTGCGTTGTGCCTCAACATGGATTGCGGACTCGGCTAACTGCTGGCCTGCTGTGCAGTGAGACCGTATTGCTATATGAATTATATTATACATTTCCATAGTTTAGTTAGCTGAGGTGTATAATGTACAGTGTATGTTGTCAACAACTGTATGTGTGTAACGTATTTCTTGTGCTGAGCGATCATAAAACGGCTGCGAAGATGCACTGGCTGAGGCTCGCAGTAATCCCGCCTCCTTGTGCCGGTTAATGCACCTCCGCCGTAGAACACACCCCCCAACGGGAGTGCCACACCAACCAAAGCCCACACCCAAACCCTCCACGTGCAAGACCGAACCCACTCAAAAAAGTCACTCAACAAGAAGCCAAAAAGTGCAAAAACAACAATGCTCGCGTTGGAAAAGCCGCAAACGACCGCAGGGCCACAATATTAGGTACACCTGCAGACTGCAGCATGGATTTCATATTTCATTCATTCACAACTCCTCCAACACGAACACCACTGTTCCCGCACTTATAAGTAAAGGTAAGACCATAATAACGTTTTTTTTTTATTAAATGTGATTTTTTGTGTGCTACAGTTTGTATGTGTAAAGTTAAAGTTAAGTTAAAGTACCAATGATTGTCACACACACACTAGGTGTAATTAAATTTGTCCTCTGCATTTGACCCATCCCCTTGCTCACCCCCTGGGAGGTGAGGGGAGCAGTGGGCAGCAGAGGCGCCGTGCCCGGGAATCATTTTTGGTGATTTAACCCCCAATTCCAACCCTTGTACCAAGCAGGGAAAAATGCTGGTATGAGCTTATAAACATAACCCGTTAACTGCTGCCAATCAAATGGTGAATAAGATACTCTTTAGGGTTCATATGTTTGTAAATCTGACTGTGATGAAGTCAGTGCCTCACCAGTCATGAACCTCACCGCACGTCACTGTTGCACAGTGAAGTACATATTCCGTACAATTGACCACTAAATGGTAACACCCGGTTTATCAACTTGTTTAAGTCGGGGTCCACTTAAATTGATTCATGATACAGATATATACTATCATATATACTATCATCATAATACAGTCATCACACAAGATAATCATCAGGATGTATACATTGAAATATGTGCTCCAATCACTCTATCACAAAAAAATAAAAGTTGTAGAAATGATTGGAAACTCAAGACAGCCATGACATTATGTTCTTTACAAGTGTATGTCAACTTTTGACCACGACTGTATATAAAAGAGACCGTCGTCGTAACTCCATGTCGTCTGTACCACAAACAGCACATGCAATTGTACAACAAGTTAATAACCCAACACCAGTTGGTATAATATTGACAATGAAGCTCACATTGTTTACCTTCACTTCCACAATGCAAACATCAAGCGATGATTTAGCTCAAATTCCTCACTCCACTATAGGCGTCAGTATATCACCGGCTGCCTGTCAGGCTGTTTATCACATTATGTTTATCATGTTATGATGATGCACAAGTTTAATTACGGATAGATAGATGCTTCATTTATCTTTCCCTGCCGCTGACGTTTTGATTAAAATGTTTAAAGGATTATCCATAGTGCTCCTATTTGTGTCCTTGTGTTTGTCTTTTCAACTTTCATCCACTCATCTGATTTATTCCCCTTGTCTATAAATAAGTAGACAGGGTCCATGTGATGGATTAGACTGTTGACATTGTACCAACTGCAGGTAAACAATTACTATTCAAGCTCCATCGTTGCAGGATCTATACCAGGATGCTGCCACTTAGCAAGTAGGGGGGGACAAAAGGTTAGATTGCCAGCTATTGTTCTGTGTCTGCTCACAGATGTCTTTTTTTTTTTATATTACGCTGCAATTAAAGAAAATGCCGGGTAAACCAGGCCTGACTTGCTTTTACACGTGCTTCGTCATGTTGGGAAGTCCAAACTACTCAAGTCAGTCCTCGTACGTCATGGATTGTTTATCCGGAGTCCACTAGGGCTCCAAACCTCAAACCCTGTGGGCGAGATCCTGCTGCGGTCATAATGCTGATAGGAGCCATGAGTCACCGGGATAAGAAAGCAAGACAAGAGGGGGTTAAATCTCTCCCGGTGTGTGTGTTTGTGTGTGTGTGTTTGCGTGTAGTACATTGTGGGCCTACATCTGTCAGAGTGCGATTACAGTGTTAGGAGTTTATGAGACAGTCTCTGTAGCAACAATTATTCATGTCCCTCAGGCCACCGGAGTGAAAGACCTTTCCCAGACAAGACTGGGAGAAAAGAGGATTAGGGAGAATACGAGGAAGATGTGTGACACAGGAAACTATGCCGACATTCTTTTCCTCCAAAAGGGTAATTTATTGTTCCTTCCATCAGATAACTCATTTGCAAATGTTTTCTTTTTATTAATGATTGATTGCGTCAAGTGAAAACACGCCATTGCTCACAATCAAGTTAAGAGCCTGTGAGTCACAGATGAGGGATGTGCAATGTTCACTTCATCGTGGTTGGTTTTTGAGGGTAGATAATATGATAAGGTTATATACTGAGAAACGTTGCTAATATTTTGGTAATAAACTATATTGCCAAATGTCCAAATGATGAGAATCAGGTGTCCTAATCACTTGGCCCGGTGTATAAAATCAAGCATTTAGCCATGGAGACTGTTTCCACAAACATTTGTGCAAGAATGGGCCGCTCTCGGTGATTTCCAGCGTGGAACTGTCATAGGATGCCAAATCCAGTCGTGAAATTTCCTCGCTCCTAAATATTCCAAAGTCAACTTTATTATAAGAAAAGTGAAGAGTTTGGGAACAACAGCAACTCAGCCATCAAGTGGTAGGCCACGTAAACTCACAGAGAGGGGTCAGCGGATGCTGAAGCGCATAGTCCAAAGAATGTTTGCACAGTCAGTTGCTACAGAGCTCCAAACTTCATGTGACCTTCCAATTAGCCCACGTACAGTACGCAGAGAGCTTCATGGAATCGGTTTCCATGGCCGAGCAGCTGCATCTAAACCATACTTCACCAAGTTCAATGCAAAGCGTGGGATGCAGTGGTGTAAAGCACATCGCCACTGGACTCTAGAGCAGTGGATACGCCTTCTCTGGACTGATGAATCACGCTTTTCCATCTGGCAATCTGACGGACGAGTCTGGGTTTGGAGGTTGCCAGGAGAACGCTACATTTCGGACTGCATTGTGCCGAGTGTGAAATTTGGTGGAGGAGGAATTATGGTGTGGGGTTGTGTTTCATGAGTTGGGCTTGGCCCCTTAGTTCCAGTGAAATGAACTTTGAATGCTCCAGGATACCAACACATTGTGGACAATTCCATGGGATGGCACTTCAAGTTCATATGTGAGTAAAGGCAGGTGGCCAAATACTTTTGGCAATATAGTGCACTTCTCAACCATTACAAACAGTGATGGACAAGCTACTTGGAAAATGTAGTAAGCTAAGCAACAAGTTACTCCCGATTAAATGTAGCTAAGCTACAGGGGAAGCTATCCCCGGAGAATTGCAACAAGCTACACTACAAGCTAGTGTAATAATGGACACAATAAGGGTCCATGACTATTAACTATCTGTCATTTAGCTGGGGACACCCTACCACTACCTCTCGGGGTCCCGCACCCCATTGTATGCATTTATTTAGTTTGCCTTTTCTTTGGCCCACTGCTATCCATCCATCCATCCATTTTCTACCGCTTATTCCCTTTTGGGGTCGCGGGGGGCGCTGGAGCCTATCTCAGCTACAATCGGGCGGAAGGCGGGGTACACCCTGGACAAGTCGCCACCTCATCGCAGGGCCAACACAGATAGACAGACAACATTCACACTCACATCCACACACTAGGGCCAATTTAGTGTTGCCAATCAACCTATCCCCAGGTGCATGTCTTTGGAGGTGGGAGGAAGCCGGAGTACCCGGAGGGAACCCACGCAGTCACGGGGAGAACATGCAAACTCCACACAGAAAGATCCCGAGCCCGGGATTGAACCCAAGACTACTCAGGACCTTCGTATTGTGAGGCAGATGCACTAACCCCTCTGCCACCGTGAAGCCCGCCCACTGCTATAATGTTAATTATTTTCTCTACCTATAGTACAAAAACAGCATCTGTCTATATCTTGACAAACAAACAATTATCTGTTTGTTGTGTGGGAACAGTTGGTAATGGTTATGTCACCTTAATGTGTGTTCCTAAATTTGTGTTCCATGTTTTCAATGAAGAGAGCAGTTATGATTTTAAAAAACAAAACTAAAAACAAAAGTTTCGGGCATTGTTTTTTCCAAACGCATACATTTGTCAAAATAGGGCTAAGGACACGAAAATTGTGGTTTTCCTGCACGTCATCTTCATTACTAAAGGAAAAATCTGCGGGAGACAATTCTTCTGCCATTTTCAAGTACCATATTTTCCAGACCATAGGGCGCACCGGATTATAAGGCGCACTGCCGATGAATGGTCTATTTTCGATCTTTTTTCATATATAAGGAACTCTCTAATAACTAAAGTTCCTTGGGTGAATAATGTAAACTCACTATACCGGTATGTTTTAGCGCTTTCATGGCGAGTGTACTGACAGATATAAGCAAGAACTTTACACTACTTGATATTAGAAATGGCAACAGCGGTTGATGATGTCCCATAACAAGAAGATAGAAAAAAAGAAGAAGGCGCGCGCCATTTTGTCCTAATTTCGGAAGTCCTTGAACGCACCGTAGTTTGTTTGCATGTACAACTTTCCTTGATGCTGCCACAGAAAGACATGTTTTATGCCACTCTTTCTTTGTCTCTATTTGTCCACCAAATGTGTTATGCTGTGCGTGAATCCACAAAGGTGAGCTTTGTTGATGTTGTAAACTTGTGCGGAGTGCTAACCAGACATATTTGGTCACTGCATGACTGCAAGCTAACCGATGCTAACATGCTATTTATTCTAGCTGTATGTACATAATGCATCACTATGCCTCATATTTTAGGTATATTTGAGGTCATTTTATTTGTAGTTTCCGTTTCCTTCAACTTGAAAACACCTTTGGCCATTCTAAGCCAGTAATTTCCAGGCGTGATCTCACCCTCTGAAAAGCCTCCGATTTAGTAATGTTTTCCAATGTTGTAAAAATGTGTAGAATAAATATTACATTTCAACATTTCTGTCAACGAAGGTTTGCATCAGCCTGCGACACCTAGTCATTTTGATAGTAGTCTAATACAGTGTTTTTCAACCTTTATTGAGCCAAGGCACATTTTTTGCGTTGAAAAAATCCGGAGGCGCACCACCAGCAGAAATCATTAAAAAACAAAACTCAGTTGACAGTAAAAAGTCGATGTCGCAATTGTTGGATATGACTTTAAACCATAACCAAGCATGCATCACTATAGCCCTTGTCTCAAAGTAGGTGTACTGTCACGACCTGTCACATCACGCCGTGACTTATTTTGAGTTTTTTGCTGTTTTCCTGTGTGTAGTGTTTTAGTTCTTGTCTTGTGCTCCTATTTTGGTGGCTTTTTCTCTTTTTTTGGTACTTTCCTGTAGCAATTTCATGTCTTCCTTTGAGCGATATTTCCCGCATCTACTTTGTTTTAGCAATCAAGAATATTTCAGTTGTTTTTATCCTTCTTTGTGAGGACATCGTTGATAGTCATGTCATGTTCGGATGTACATTGTGGACGCCGTCTTAGCGCCACAGTAAGTCTTTGCTGTCGTCCAGCATTCTGTTTTTATTTACTTTGTAGCCAGTCCAGTTTTAGTTACGTTCTGCATAGATTTCCCTAAGCTTCAATGCCTTTTCTTAGGGGCACTCACTTTTTGTTTATTTTTGGTTAAAGCATTAGACACCTTTTTACCTCCACACTGCCTCCCGCTGTTTCCGACATCTACAAAGCAATTAGCTACCGGCTGCCACCTACTGATATGGATGAGTATTACACGGTTATTCTGCCGAGCTTTAGACAGCACCGACACTCAACAACAACACATCATTTGCAGACTATAATTACTGGTTTGCAAAAAATATTTTTAACCCAAATAGGTGAAATTAGATCATCTCCCACGGCACACCAGATTGTATCTGTATCACTAGTGTGGAGATGATCTAATTTCACCTATTTGGGTTGAAAATATTTTTTGCAAACCAGTAATTATAGTCTGCAAATTAGGTGTTGTTGTTGAGTGTCGGTGCTGTCTAGCGCTCGGCAGTGTAACCGTGTAATACTCTTCCATATCAGTAGGTGGCAGCCGGTAGCTAATTGCTTTGAGATGTCGGAAACAGCGGGAGGCAGCGTGCAGGTAAAAAGGTGTCTAATGCTTTAACCAAAAATAAACAAAAGGTGAGTGCCCCTAAGAAAAGGCATTGAAGCTTAGGGAAGGCTATGCAGAACGAAACTAAAACTGAACTGGCTACAAAGTAAACAAAAACAGAATGCTGGACGACAGCAAAGACTTACTGTGGAGCTGAGACGGCGTCCACAATGTACATCCGAACATGACATGACAATCAACAATGTCCCCGCAAAGAAGGATAAAACAACTGAAATATTCTTGATTGCTAAATCAAAGTAGATGCGCGAAATATCGCTCAAAGGAAGACAGTGGTTGAAAAACACTGGTCTAATACAGCTAATATAGACACTTACATCATGTGTTGCCTTCATTATAAAACTCATATAAGGTTTTACATTTTTTGCGGCTCCAGACAGATTTTTTTTTTTTTTTTTTTTTTTTAGTCCAATATGGCTCTTTCAACATTTTGGGTTAGCCGCCTTGTACTAGCAGTTTTTTTTAATAATTACAATGCACATAAAAGGAGAAGAAGTGTACAGTACAGTTCCCCTTTGAAACAGGATTGAAAAAACAATTGAATTGAAAAAGAGTGGTTGTCTTATATTTGGATTAATACGGTAATTCAAAACTGCCAGCAATACTGAAGACACATTTATACAAAATATGTATCTTCCAGTGTGCGCTTTGTCTAAACTAAAAGTGTCACCTGCACCAGTGAGAATCCAGAACAGTGTGAATGATAGGCATCAAGAGAGTGAAAGCAGACGTGCGTGTGGAGTCACATTTGCAGACGGTGACAGCAGCAGGCAGCTGTTTGGACTCAGTCTTGACGGAAGGGTTCGAGCGGTGGGGGGCGAGGGGATGTGATGGGCGAAGCTGCGGCCAGTGTGGCTCACCGTCCGAGAAGTGACCGGTCCGTCTCCGTCTGAGTCGCTGTCACCTGACACTGCGCTGCTTTGACACGCTGCGCCACCGTGTTGTGGCGTTCACAGGACCCTGTGTGTACACACACCATCAGCTTCCCTTACTGGCGGTCTCTTGATGAATGGCCGCATGTGGAGAGCGTCTCAGGCACAGTGTGTGTGTCATGGAAAATCACCCTCTCTGAGGAGAGATAATTAAGTCTGAACTGACGGACAAGCTCATCGTCATGGCCAAGAGCAGGAAACATTTCAGTCAGTTAGTGATATTCGAGTATAACCACACAGAATGGAGGTAAAGAAAAAAAATTAACCAATGACGGCTTGATTCCTTTAGCGCTGCTTGGTTTTTGGGGTCGTGCATGAGGACTTTTAGTCATAGCTTGCAGTCATCGCCGACCTCCTCAGTCACACTTGTCGGAAATACTTCTCACGAAGATGCCACAGTTGAATGAATGCTGTCATTATGTCGTTGTTTTTTAATCAACCATACACGGCGTACATTCACATGACAATTCTAGAGCGCCTCTCTTTCCAGCTTGCAATATGACCTCACGCAGTGGTTTTCAAACTTTTTTTTCACCAAATACCACCTCAGAAACGGCTCTACAAGTACCACTTGTAGCGTAATAGGCCTAAGTATTCATTACAAACAAGGCAGAGATTTTATTCAATTTGATTTAATATGTCTGGCCACAGGGCAGCACGGTGTTACAGGGGTTTGTGTGTCTGCATCACAATACGAAGGTACTGGGTTCGATCTTGTGCTCGGGATCTTTCTGTGAGTTTGCATGTTCTCCTCGTGACTGCGTGGGTTCCCTCCGGGTACTCCGGCTTCCTCCCACCTCCAAAGACATGCACCTGGAGATAGGTTGATTGGCAACACTAAATTGGCCTTAGTGTGTGAATGTGAGTGTGAATGTTGTCTATCTGTGTTGGCCCTGCGATGAGGTGGCGACTTGTCCAGGGTGTACACCGCCTTCCGCCCGAATGCAGCTGAGATAGGCTCCAGCGACCCCGAAAGAGACAAGCGGTAGAAAATGGATGGATGTCTGGCCACTGTAGCATTAAACACATCGAGATAGACGCTGTTTTTATTTACTGTAAGGCAGGGAAAATTATTATCATTATAGGGGGTGGGCCAAAGAAAAGGCACACTAAAAGAAATACACACAGTGGGGTGTGGGGACCCCCAGATGGAGTTGTAGGGTGTTCCCAGCTAAATGACAGATAGTTAATATCAATAGACCCCTATTGCAGTGGTTCTCAACCTTTTTTCATTGATGTACCCCCTGTGAATTTTTTTTTAATTCAAGTACCCCCTAATCAGAGCAAAGCATTTTTGGTTGAAAAAAAGAGATAAAGAAGTAAAATACAGCACTATGTCATCAGTTTCTGATTTATTAAATTGTATAACAGTGCAAAATATTGCTCATTTGTAGTGGTCTTTCTTGAACTATTTGGAAAAAAATATGTTTTTATTTATATTTATAAATGATTTTTTAATTGTTGCTATATTTAGAATATTAAAAAAAAATCTCACGTACCCCCAGGGTTACTTGAAGGTACCCCCATTTGAGAACCACTGCCCTATTGGGTCCATTTGATTCCATATGTACACTCTCGGTTACATTTACATTATTAACTATACAATAACTTATTTTAGGTTTGACTCTGTTCCACAGTCAGGAAAATAGGTTTACCTTGAATATGTTTTTTTTTTTTAAATTTCCATTCATGTAAAGATAAAGTTTGTTAATGTCTCTTTTGTGAGACAAATGTTTTGTATTTTTCCTTTGGCCAGGTTGTTGTCATTTTGACACCAATTTACCCTGTGCTGAAAAGTCTCCATTAGAGTAGTGGTCCCCATTGGCGTTGTTAGGCCTATTTTAGGGGGGCTCAAGCCCCCCTAAAATATTCTTAAGCCCCCCTAAATAATTTGGTGTTATATATATATATATAGATTTTTTTTTTTTTTTTTACAAATACATATTCATTATAAAGTGGCCCGAATATGAGTTTAAATACATAATCATATAACCTGTTATTATTCACTCACTCAAAAAAATAAATAAATAAAGTGGCCCGAATATGAGTTTAAATACATCCTGCCTGTCAGACGGGGGTCGACGCCTCAGGCTACTGCATCCGAACTGCGTGTCTGGAGCTCCTGGGTCCCGCTGTCCATCCCTTCCGGGTGCCCGTCTTGGTTGGGGCCTGTTGGGCCTAGTCCCTGCGTCTATTGTGGTAGCTTGGTGCTGCAAGGTATTCCGAGGTGCTGCGAGTCGGCCAGTTGCTGGGGTAGTGACCTTGTTTGTCAGCATGTCTGTGATCTTCTTTTAATTCTTTTTTTTTTAATTAATTAATTAATTAATTAATTAATTTATTTATTTTTTAATATATTTTATTAATATTATTTTTTAATTTTCCCCTCCCTCAGGGGGGGGGCTCGGCGGGGCGGTTGCTGGTTGTTCCATCTCCATCGTTGGGGTCCCTGCGGGTGGGGTGGGTGGTTCCCGTGGCCCTGTGCCTGGGTGGTCCTGCGGCGGCCGATTTGGGTGGGGTGGCCGGGGGCTGGCCTCGCCGCGCTCTCCGGGGGTGGGGGGTGGGCTCGTGGGGGCCCGGTTGCCGGTGGGGCGGGGGCGGTCTTCCCGTCCGGTTGCGGGGAGTCTCTGGGTCCCTCGGGCGGGGCGTCTCGCCTTTCTGCCCGTGTGGGGTGTGGTCTCTCGCTGGCTTGGGGTCTGGCTGTCCCCTGCTTTTCTCGTGCCCTGTCCTCTGCCGGGTGCGTCTGTCTGCGGCCCGCTGCTGGCCCTTGTGGGCGGTACAGTGGGTCGGGCTCTGGGGTTCCTGTCGCTGGCCGGCTTGGCTGCGTGGGGGCGGTGGTCCCTGGTTCCCTGGGCACCACGCCTCCTGTTTGTGGGTTGGGCTCTCGGGGGTGATGGGGCCGTGCTCTGGCTCCCACGCACTCTGGGAGTCGAATGTATTGTACATGCAAATTCACATATGCTCACATACGTACATAGGTACCTACGCTCCCACATACATACACAAATACAGTACATATTTACCTACCTAATGTTCGTACATCCACACGCACATTCAATATACAAACA